>NC_085843.1:68015985-68350271 GCF_035594765.1 Anolis carolinensis | reverse complement strand
AATTGCTTATCATTGGTTTAGTTAGGGGAAATATAACTTTCAATATTTCATCTTGGTTTATGTAATTTTTATGATTACAATGGTGGTGGAGGTGATGGTATTGGTTATGATGTTGATGTAGTAAATTTCTATTTTGTAATGTGTCACACTAGAAATCAATCTATGTAATAGTCCATCACACATTTTGCATATACACCAAAAAGAAAAGTAAAAATAGTTAAAAAGCAAATAACATGGATCAAATATTCATAGTACATTAAATTCCATGGACATTGATTATTTAGTGCAATGTGCTCCCTAAGAATTTAATCGATAACTCAAGCAAAAGTTTAATTTCAGGCAGAATTAATATAATGGGAAAGCATCTATTGCTGTAAATTGGTATATCAACATCCATTCAAAGAATTTAGATGTATCTTTAAATAGATGTTATTTTTGGTGGGAAATATTTATTAAATGAGAGGAATGATTCTCATTAAGATTTCTAATCAGAAAATAAAACAGTGGATTTGATATGCTGTTCTTTGTATAAATCATATACAACAACTAACCAACAATACAGGTATAATAAATCATATCACAGATGAAAGTACTCAGTCTCTTTCCTCTCCCACACATATACACATATATACTTTTAATATTAGGTTTTTTTTAAAAAGCAGAAATGATACACAAAGAACCAATGGGAATCAATATTCATTTTAAGTATAAATAAAAAGGAAAACAGCACTGAGATATTTCTACCCTGTGCCTTATCTATTTCCTCCCACATGACCCTTTCATCTCTTGCTAACTCCGCTATGCTCTGACCATTCAATTAATGGAGACTAGAGAATGTTGGAGCAACATCTCTCTATGTGCCTAAACCAGATGAACAATGGCAACATCACCCTTTAAAAACCTCTTGAAGACACCAGGAGGTCCAACAATACATCTGTATTTTTAGGCTATAGGCACACAGCTAGATGCTTCTCTAACACTTTTGATTCCCCACCAGCCACTAAATGGCTATAGGGAAAACAGAAGGAAGGTGACTCCTGAGGGTGATTAGAAATTGCATAAAAGAAAATTTGCCCTCTGCAATGACCAAGTGTAAGTTGAACATATGACTGCATTTTTTACTAATAGGATGCCAGGCTGTATCTATGTCTTATCTGATACTATGAGCCAATAAAGGTCTACTCAGAAATAGTTAAATATAATGGAACTTCTAGTTAAAATGTACAGGTTACTGCCTAAAATGTTTTTAATTATAGGTTAGTTATTATGACAGTACTTTAATTTGTATTTCCTGTGTATCATTTTTATTTATTGCACATTTTATTGCTATACTGGCAGGTAGTATACTACTTGTTGAAACTTGCCACTTGCCTTTGTAAATTCTTTAAAAAAAAAACAACCAAAAAACCTTATCATGTAATTATAATCACCCCAAGAAAGAAAGACAGCTCAATGGCAGAGAATTATCTCAGCACTACTGTATTCTTATTGATGGGCAAGTGGTTTTCACCCAATAATTCACAAGCCACTTACTAGGTATTCTGAAAATTGCTGCAGGTGTGTTGTTTACAAAGATTGAAATGAATAAAAAAGAAAAACTATAGCTAGATCTAGATCTACCTCTAGATATATATTCCATTTTAATTATTTCTTTACCCACCTTGATGCAACATGTGGTTCAACCCTTAAAAATAATTAAGTGCTCAGTGTGAATTATGTCTAAAGCAAGATTCAGGGAAAATCTGAATTGTTGTCTGTTTTCATAACCTATGGTCATGATAATTATCGGTCAAAACCCGCTTGAGATTTTAAGTCATTAGTATTTAAAACAATTATGTTAATTTAGATATGCAAATTGTAGTAATTGCTGTTGGTTTGTATGAGTATCCTCATAATCATGCTGCTTTACTATTGGGGTCAACACGTTCGATTTTAAGGCAAAAGAAAACAGCATTTAGGTAGGAAAACTCATTTTCATAAAATTACAAATGACATTTATGTTGTTCCCATGCAGCATCTTCCAAAGATAAACGCTGCTATTTCGCTAATTACCAGTGATTACAATAGCACTGAGTGAGACTCTTCCTCTTCCCTGTATAAATGATAACAAGTTGCTAACTCTCATTTGACCCTGTTTTTCTTTGTATTTTATTTTATTGTTAGTTTTGGTGATACAGTATGTAGTATATGAATGTGGATGGTATTAGTTCATGATTAGGCATTGCTGGTATTCTGTTAAGCCGATATGGATGTATAAGCTAGATTTTCATATTTATAACTGTGGTGTTCATGTTTGTGTTTCTGACATCATTAGCATAATCTCAAATGACTCTTCTCATCCACTTTAACTGCCAGAAGCTGCACTGAGTGAAAGAGATCTGTTCTGCTGGTGATTCTAGTTCAGAAGTATGTGGGTTCTAGTCCTCTCTTAGCAACGATTGGCAGAATTAAAAAAAACCAGTTGGTCAGAACATCTTGTTGCACCCTGATCACTAGTAGAAGTAGTAGAACAGATTTCTATGCTAGGTATAGCTCTTGGCTGTTAAATTTAGTTTAGGTAATCAGTAGGTAAGTATTTTTTTTAAAACTATGAATTCTTGTGTATCCTAAAGGGAAGTGGGGGGACGGAAAGACTAGGTTAATCGGGGTAATATAATAATAATAATAATAATAATAATAATAATAATAATAATAATTGAATTGGCCCAACAATTCAATGAGATGCTGCAGAAAGGAAGTATCAGTGAATGGCTAACAACTGGAAGAACATACCTGATACAAAAGGATCCAGCAAAAGGAGCAGCACCAGGAAACTACAGGCCAATAACGTGTCTGCCCACTATGTTTAAACTACTGACTGGCATCATAGCTGACAGAATTCAAGACTATCTTGAAGAAAAAAACATCTTGCCAGATGAACAGAAAGGCAACAAACGGAAAAGCAGGGGCACAAAAGACCAGTTATTGATTGACAAAATGATTCTGGAGAACTGTAAGAGCCGAAAAGCTAATCTTCACATGACGTGGATTGACTACAAAAGGCCTTTGACTCACTCCCACACAGCTGGATCATCAAGTGCCTGGACGCCATCGGGATTTGTAAAACAGTTGGCACCTTCATTGAAAACATGATGGAGCACTGGAAAACTGAACTGTTTGTTGGAAATGAAAGCTATGGACTTGTCAACATCAGGAGAGGAATTTTCCAGGGAGATTCATTGTCCCCTCTGCTTTTCATTATTGCCATGATCCCTCTGTCAACAATCTTACAAAAAACAAATCTCGGCTATCAAATATCTAAGAATTCTCACAAAATTTCACATTTGATGTACATGGATGACCTGAAGCTATATGGGAAAACGGAAACTGAAATCCAGTCTCTGACCAACACTGTCCGAATTTTTAGCACTGATATCAACATGGAGATTGGTTTCGACAAATGTTCGACAGTGGCATTGAAGAAGGGAAAAATCATTGAAAGTGAGGGCATAAATATGCCCAATGGCCAAACAATAAAGTGTCACCAGCCAGAGGCCTATAAATATCTGGGCATACTACAGCTGGACAACATCAAGCATGAACATGTGAAAACTGTGGTCAGTAAAGAATACACACAAAGGGTCAGAAAAATTCTCAAAAGCAAGCTCAATGGAGGCAACACCATCAAGGCCATAAACACCTGGGCCATACCTATCATAAGATATACTGCTGGCATTATAAATTGGACACAGGTGGAACTGGACAATTTGGACAGAAAAACAAGAAAACTCATGACCATTCATCATTCACTGCACCCTTGCAGTGATGTTGACCGGCTATATCTGCCTAGAAGATCAGGGGGCAGAGGACTCTTACAAGTAAAGCAAGCAGTCAAAGAAGAAGAACATGCCCTGGCAGAATATGTCAAGCAAAGTGAAGAACCTGCTTTGATTGAAGTCAAAAATCAGAAACTCCTCAAAACACAGCAGACAAAAAACCAGTACAAGAAAACCGCACTACAAACTAGAGCTGACAGCTGGCACAACAAAACACTGCATGGAAAGTTCCTTGACAAAATTGAAGGAAAAGCTGATAAGGAGAAGACCTGGCTCTGGCTCACGAATGGGACCCTGAAGAAGGAGACAGAAGGCCTGATCCTTGCAGCCCAGGAGCAAGCCATCAGAACAAATGCAATTAAGGCCAAGATTGAAAAATCAGCTGATGACCCAAAATGCAGACTGTGCAAGGAAACCGACGAAACCATTGATCATATCCTCAGCTGCTGTAAGAAAATCGCACAGACAGACTACAAACAGAGGCACAACTATGTGGCCCAAATGATTCATTGGAACTTATGCCTCAAGTACCACCTCCCAGCAGCAAAGAACTGGTGGGATCACAAACCTGCAAAAGTATTGGAAAATGAACATGCAAAGATACTGTGGGACTTCTGAATCCAGACTGACAAAGTTCTGGAACACAACACACCAGACATCACAGTTGTGGAAAAGAACAAGGTTTGGATCATTGATGTTGCCATCCCAGGTGACAGTCGCATAGATGAAAAACAACAGGAAAAACTCAGCCGCTATCAGGACCTCAAGATTGAACTTCAAAGACTCTGGCAGAAACCAGTACAGGTGTTCCCGGTGGTGATGGGCACACTGGGTGCTGTGCCAAAAGATCTCAGCCGGCATTTGGAAACAATAGACATTGACAAAATCACCATCTGCCAACTGCAAAAGGCCACCCTACTGGGATCTGCACACATCATCAGAAAATACATCACACAGTCCTAGACACTTGGGAAGTGTTCGACTTGTGGTTTTGCGAAACGAAATCCAGCATATCTATCTTGTTTGCTGTGCCATACAACGTCGTTGTGTTGATAATAATAATAATAATAATAATAATAATAATAATAATAATAATAAAACTTTATTTATATCCCGCCACCATCTCCCCACAGGGACTCGGGGCAGCTTACATGGGGCAGTGGCCCAAACAACATAAGTTCAAAATATAAGCAACACAATACAATCACAATATAAAAAGATAAAACAATAATACAATATATCAATATAAGCAACAATACAAGATAAAAATTTCATTTAAAACACATAAATGGTAAGACCGTAATAAAAACAGGATAAATTATTAAAAACCCACTGGGGCTGATTAAGGGCAAATAAGGAATTGGGGGGGGGGGTGGTCCTAAAGGTTAAATACATTTTAGGGGATTATTTAGCTAAGGGAATTCATAGGTAAGGGATAGATTTATAAAGGAGGGTTTTAGGAGAGTCAGAGGGCAAAATCAAGGGGAAGTCTGAATTCAGACTCCCAGGAAAGTAACCTAACCGGGGGGGGGGGGGGGGGGTACACTTCCAATCTTCTTTCTTCTATACTGTATTTTGTCTTATCCTTTCAGTTCTTCCATTAGGTAATCTTCAAAGTCGGACCAGTCTGTTTCTTTTATCACCTTTCAATTACTTCTTTTTAGCAAATAGGTTAATTTGTCCATATTTTTAATATCCATTAATTTCCCCAACCACGTTGCTTTTGTGGGGCATACAGGACTCTTCCCATTTTTAGCTATCACTATTCTTGCTGCTGACACAGCATATGTATAATTTTTTTTATCTTATTCTCTTTTCCCTTTGGAGACTATTCTCTCATGATTTTGCATGTCGTAAAGTCCTAATAGGTAATATTCTGGTTTACAATCAAAGACAATTTTGAGGATTTTTTTACTTTCCGTGTGAATTACTTTCCAATAGTTTTTAATTTTTTTGCAATTCCATCATACATGGAAATATGATCCTATCTGTTCTTTACATCACCAGCATTTTTTATCTCTGTTTTTGTACATTAATCCGAGTTTTTTTTTTTGGTGTTAAATACCACCTATGAATTGTTTTTAACCAATTTTGTTTTAATTCTATAGAATAACAATATTTCATCTTTCTGTTCCAAATATTTTCCCATTCATCAATAGTTATAATTCTGCCCACATTTCTGGACCATTTTAGCATTGAATCCTTTATAACTTCTGGTTCTGTCTTCCATTCTAGTAACTTATTATATAGAATTGTTATAACTTTTTTGTTTCTTTTTAAGAGACTGTCCCAAAAATTATTAGCCATACTGAATCCAATTTCTTTATCTTTTTTTATAGTTTTTTTAAATTTGGTAATATTGAAACCAAGATATATTTTATAATTTTTTTGGATTTCCTCTAATTTTTTAATCGGTGGGTTTTCTAAAGTTCTATTTGTTTGGTTTTTTGTTTTTGTTTTTTTGATAATTTCTTTGTATGCCGGCCAATTTTCCCATCCAAGTAACCTCCTTTGATTTGCCTCTAGGGGGGAGAGCCAGAGTGGAATTTTGTCATAAAAATATCTTTTATATTTTAACCATGTTTTAATCAGAGATGATCTCACAAAATGATTTCCAAAATGTTTATCTACTTTCATTTTGTCATAGCATAGATATCCCTGCCATGCCCAGTGGAGATTGAACCCTTCTATAGTTAAAATTTTTATTTTTTCTAATTTGACCCCATCTATTACCCAATCTAATGCACAGGCCTCATGGTGCATTTGTAGATCTGGGAGGCCGAAGCCTCTTTTTATTTGAGGGGTAATCGTTGTACTAAATTTAATTCGAGGTCTTTTATTTTTCCATATAAATTTTGTTAATCCCTTTTCCCAATCTTTTAATGCCTCTTATAATAGGGATGTTTCGAAATAGATATAATAATTTTGGTAGGACATTCATTTTGATGACCGCGATCCTGCCCATGAGTGATATTTTTAAACTTATCCAATTTTCTAAATCTTTTTTAATCTCTTTCCATTTTTCTCCGTAGTTCAGATCCAATAATTGGTTATTTTTATTAGCTATCCAAATCCCTAAGTATTTTTTTTAAATTTCAAAGCCCGATATCTCCTTTAATTCCATCTGGCTTTTTATTGACATATTTTTCGTAAGAATCACTGTTTTGTTTTTGTTTATTTTGAAACCTGCCAATTTGCTGAATTCTTCTATTTTGTTTATCCAATCTTTTATTTTAATTTTTAGGTTTTCAATTATGCAAATTATGGCATCAACGAATGCCCGAATCTTTATTTCTTGTTTGTCCAATTTAATGCCCCTTAAATTTTCATTTTTTTAATGGATTTAATTAAAATTTCTAATGTGAAGATGAAAATTAACTGAGATAATGGGCACCCCTGTCGTGTTCCTTTTGTTATTTCAAATTCCTCAGTTAATTGATTATTAATTCTAATTCTGGCACTTTGTTGGCTATAAATTGTATTAATTCCATTTTGAAATTGTGTTCCTATATCTAATTCTTTTAGTAACAATTTTAAAAAATCCCAATTAACATTATCAAAGGCTTTTTCGGTGTCTAGTCCCAAAAAGCCTACTTCTATTTGATGCTTGATATCAAAGTATTCAGTTGAATCTATTATTATTCGGACATTATCTTTAGTGCTTTGGTTTAGGAGAAATCCTGTTTGGTTATCTGATATCCAAGCTGTCAAAAATTTGGTAAATCTGTTCGCTAAAATTTTAGTAAATATTTTATAGTCGGTGTTTAAAAGTGATATTGGGCGGTAATTTTTAACATTTTATGGATCTGATCCTTCTTTATAAATTAAAACAATTTCTGCTTTTTTCCACGAGTCAGGGATTATATCTTTATTCAAAGCCTCATTCATTTTTTTTAAGAATTTGATCGTTTCTTCTTGATCTATTTTATAGAAACCCGCCATAAAGCCATTGGGGCCTGGAGATTTATTTGCATCTAATGATTTTATAGCTATTTTATTTCTTCCTCTGTTATTTCTTTGTTTAATATTAGTCTTTGATCATCTGTTATTTTTTGTAATTGTTGATTACTTAGATATTCCCCTATTTGTTCTGGGTCAATTTGATCTTTTTTATAGAGATCTCTATAGAATCTTTCAAATTGCTCTTTTATTTCTTCATCCGTATATATCTCTTTTCCTTGCATCTCAATTTTTGTAATTTGTTTTTTATTTTTTTTCCTTATTGTTCTTGCGAGCCATTTTCCAGGCTTATTCGCATTTCAAATGAATTTTGTTTGGCCCCTTTTAATTGATTAGCTAGCTTCTCTAATTCTAGTTTTTTTTTCCTGTTTATGTAATATTCCTAAGTTTTTCAAAATTTTCATATTCATAATTGCATTTCTGTGAGATTAATTTCCTTTTGTAGATCCAATAATTTTTGCTTTTTTAATTTGTTTTTCAGAGCCTTTTGCTGTATAAAGAATCCCCTGGCTACTGCTTTATAAGCATCCCAGATTATTTGTGGGCTGATTTCCTGATTATCGTTCCATTGGAAGTATTCCTTAGTCATTTGTTTAATCTTTTTTATATCAGTCTCCTTTTTAATCAAATTACTATCAAGTTTCCAATTTACGGTTTTCTTTTTTTTATTAATATTCATACTCAGTGGGCAGTGATCTGAAAATTCTCTTACTAATATTTTTATTTCATCTATTTTAGTTACTAAGCTTTTGGATGTCCAAATCATGTCTAATCTAGACCATGATTTATGCCGATTAGAATAAAATGTAAAATCTTTTTGATTTGGGTTTCTCAAACTCCAAAAGTCCTGTAAATCATATTCCTCTTTTAACTGTAAAAAAATTTTTGGAAGGGAATTGTTAATTTTTCTCTTTTGTTTAGTCGATTTATCCAAGTTGGTGTCCAGGACTCAGTTGAAGTCCCTAAAATTCAGAGACCAGGAAGGTCGGATAATTGCAGTGAAAATTGGCATAGACCTCGAAAAAAATGCTAATTTGTAACATATACGTACCAAATGGTCCCCCCAAAAAATTGTTAAATTATTAAGACAACAAATAGAACAATCTGAATTTGATCATATTGTTTGACACAACTTTAACTGCCATGGCACAATGCTATGGAATCATGGGAGTTGAATTTTTATAACCTCTTTTGCCAAAGAATGCTGGTGCCTCACTAAGTTACAAATCCAAAGATTCTGTAGCTTGAGTTATGGAAGTTAAAGTGGTATCAAGGCTCATTAATTCTACAGTGTAGATGTATCCTAAGTCTGTGATGACCATCATTTTAAAAACTTGTTGTTGTTGTTGTTGTTGTTGTTGTTGTTGTATTTATGTGGGTAGAGGCTATAAATGGTCATTTGGCTCATTTAATCACTCCATCCCATATATTACCCGCAGGTATTTTTTTGTCACATAATTGTGTATAGATGGGAACATTATCGGTAGAAAGAAGAGAAGTGTGTGTGTGTGGGGGGGGGGGATGATTTTGATCCTTGTGTTAATTTAGTTTTCAGCTTCTGTTAGTTTCCTTACTGTTAAGATTTATGGAGGGATTTGTTTTTCCTCTAAGGATGTAAGAATGTGACTTGCCCATGCTGACCTAACGAAACTCTCTCAGAGTCCTTTGGAGCATTTCTCACCCTTAAACTGGAACCAATCAACCAGATCGGGCCTGTGAAGAGTCTGCACAGGGGCTTCCCGAGCTGCAACAGAGGTGGGAGTTCCCAAGAGCACTGAACATAGTTTGGTAATGCTGAGTGGCTTTCCTAAATGTCACTTCTCAGTTCCAAGGTTGGGGTGATCTCCAGTCAACACATGGCACCTACCTTTTCCCTTTCACTTGCCCTGATGCCAGCCAGAACAATGATCACCAATAGATGGGGGAGAAGAGAAAATCCTCTCCCCTCTCCCCATTCCTTACCAGCATTCTCAGTCATTCTGGCTTATGCAGATTACTGGGAAGTGACAGGGGAAATTTAGGTGCCTTTTTAAGGCAGGAACAATGGGGCAAACAACAGGGAAAGCTAAGATACCATTTTATGGCTAGAAACTGATATGACATGGGTGGGTGAGGGGAAAGGGGGACCGCCATTTCATGTCCTTGGGCCACCTGAGTCTGGGGACTGAAGGATAGCAGTTGGGACAGTTGTGGCCAGTTCTGGTTGGAACTGACCTATCTGCTGTCACTGGCCCTCCATCAGGGGAAAGTCTAAATACTAAGTCAGATTTCATGTTTTCCCTTTACATTCATTAACATGGGGCAATATAGGGAGATTTACAAATGGAAGTGTTTGGGTCTCTCTAGTTCCTCCAGTACTATTTTGTGGAATGATTCCATCCCCAATATAGTCAAAACAGAGGGTTCACTATTATCTATGGTTTCAGCATCCACGGTTGTGTGTGTCTTGAAATGTATCCCCTTCAAATATAGGTGTTGTACACTAGTCTTTTGTAAGCAATAGCACATATTTTCATGCAAATTAATTCTGTTTATATGAACACAGATATTGTTATTTTATTCAATTAAATATTTTGTAATCACTTCCTTACAACTTGAAAATATTGTTTGAAAGATACTAGGAAGAACAACAAGAATGTTTTATTTAGATAAACATATATTTCAGACACAAATCAAAACTTGATGAGTAACTGTCTTATTGGACTGCTCACGTTCCCTGGATAACAAGTCTCAATTTATGTCTAAATTGTGTATGAATCTATATGTTCCACAATTTATTTGAAATTTCATTTCATTACAACTATATTGCCACCAGTGAAGTGCTGAATAAAAAACAGAACTACTGCATTTTAAATTTAACTTGAGGAACACTTGTGTATAAGATACTAATCATATATTTTTATATTAGCTCTTCTAAAAGTTTTTTCAGATATTGAGAAAATCTCCCTGCTTCCTTCCTTACAGGCTTCATTAACTTAATCAACCCAGGGTAATTTATATCCCTGCCAAATTATCATTTATTCTGTGACTGTCATTTATCTTAATGGCACCATTACCTCACTTTTAATCCCCACATTAGTTCATTTAATAGCTTTAAGTAGAGTCAGAGTTTTGAATTTGAATGTGACTTTCTTTAAAGGACCTTCAGACACAATGAAGATTTTGGTATTGATCAGTCATCAGCTTCTGCTTTGTTATTTACTCTGAATGGGAAATTAAGATGCCCTTAAAATACCTTAAACTAATGGAGATTTATAGAGATAATTCGGTATCTTGAATGTATTTTGGATTTTTAAGCCTGTGCCCCTCTTTATTCAAAAGGATATCCTGTTTCATTTATTGCAAAAACTGATGAGATATTTCTGTCTGTATGGTTTCATTACAGTTTTCTAAATAATGTTGACTTTGGACTCAGCAAAGCCTCATTGTTGGAAGTAAAGAAAGGCTAAAAGTAAACCAAAGCTGACACTCCATATTGGTAAATTGCTGGAGTTACAAACATAACAACCATTTTTGACCATTGCAGACCCACTGTCTAGAACAGGGGTCCCCAAACTAAGGCCCGGGGGCCAGATGCGGCCCATCGAAGCCATTTATCCGGCCCCCATGGCACAAGGGCAGAAGGGGGTTGGGCTAAATGACCCAAGAGGTCTCTTCTTCTCTTACAACCCTTATTATTATTATTATTTGAAACACAACAAGATGAATCCACAGCAGACACTCTGCTGGCTGTTGTACTGGATCACATGCCGGACACTTCCCAAGTGTCTAGGACTGTGTGATGTATCGGCGAATAATGCGTGCAGGTCCCAGTAAGGTGGCCTTCTGCAGCTGGCAGGTGGGGATTTTGTCAGCGCTGATTGTGTTTAAGTGCAGGCCGAGGTCTTTAGGCACTGCACCCAGTGTGCCAATCACCACTGGGACCACCTTGACTGGCTTGTGCCAGAGTCTTTGTAATTCGATCTTTAAATCCTCATATCGTGTCAGCTTTTCCAGTTGTTTCTCCTCAATCTTGCTGTCACCTAGTATTGTAACATCAGCAATCCATATTTTGTTTTTTAACACGATTGTGAGGTCAGGAGTATTGTGTTCCAAAACCCTATATTATTATTATTATTATTATTATTATTATTATTATTATTATTATTATTATTATTATTATTATTAAAATTGAGGCTGGGTGGCCATCTGCCAGGGATGCTTTGCTTGTGCTTTTGGTGCACAGAGGCAGAAGGGGGTTGGACTAAATGGCCCAAGAGGTCTCTTCCAACCCTTTTTTAAATTGTTGTTGTTGTTGTTTTTGTTGTTGTTGTTATTGCTCGGTGGCCAACTATAGTCCGGCCCGAAGGATCGTGAACTGGCCCCCTGTTTAAAAAGTTTGGGGACCCCTGGTCTAGAACATCTCTGCTTGTTTTTCTGTGCTAAGACATTACAATGTGTGTGCCCTAATTTTTTCATAGATGTCTGGATGGAGTCAGGTCCTGCATTCTGTACCTTCTTAATCAATTATCTTTGAGTGATAAGTCAAAAATCCCCCAACAGTTTGTCTCACAATTTCTGTAAACATATTAGCCCTTTGAGGGTGCTCTAGTAAATCATCCTGTCATTCCCACGTCTATCTAAGGTTCTAGCCAATACCCATTCCTCCAAAATCCATATTTTCCCCACACTAATTCTTCCTTTTGCAATTTGTGTGTGCATGTGCCTTCTAGTTGCCTATTAGGTTAAAGGTAAAGGTTTTCCCCTGATGTTAGGTCCAGTTGTGACCGACTCTGGGCATTGGTGCTCATCTCCATTTCTAAGCCGAAGAGCCAGCATTGTCTGTATACACCTCCAAGGTCATGTGGTTGGCATGACTGCATGAAGCGCCGTTACCTTCCCGCTGGAGCAGTACCTATTGATCTACTCACATTTGCATGTTTTCGAACTGCTAGGTTGGCAGAACTGGAACCTTTTGGTCCATAAGTTCAGCAGCTCAGCGCTTTAACACACTGTGCCACCAGAGGCCCTATTAGCTTGTGGTAACTCCATTAATTTTATAAAGTGTTCTTAACCCTTCAAATCACCCCTCCCCCCATTTTTCTACATCAAGAATAGAATACGGCCACAGAAGAGCTGGTGGTGGCCCTTTGTTCCTCAACCAATTTCTTACTCGCTTGATGGAAACTATAGAGCACCACTCATCTGGCACAGGGATGAGTATAAGTTAAATCACAATTGTAGTGTGCAGAAGCAAACAAACTATTTGCCAACTTCTCACTGGAAGCTCAACACAAAAATGCCATAAGAATTTAATGCTCAGGTGTCGGCGATGGCTGGGAGGGCCTTTGCACAATTAAAACTTGTGTGCCAGCTGTGACCGTGCCTCGAGAAGTCAGATCTGGCCATGGTGGTCCATGCCTTAGTTACCTCTAGACTGGATTATTGCAATGCACTCTACGTGGGGTTGCCCTTGAAAACGGCCTGGAAATTTCAACTAGTCCAGCGCTCAGCAGCCAGGCTACTAATTGAAGCAAATTACAGGGCGCGGTCTACTCCCCTGTTTAAGGAGCTCCATTGGCTGCCGTTTATTTTCCGAGCCCAATTTAAGGTGCAGGTTATCACCTACAAAGCCCTTAACGGTTCGGGACCCACCTACCTTCGTGACTGTATTTCCCCCTATGAACCTGCACAGTCTCTCCGTTCATCGGGGAGGCCCTCCTCTCGATCCCACCACCGTCGCAATTGCGGTTGGTGGGGATGAGGGAGAGGGCCTTCTCCATAGTGGCCCCCCGGCTCTGTAACTCTCTCCCCAGGGAGATTAGGCAGGCCCCTACCCTCCTTATTTTTCGTAAGAGCCTGAAAACTTGGCTCTTCCAACAGGCTTTTGGCAACTGATTTCCTTATTTTGGGATTGCCCTGTTTGTCCATTCTATTTTTATAGCATTTTTACTCCTTGCCGTATATAATCTTTAGGTGTATGCCTCCTCCAGCACCTTAATGGGATAATAGTCCCTGGTACCTACCTCTTTCCTAATCTGTACTGTACAAAACTATTTGCACTTTTCTGGCCCACTACCCTTTTTAGGAGCCCACCCAGGTTTTTATCAAAGTGTGCTTATTGTTTATTGCTATATGTGATTTTATTTGTTTATGATTTTTTATTGCTGAGTTTTATATTGCTTGTTGCCTGGGCTTGGCCCATGTAAGCCTCCCTGAGTCCCCTCGGGGAGATGGGGCAGGGAATAAAAATAAAATTATTATTATTATTATTATTATTATTATTATTATTATTATTATTATTATTCTACACATGCCCAAAAACCCAGAAGAAACCAGGATAATGGGGGAGGGGGGCTGGTTAAATGATGTTTAGGTAATGTGTGGGTGGAATTGGGTTATCAACTGAAAAGAATGTTTAAAAGGTGTTCTTAAAACTCGATTCCACCCAAAAATGTACATCTTTGTATGACTATATATCCCTGCAGCCATGGAAAACACATGATCTCCTTCCAAGCCCCCTGTGTGGACTGCTTAAAAGACTAAAAACACTGATTCGGCTGTTAATGAGCCATGGACACACAGGTGGCTAAATGGAAGCAGAGTTGGAAAGCAATTACAATTAGATCTCTCTGCAATCATTAATTTGTTCTAATGTTTATAATATTAAACAAAGCTTAAATTTATAATTGGGTGAAGAGAGGGAATAAGAATATTTCTTGTGTACATTAGGATCTCTGTATGAGTGTATATGAGGTCCAGTACATTGTGGAAAGATTTTTTTAAAAAAAATCTGCCTGATGTCCCTTGCCCTCCCTTCATCTTGCAGACTTGTAAAATCCACTTCAAAGGAAGGTGTGAGGATGCCGGGGCAGCTTTTCCCAGGTCTGACAGGTCTGTGTGTGGACATGCTGATAGGTCCTGAGATTTTTTTTTGTCCCACTTATTAAACCGGCATTTTGATGCTGTCTGGAAACACACTTGGATTGATTGACTATGTTCAAAACTGCCTAATGAATTCGTTTATCTTTCTTAGATTCTTAAATTGAGTGTTATCAGATTATTTGGAAGCAGATATTTTGCCTTACATACAAGTTGTTCCTTCATCTTCTAGCCTAAAGGGGAGTGTATACACTGCTCAAACTGTTCTCATAATCTACTGATTCGAATCCCTTCCCCAAAGATTTGATCTAATGTATCTAATGTATGATTAAAATTTCCTGGAGTGAAGAAAATCTAGTCTTCTACAAGACCAAGTGTGATATTTTTAATTAACATCAGCCATGGATGAATTATACTGCATAATAAAAGACAAAAACTGCCCTACTGACTTTTTAAAAAATCAAAAAATGTGCCTTAAGTTGATTGACTAATAGATATTAAACAGCTATAAATTTCATTTAATACTGTTAGAGGTCTGAGTTAATTCAACATAAGCAAGGACATTCAATTAGTTTGAATCCATGTCTTTAAACTACACCACTTCTTATTGTCACAATGAATTGCAAATTACTCTGAGCCATGGAGGTTGCAAAAGATACTGCTTCTGGCATAAACTGTATCATAGACTAGATTGAGACAACCAGATAGTTACCCTCAAATGCTGAAATTTTAGACATTAAAAGAAGTTTGTTTGGTGGAAGGTCCTTCAAGAATGACACAAGTTTACTAGTTACAGCCAGAATTTTCTCTTGTGATCATAGAATCATAGAATTATACAGTTGGAAGAGACCTCATGGGCGATCCAATCCAACCCCCTGCCAAGAAGCAGGAAATCGCATCCAAAGCACCCCCGACATATCGCCATCCAGCCTCTGCTTTAAAGCCTCCAAAGAAGGAGCCTCCACCACACTCCGGGGCAGAGAGTTCCACTGCTGATCAGCTCTCACAGTTATGAAGTTCTTCCTGATATTCAGGTGAAATCTCCTTTCCTGTAGTTTGAAGCCATTGTTCTGCGTCCTAGTCTCCAGGGCAGCAGAAAACAAGCTTGCTCCCTCCTCCCTATGACTTCCTCTCACATATTTGTACATGGCTATCATGTCTCCTCTCAGCCTTCTCTTCTGCAGGCTAAACATGCCCAGTTCTTTAAGCCGCTCTTCATAGGGCTTGTTCTCCAGACCCTTTATCATTTTAGTTGCCCTCCTCTGGACACATTCCAGCTTGTCAACATCTCCCTTCAGTTGTGGTGCCCAGAATTGGACACAGTATTCCAGGTGTGGTCTGACCAAGGCAGAATAGAGGGGTAGCATGACTTCCCTGGATCTAGCCACTATACTCCTATTGATGCAGGCCAAAATCCCATTGGCTTTTTTAGCAGCCACATCACATTGTTGGCTCATGTTTAACTTGTTGTCCATGAGGACTCCAAGATCTTTCTCACACGTACTGCTGTCAAGCCAGTCATCCCCCATTCTGTATCTTGGCATTCCATTTTTTCTTCAAAATGAAGTATCTTGCATTTGTCCCTGTTGAACTTCATTTTGTTAGTTTCAGCCCATCTCTCTAGTCTGTTAAGATCGTTTTGAATTCTGCTCCTGTCTTCTGGAGTATTAGCTATCCCTCCCAGTTTGGTGTCATCTGCAAACTTGATGATCGTGCCTTCTAACCCTTTGTCTAAGTCATTAATAAAGATGTTGAACAGGACGGAACCCTGCAGCACTCCACTCATGACTTCTTTCCAAGATGAAGAAGCACCCTTTGGTGAGCACCCTTTGGGTTCATTCACTTAGCCAATTACAGATCCACCTAACCGTAGTTTTGCCTAGCCCACATTTTACTAGTTTGTTTGCCAGAAGGTTGCTGGGGACTTTGTCGAAGGCCTTACTGAGATCCAGGTACACTACATCCACAGCGTTCCCTGTATCAACCCAACTCATAACTCTATCAAAAAAAGAGATCAGATTAGTCTGGCATGACTTGTTTTTGGTAAATCCGTGTTGACTATTAGCAATGACCACATTTGTTTCTAGGTGTTCTCAGACCACTTCCTTAATGATCTTTTCCAGAATCTTGCCTGGTATCGACGTGAGGCTGACTGGACGGTAATTGTTTGGGCCGTTCTTTTTTCCCTTCTTGAAGATAGGAACCACATTCACCTGTCACAGACAGAACGCCAGCGAGTAAAACAAAACTCAGTTTATTGAGGTTACAGAACTAAAAACGCCCGTAGGAAACAAAGAACAGGGCAAACACTTGACTTCAGTGTGATAAGTAACAAAAAACAGCTCAGTTTGAGTTTAAACAGTTCAAAAGGATAAACCGGGTTAAACAGAAGTATAATCCGGATTAAATCAAAAGTGCTTACTTCAGCCTGGCAAACAATGCAAACAAAAGAGGATCGACAGGAGTCAGAATGTAAACAACAGACTGGTAGCAGATTCCTCTCTGCTACCCAGAAACAGCAGGAGACTAAACCAGGCTTGTTTATTCCTTCCTGCAGCGAACGAAAAGCGTGGTCGTAGTCAGGATTCAGTTTAAGGTTCAGCGGCCAACAATATCCAGGTCCAGGCACAGCAGTTAGGGTAACGGCAGTCAGCAGGGTCCCAATCCGGTCCAGAGGTCAATAGCCAAGCGTCGTTGTCTAGAAATCCAAAGGTCTCACCGATAGCCAGCAGAAGGGATAATCCGGAATCGAAGTCAGTCAGTCCAGCGTCAATCCAGTGCGAGTAGATATTGCCCGTCAAAAAGACGACGGAGGTCCAAGCTATCGAGATTAAACACAAGTTGCACAGAGAAAAACCCCGCACAGTTCCTCCCGCCGTCAATGTCCTTGGTAAACTTATGTATCCAGTAACGAAACACACTCGTCTTCAGGAAGTTCCCCAACAAAAGCCCAAGCGTCCGTCCAGATTACCTTGCCCAACGCAATTAGACATTGGTCCCAAACCCCAATTTATCCCAGTTCAAGCTCATCATCGCTGTCAGCTGCCATCCCAATTCCAGGTGCCCCAACATCATCATCCTCATCAGAGCTTAAGCACCTTTGACTACGCCCCACAGCATCCCCAGCTGTGGATCCCGCTCCATCCCTCCAGCCAGTCCATGGGTCTGATCCTGCAACCCGCCAATCACCTCCCATGCTTTCATTGCCTGTTTCCCCAACACCCCAATCCTCCCTCACACAAGTCCATTCCATCTCGTCCTCCTCCGAGCTGGCCATCTCTTCCTCCAAACCCTCAGAAAAACCCTCAAATGAGTCCTCATCTGTCGGGTCTGTAAACAAATCCTGGAGCCGCTTTCTTTCACGCTCCTCGAAAGAGTCTGACTCTCGAGGAGTCTTATGACCCCTCCTTCTATTACCGGAGCCCGAAGGCTCAACCATAACATTCACCCTCCTCCAATCTGCTGGGAATTCTCCCGTTCTCCAAGAACTCTCAAAGATTATTGCCAGTAGTTCTGAAATAACTTCAGCTCGTTCCTTCAATACTCTTGGATGTAGCTGATCTGGCCCTGGGGACTTGAATTCGTTTAGAGTGGCCAAGTGTTCCTGGACAACTTGTTTCCCTATTTGGGGTTGGATTTCCCCTAATCCTTCATCCATTCCATGTTACTGAGGTTGAAGACGGATTTCTTTTTGTGAGAAGACCGAGGCAAAGAAGGCATTAAGTAATTTTGCCTTTTCCCTATCCCTTGTCACCATCACCTCATCTTCTCCTTTATCGCCTCCTTGTTCTTCCTTTTTCTACCAATGTAAGTAAAACTGTTGTGACTGCGCCTTCGGGGACTGTGGATGATAGTGGTGGGATCAGGAGAGGAAGGAAAAACCCTCGCGAGGAGGGCTCGTTGGAGGATTTGCACAGAAAGAGAATTAAGGACCTCAATGGGGAATCTTCTATGGAAGATTCAGATGGAGAGTATGTGGAAGAAATGGATGCTGGGGAACAGGTGGCTGAGGAAGTGGGCACTGACTGGGCACGGGCACCGGAGATGCCTGGGGAATTGGGGCCCATGGATACTGCTGAACCTTGGGTATCTTCAGAAGCAGATCCCACTTGGTCTGTTTGGAGGAGGGAGGATGGATCCTCAGGTGTGCATGGTGTTGGGCGTGGGCAGGATGATTGGAATTCTGATGAAGAATTAGGCACGCCCGATCCACGAGCTTTAGCTGTGTGGAGTTCTGATTCAGATTAAGGATTTGGGACACCTGCTCTTTGGGTGTTGGTGTTTGGACACCCAGGGAGAATTGGGATAAATTGGGAATGTTTGGTCACTTCACTTTGCATGTGGCAAGGTGTTGCTGGGCGCCACTGGGACTTCTGTATGTGTTAAAGAAGACTGGACTAGGACTTTGCTTCAGATGTAAGTTAATCTGGGTTGTTCTGCAACGGAGGGCTGGAATTGTGTGGGCTTTCCTGGACTGCACTGTTATTGTTGTTTTGCATTAGCTGCTGTTGCCTCCGTTGCCTTGGCTCTTTGTGCCATTTCGTGGACCTTGAACCTCTGGACCTTGGACTGGAATTCGACCCTGTTTCTGCCTTCACTCTCTGATTGGTCTACCCACGGCTCTTGACTTCTGGCTTGCCTCCTGACCCTGCTGCTGTCTCCTGTCCTGACCCTGGATCAACCTGATGACATCTCTTCGCTTTGTCCCTTGAGCTCCTGGCATTACCTGCACTCTCGAAGCGGTTTGCTGCTGTTCCTGCTATTTCGACTCCAGACCGGTTTGACGACATCTTCTTGCACTGTCCCTTTAAATCCCCAAACCCTGTTGCTTGCCGCAGTAAGGGCTTGGAGCCATACCTTCCCTTTTGCACCAGCTCCAAGTTTGTTTTCAAGCTCCTTTGCCCGGTTTTGGTTTCTGTTTAGAGCTTTGTGTTAAAACTGCTAACTTGTGACTCTTGGGAGTTTTTTGGGAGTTTCCAAGTCTTTGTTTTGTTTTGGCTGCTTTTCTAAGCCAACTTAGTTTGTTTAGAGCTGAATTGAAGCACCTTTTGTTTAATCTGGATTATTTGCTTGGATAATCATACTTTTGTTTGCTAAATCATACTTTTTGATATATTTTTTTTGGACTGCTTTAAAACACTGAAAGTTAAGTGTTTAAAGCCATCTTTTGTGTTTGTGTCTATTTTTTGGGCTATCTCTTGAATAAACTCTATTTTGCTCTCAAATTGGCGTCTGACTCTTGACAAAAACAGCTTTTTTGTTGTTTTTAATGTCCCTGTCAAGCCTGAGCTCATTTTGCGCTTTAGCCTTGCGAACCTTTTCCCTACAGGAGTTGGCTATACATTTGAATTCTTCTTTGGTGATTTCTCCCCTTTTCCACTTCTTGTGCATGTCTCTTTTGAGTCTTAGCCCGGTTAGAAGTTCTTTGGACATCCATTCTGGCTTCTTTGTACTTGTCTTATTTTTATTCTTTGTTGGCACTGTTTGCATTTGCGCCTTGAGTATTTCACTTTTGAAAAACCATCCATCCATCCTTAACTGCCTTGTCTTTTAGTATTGGCGTCCATGGAATGCCGCTTAGTATTTCCTTCATTTTTTGGAAGTCAGCTCTCCTAAAGTCCAGAATGCGTGTTTGACTTGTCTTCGTTTCAGCCTTCCTTTGTATTGCAAACTGCAGGAGCACATGGTTGCTTGCCCCTAAGGATCTAACCACTTCGACTGCATTGATCAGGTCTTCCACACTTGATAAGATTAGATCAAGAGTAGCCGATCCTCTTGTTGCCTCTTCTACCTTCTGGACCATAAAATTGTCTGCAAGGCAAGTGAGGAATTTGTTGGACTTTGTATTCTAGGCCGAGTTTGTTTTCCAGCAGATATTGAGATAGTTGAAATCGCCCATGACTACTATATCTCTTCTTTGTGCCTGTTTGTTCAGATGTTGACAGAAGGCTTCATCAAGTCCTTCATCCTGACTTGGAGGTCTGTAGTATACACCCACGACGAGATCTTTTTGAGTCCCAGTTCTCTGGATTCTTATCCAGATACTTTCAAGCTGGTTTTCCGGATTACAGTCTTGCATTTCTTCTGCAACGTAACTGCTTTTGACATATAAAGCTACTCCCCCTACTCTCCCCTTTGTTCTATTTCTGTGAAAGAGGTTATAGACCTCAATGGCTACATTCCAGTGATGGGAGTCATCCCACCAGGTGTCAATGACACCATACGTGTAGTGCTGTGCTAAAAGTTGGAGTTCATCTTACTTATTTCCCATGCTCTGTGCATTAGTGTAAAGACATGTAAACCCCTGTGACCTTCCCCCGAGCTGTTTATTTGGGAATATTGTGCTCTCAGTACTTGGTCCTTGCTGTGTTTCTGCAGCCTTCTGTTTAGCTTTCTGGCGGTTCCCTGTGGTCGTGGGTAATATAGTGTTTGCCAGACTGTTGTTCCCCTCTCCCAGTGGATCTAGTTTAAAGTGCGCCTGATGAGGTTTGTGAGTTTGGGCGCAAAAAAGATGTTTTCCTACTTGTGTGAGATGCACCCCATCACTTGATAGTAGGCCATCCTCCTGGAAGAGTAGGCCATGGTCGAGGAAGCCAAAACGCTCCTCCTGACACCATTTTCTGAGCCAGTTATTGACCTGTATTATTTTTCTGGCCCTTGTAGAGCCATGTCCTACAACGGGGAGGAGGGATAAAAAGATCACATGTACATTACACAGTTTTAGCTTTGTTCCGAGAGCTCGAAGGGGGGGAGGGTGATGGGGCTTTAGGAGCCTGGTGAGCCTTTGAGTGATATGGTTTATTTTTGCCCCTGGGAGGCAGCATATTTCTTGAGCCATTCCATCTGGTCTGGAATGATGGCTTTGATTTCTATAAAGAGGGAATCAATTACTACCAAGACCTGTTTCCTTTGAGGATTGACAGGGTCCCTTTTGTGCAAGACAGTGTGTAGATCCCCTGGAGAGTGTTCCTGTTGAAGTGAATCATGTAGATGTAAAGTGTTGTCCTCCTCCTCGACATCCCCAGTGCATTTGTCAATGACAATCCATTGAGATGCGTCCAAGAGCCCATCAGTCTCCCAAGGGTGGTCCTGTTGTGCCTGGTCAACGATTGGGGATGGAGCATCTGCATGATTATGTAAGTGTGAATTTGATGATGCATCACCCCGTCAGGGCTATCTGCCATGCATTGATCAAGGGTGGCCCACTGAGTGGTATCTAAGTATCTGTGGTCCTCCACAAGATGTGTTTCCTGATCAGATGTTAGTGGTGTAAGAATTTGGAATCTGTTCGAACAGGATTAATGGGGATGAAATAATTGTTATATCAATTAATGTAAATGGACTATCGTCTCCAGTTAAAAGGCAAAAAATTGCCAAGTTGTTATTGGAGGAGCACGCAGATGTATGCCTACTCCAGGAAACTCACAAGGGAAAGGACACATCAAAATTGATGAACCTAAATAGATGGGAACTACAATATGAATCCCGGGGGACAAATAAGGCAAGAGGAGTGGCAATATTAATAAAGGATATATATAAATTTGAGTTAGAGAAACAAATAGTAGATAGGGAAAGACGTTTTGTGATGATTAGGGGAAAATTAAATAATAAAGAGACTACTATAGTAAGTATCTATGCCCCCAATAAAAATCAGTTAGGATTTATACAAAAGTATTGCACTAAAATTGAAAAACAAGCAAAAGGAGATATAATAATAGGGGGAGACCTTAATATGGAACTCTATAAACAAACCAAAAAAAAAAAAGGGCAGAACCCAGACAAACTCGAATGCAAAATAAACTTTAAAAAATGGAACTTCATAGAGGCTTAAAATAGATTAGGAGAGGAGGGAACTACCCCAACCTTTCATTCCCATAGGCACGCAAAATTCTCTGCAATAGACTATTTCATAGTTGGAATTAACAATATACAACCAATAAGGGAGATTAAAGTGGGGAATCACTGGCCAGGTGATCATGCTCTCCTGTTAAATTAGGAATCCCAATAAGAAAGTCCCCAAGGAAATGGATTTTCAACCCAAAGGTAACCTTTAACGAAAAGGATAAACAGGTCATCAAACAGCAGATTCAAGAATTCTTTCAATTTAACAGACAACCACAAATAAAAGAAGAGATCTTATGGGATGCTTTTAAAGCAACCATAAAGGGTACTTGTATTTCAATGGAAATAGGAATCAATAGAAAAGAAAAGATTACAATTCAGAATTTAAGATCAGAGGTTGAAGATGCATTCCTTCGTTTTCAAAAAATCCCATCAGACGAGAATAAAACAAAATGGAAAGAGAAAAAACAGCAACTTGACAACTTAGATAAAATAGAGACCACAAAAAATACCTATGGATTAAAAACGATTATCAAATAAACTCAATTAATAATTCAAAGAGGCTGGCCAGAGTCCTAAAATCAAAACAAGCTAGAAACAGAATACTTAAGCTGAAAGATGATAGAGGACATCTGAGAGCTACAAATAAGGAAATTAGGGAGATTATGGCTAGTTATTATGAAAAACTTTACGAAGGTAAAGACTTAACGAAACGAATTGGCCTCTTGGGAAAAACTATAAATAAACAGTCAGAATCTATTCTAAATAGTACAATAACTAAATCAGAAATTGAAAAAACAATAGAAAACCTAAAAACAAATACATCACCTGGGCCAGATGGATTTACATCCAACTTTTATAAAATATTCAAAGGTGAAATTACTCCCAACCTATTTATACTCTTTAATGAAATATTGGGGAAACAATTTGTACCAAATTCTTGGAAACTCTCTGAAATTCTCATAATCTTAAAGCCAAATAAGGATGAAACGGATCCTAACTCATACAGACCAATATCACTTTGGAATGTGGACTACAAAATATTCACTAAAATATTAGCTAATAGACTGAAGGATATAAACCCAGAGATAATTCACGAAGATCAATATGGATTCGTAAAAAACAGGAAATTAGCAGACCCTATAAGGAATATTCTGAACATTCTGAATCATGCCACAGAAAAAAAATCTAAAGTACTTATACTAAAATTGGACTTTTGCAAAGCATTCGATTCATTAGACCACAAATATTTGAACAGACTTTGTGAGGAAAGCAATATTGGGGGAGGGGGGGGAGTATGTAAGGTAATAAAAGAACTATATACTGAAAACAAAGCTACTATCTCCATTAACGGGGAACAAACTAGACAAATAAACATTAACAGGGGAACTAAACAGGGATGCCCCCTTTCCCCATCCCTATTCTCATTGGCCATTGAACCCTTAGCAAATTCAGTAAGGAACAACCCAGCTATTAAAGGTTATAAGGTGGGCAAGGAAGTCATCAAGATTACTCTATACGCTGACGATGTTATGATAATTTTAGGGGAGGTGGAGGAGTCACTACCATCAATAGTCAGAACAGTTAAAGATTTTGGTAAAACTTCGGGCTTCACAATTAATTTAGGGAAATCAGAGATTCTACATAAAAATCTAACATGGGAAGAACTTAAGAAGGTTCAAAACATCATGGGAATAAAACTGGGGAATAAGAAGATGAAATACCTGGGAGTAGATATACCAAAAAATATTAATAATATTATACCAATGAACTACAATCATTTATGGAAAAATATGAGCAAACAAATCATTTCATGGGGAAAAAAATTTGAGATATCGCCTCAAGGCTAGAAATGTACAAGATGAAGATCTTGCCCAAGTTCTTATTCTTGTTCCAAACCCTCCCGGTGAATATCCCTATCAATTTGTTGAAGAAATGGGATAACTCTTTCAAAAAATGGGTAGTGGGAGGAAACAAAAACAGAATTGCTAACTTCTTATATTATAGTAAACAAGAATTGAGTGGATGGGGGGTTCCCTCATTGGGAATATACTATGAGGCAAGCCAACTAGCGAAATTACTAGAATTTGAATTGGAAGGGTCAAAAAAATGGGTGCAAATAGAAAAGGAAGCAAATAATTGGCAAAAGGGAACGTCAATGGGAGAGAGAATAGATAGAAAAGACCTAAAGAACATAAAAACAGGCCCTTGCTTAACAATGTTGTCAATCTGGAAAAAATGGCAAACTAAATTACAAATAAATAAAATTGACCCTTTCCCATTAGAAACATTGGAAAATAAGGACAAGACATTTAGAAATATAATTAAGGCACTGAAGGAAAATGGTATTAAAAGGATTGGGGACCTTATGGACCCAATGCAGAAATATTAAAGTGGGATAAAATAAAAGATAAATGTGGCCAAGGGAACTGGATAGCATGGTTAGGTTTGTCAAGTAAAGCCCAGGCCATGAAAAGAAGAGAAGCAGGTGAAACCCCCCCTGGATAGAATAATTAGAAAGAAATTAGAAATAGATAAAGGAATGACTGGGCTATGGTATGATGAACTAATTACCTTAACTTATAATACGAAAGAAACGCTTACAGAGATCTGGAAACAGGAAAAAAAACTTTACTGAGAAACTAATCGGGTCTTAGATCGATAATATTCATAAAATTAATCATATAAGGATCAAAGAAACACAAAGGAAAATAATCTCAAAATGGTATAGAACCCCCCTACAATTAACTCATATAACGGGAAGTACCTGGAACAAATGTTGGCATAAATGTGGGGGAATAGGTTCATTCTCCCACATGTGGTGGGACTGTAGAAAAATTCAAATCTTTTATAGTAAAATAAGAAAAGAAATGGAAGAAATAATAGGGAAAGAATTAATATGGGACAAAGCCAGATTTATGTCCCTCACAATAAAGGTAAGGGACGATAACAATAATTGGACCGAGATTCTAAAATATATGGCAGCCGTAATACAAGCCACAATAGCCCGAGGATGGAGGGATGAGACAAAATGGGACGTAGAAACTTGGTGGTCTTATATATCAGAATATATAATCAATGATTTCATTAATCAAAGGAAAAGAAAATATACAAATAGTCTAAAAGAACCTGACTGGTTCAGGAAATGGTCAGTCCTAATTAACAAAATAGATGGAGACGAAAGATACACCACCTTGAACCAGGCATTCCACACAGTTAAAATGATACAATGATAATATATTCAATTGCTATTCCAGGGGGAGGGGGAATGGGGGAGGGGAAGGGGGTGGGTGTTACATTCCAAAAGATCGTTTAAAATGTCATTTAAGCCTTAGTTACTTTTGGTATTATGTATATTGAAATAAGTCATGCATCGCTAAAATTTTGTTAATTGTTGGAATGTAATAAAAAAAATTAAAAAAGAATTTGGAATCTGTTGTGTAAGTCAAGCTGAGCAGAAGTATTCTGCGGAGACTGCCTGGTCCTGTGTCTCTTTCTACGGGTGACCTCCTTTCAAGCCTGTTGGTGTGATGCAGGTTGTGTATCTTGAACAGCGTGTTGTGCAGTGTCCAAGAAGAGCTCGGGTTCCTGATAGTCCTTAAGGGTCTTAATATGGTCCTCAAGTTGTTGGATCCTCTGCTCCATCAGAGTTATCTGTTTACATTAGGAGCAGATGTAGTTGACTAGTTTTTGTGTGAAAAAGCGGAACATGCCACAGCTGGTGAATGTGATGGGAAGGTTTTGCTTTTGGTGCATCTCTTGGTGAGTGAGGTTGGTATACATTATATAACTTTACATGTTTCTTGTGCATCATTCCTGCTTGAATGTCCCATTTTGTCAATCTTGTTCTGCATCAGTCTTGAAGAAAACTGGGGTGGAACGTATGGCCAACATACAAGGACATCCTGAAAGAGAAAATAAGGAATATATAATGAAATCACAGGAGGAAATTAGCTTGCATTTCGGCAGGATTTCGTGGCTCCAACATCATCAAATGCAGGAGTACTTTTAGAAATATAAGAAAATTGGGTTTGCAACAGATGTATCGCATTGGGATGTGATAATGAAAGAAACGAAAAAAGTTATAACAAGAATATACAAAATATTGCTGGAATGGAGTACAGAGAAAGAAATCATTAAACAATGTATGATAAACTGGGCAAGAAACATAGGACAAACGATTACTTTAGAAGAATGGAAGATAATTTGGAAAAGAAAAATGAACTATACATACTCATAGGATTTAAAAGAAAATCTGATCAAGATGACACATCAATGGTATATGACCCCACGCAAGCTGATGAAAATCTCGAAAGATCTGAATAGAAACTGCTGGAAATGTGACAAATTGAAGGAATCTTCCACCATCTTTGGTGGATGTGCAACAATGCCAGACTGTATTGGAAAGGAATACATGATCTAAGCCAGAAAATTTTAAAGATAAAAATTCCTCTAAAATCGGAATATTTTCTGCTTGTTAATAACAAACACAGATTGGAGCACAAATACAGATAAACTTTTCACCTATATCACCACAGCCGAATTATCTACACAAGAGTCTGGAGGCAAAAACTGATACCTACAAAAGAACAATGGCTTGAAAAGATGGTGTACATTATGAATATGGATGAACTGACCTCCCGAAGAGGCAACAAGGGGATCAGCAACGCTTGATCTAATCTTAACAAATGTGGAAGACCTGATCAATACAGTTGAAGTGGTTGGATCCTTAGGGGCAAGTGACCATGTGCTCCTGCAGTTTGCAATACAAAGGAATGCTGAAACTAAGACAAGTCAAACATGCATTCTGGACTTTAAGAGAGCTGACTTCCAAAAAATGAAGGAATTACTGAGCGGCATCCCATGGATGCCAATATTAAAAAACAAGGGAGTTAAGGATGGATGGGAGTTTTTCAAAAGTGAAATACTCAAGGCGCAAATGCAAACAGTGCCAACAAAGAAGAAAAATAAGACAAATGCAAAGAAGCCAGAATGGATGTCCAAAGAACTTCTAACTGAGCTAAAGCTTAAAAGTGACATGCACAAGAAGTGGAAAAGGGGAGAAATCACCAAAGAAGAATTCAAACGTATAGCCAACACCTGTAGGGAAAAGGTTCGCAAGGCTAAAGCGCAAAATGAGCTCAGGCTTGCCAGGGACATAAAAAACAACAAAAAAGGCTTTTTTGCTTACGTTGGTAGAAAAAGGAAGAAAAAGGAGGCGATAGGGCCACTGCAAGGAGAAGATGGGGTGATGGTGACAGGGGATAAGGAAAAGGCAGAACTGCTTAATGCCTTCTTTGCCTCGGTCTTCTCACAAAAAGAAAGCCATCTTCAACCTCAGCAACATGGAATGGACGAAGGATTGGGGGAAATCCAACCCCAAATAGGGAAACAAGTTGTCCAGGAACACCTGGCCACTCTAAACGAATTCAAGTCGCCAGGGCCAGATCAGCTACATCCAAGAGTATTGAAGGAACTAGCGGAAGTTATTTCAGAACCACTGGCAATCATCTTTGAGAGTTCTTGGAGAACGGGAGAAGTCCCAGCAGATTGGAGGAGGGCGAATGTGGTCCCTATCTTCAAGAAGGGAAAAAAGAACGACCCAAACAATTACCGTCCGGTCAGCCTCACATCAATACCAGGCAAGATTCTGGAAAAGATCATTAAGGAAGTGGTCTGCAAACACTTAGAAACAAGTGCGGTCATTGCTAACAGTCAACACGGATTTACCAAAAACAAGTCATGCCAGACTAATCTGATCTCTTTTTTCGATAGAGTTACGAGTTGGGTCGATACAGGGAATGCCGTGGATGTAGCGTACCTGGATTTCAGTAAGGCCTTCGACAAAGTCCCCCACGACCTTCTGGCAAACAAACTAGTAAAATGTGGGCTAGACAAAACTACGGTTAGGTGGATCTGTAATTGGCTAAGCGAACGAACCCAAAGGGTGCTCACCAATGCGTCGTCTTCATCATGGAAAGAAGTGACAAGTGGAGTGCCGCAGGGCTCCGTCCTGGGCCCGGTTCTGTTCAACATCTTTATTAACGACTTAGACGTTCATCAAGATGACACCAAACTCAGAGGGATAGCTAACACTCCAGAAGACAGGAGCAAAATTCAAAACGATCTTGACAGACTAGAGAGATGGGCCGAAACTCACAAAATGAAGTTCAACAGGGACAAATGCAAGATACTTCACTTCGGCAGAAAAAATGGAAATCAAAGATACAGAATGGGGGACTCCTGGCTTGACAGCAGTGTGTGCGAAAAAGACCTTGGAGTCCTCGTGGACAACAAGTTAAACATGAGCCTACAATGTAATGCGGCAGCTAAAAAAGCCAATGGGATTTTGGCCTGCATCAATAGGGGAATAGCGTCTAGATCCAGGGAAGTCATGCTCCCCCTCTATTCTGCCTTGGTCAGACCACACCTGGAATACTGTGTCCAATTCTGGGCACCGCAATTGAAGGGAGATGTTGACAAGCTGGAAAGCGTCCAGAGGAGGGCAACTAAAATGATTAAGGGTCTGGAGAACAGGCCCTATGAGGAGCGGCTTAAAGAGCTGGGCATGTTTAGCCTGCAGAAGAGAAGGCTGAGAGGAGACATGATAGCCATGTACAAATACGTGAGGGGAAGTCATAGGCAGGAGGGAGCAAGCTTGTTTTCTGCTGCCCTGAAGACTAGGACACGGAACAATGGCTTCAAACAACAGGAAAGGAGATTCCACCTGAACATCAGGAAGAACTTCCTCACTGTGAGAGCTGTTCGGCAGTGGAACTCTCTCCCCCAGACTGTGGTGGAGGCTCCTTCTTTGGAAGCTTTTAAGCAGAGGCTGGATGGCCATCTGTCGGGGGTGCTTTGAATGCGATTTCCTGCTTCTTAGCAGGGGGTTGGACTAGATGGCCCATGAGGTCTCTTCCAACTCTACTATTCTATGATTCTATGTTTCTATGAATAGCCATAACCCAGGGAAAAAGCAGAAATAAGACTGACTGGACTCTTTTCAAAGATTGGATGAAAGAAAACAAGCTAAAGATATTAATCTAAAATGGAGAGAGATTATGGAATAGAATATAAAAGAGCAAAGCAGAAGACACGCACAATGGACAAAATTTTTTTGGCATTTGCATCATCCCACTATATATATAAAAAAGGAAGTTCTATATACACCCCATTTGACATCAATTTTTTTCCTTCTTTTTTCTTCTCAATTTTAATGTATTTGCACCCCTGCTGGTTTTTTCCCCTTGCCCTCTCCTCCCCTCTCCCCTTTCCTCCCCACTCCCCATCTCCCCCCCCCTTACATGGAAAAATGTTCAATAAAATTATTACTAAAGAAAGCCTACATCCTCCTCCTCCTTGTCATCCGTAGCTCTCTGCCTTAGTTCCAACCATAGGGGGGAGGGGGAGAAGAGGAAAGAAAAAGAAGACGAGACCCTTCCAAAAGACCCTTATTTAAAAACCTCCAGAGGCTCCAGAAGAGCATCCAGCACAACCCCTTTCAGCCAGGCAGGAAGACCAGTCAAAGCCCTTCCTAAAATAGCCATTCAGCTTCTTTAAAAACCTTGAGAAGGAGACTCTAGTGACCCCCAAAGGACATCCAGCCCAACCCCCTTCAGCCAGGCAGAAAGATATAGTCAAAGCCCTCCTGACTGTCATGACCAGCAATTTGGTGGTTTTAGCTGTAATGAGAAGTGGGACAATCATCTTCTTTGTGTGGCATTTCATGGGATTCAATCTTTAAAGAAGACAGAATTTACTGAACTCCATCATACATGATTGCCTTCTCTAGCTTCTAATTCTACTATCTGCTTAATTTCCATTACACGGGCGAAGGATGTCTCCTCCCATTTGAAGGATACCAACACACTTTTTAAAGTAGATATCCTTTTTGAGACACCACTTTCCCTGGGGTCCTTTTCACTCAAGATTCGTCCACTGTAGAAGGGTTAAGTCACCTCTCTTAAAGCACCACATTTCCTGGGATATTAAAAGATGAGAAAGGAATACAGTATTATCCAGAAGATTAAGAAATGAAAAAAACACACTTTGTCTGCACATAAAAATATTTTTCCAACTGAACTAAGGAAATAACCAAGAGCTCGAGGTAGTTTTAGTAGTTTTATATGATTTTGTCTCTCCATGATGACCAATTGTACACAACATTCAGATGCATTTTGAGAATTTCCCCCCAAAAAAGTCAAAGATATGAAGGCAGGTTGAAGATGTAAGGGAAGAATCATGATGTGAGTAAGACAAGCTGAGTTAAACAAAGGAAGGAGGGAAATTTGAATACAAGCTTAAATTAAGAGAAGCATAGCAGGACAAGTTTAGACAGAGGAAATAGGAAAGGAGAAAGGATGAGAAACATAGCAGCAGCATGTAAGGAATAAGAAAAACAAGTGTGTAGCAAGGAAAGGTACATGTGAATAATGCAAGGTTGTACCATAAATGGAACTGTTTCCTAATTATGCATGCATTATAAGCATATATTATTAATAATATTAAAATCAAAGTTACAGTAAATTAATGAATTCTCATTTGGATTAATAGGAATATTCCAAACTGGGCAGGCAAAATGTTTTTTTTTTTTCAGTTCTCAAAGACAGACTCACTACAAGGCCTTTTATCTGCTTTATGAAGAATTACTCTCTTCTATCAAAAGAGATCTAAATGTCCTGCAATTGACATTTTAAAGGGTTTCCAGTCTCTCCCTACACTTTAAACAACAATAGCAACTTGATTGTCAAAACCAGAACTGTTTTGAAAAAACTAGTTCTGGCTTGAATTATTTTCCTTTTAAAAAGAAATTTGGGCAGTCTGGGTATTTCCCAAAGGATCCCCCTGGCCGAAATTTGGCTCCCAGATCTACTGCAGATGGCCATCCCTGTTTTAAAACAAGGAGGCTTTATTTGAACTTTCAAAAATATTTTTTAATTTCATCACCACAAGGCATCTTCCTAATTGGATTTCCATAGTTTTGCATCCCTGTTCTATCATCTTGACCAGGAGTTCCTTATGCTGCAATCACTCAAACACATCTTGTGGCCAATCCTTTGTTAATACTTTAGCACAAGACCCATCGGATTTAATCCCCGTGTTACTGTTCTATAAACAGAAGGTTCCTCTGTTCATGGCTCCAGAGTTATACTCCCCAAAGACATCTTGTTATGAGCAGAAGGGTCCTTATGCAAATCCAAGTCTCCTTCTGTGAATGGAACCTATTAGACTCCAAGCCAACAAGCAGTACTAAGGGGGAAAATGCTGCATTTCTGAATTATTGGAGATTATTTTATTGGATAGAAGTAGATACTAATTTACTTTAATGTATTTTGAAATCTGTTATCAAATGTCCCATGTGGACTCTTGAAACACATTTTATCAAACAGAACAGAGGGAACAAAGATAACAAGCTGTATTATCTTGGAATAAATTTAACAGTGGTTTTTCTAGTTCTAAGACTGCCTCATGCTGATCTGTTTTACATGCCTTGCACTGGACTGATCAGAAGCCAGAAATCTGCACCTTATGTGTTTCCATAGTACTCAGTGAGCCAAGGTATTTATGATTTGGAAATTAGACATTAATAAAATAACCTAATATAAAAACTTAAAAGACAGAACAAATCACATTCCAGATCAATTATTATCACACAATACAAAGAGTTCTTTTTAAATGAAAAGAATATTTAAACATAAAGACAACAGAGAAATAATAAAGGATAATGAATTCACATATCTTATAGAAAAAGGATTTACTGAAAGGAGATAAGGAAACAGACATTATATTTAAAAATTTTGTTCATCTATTTTTAATATCTCAGAGAAGAGATGTATGCCAATTCAAGAATCAAACAGGTAGATACAAAACATGTAATAATTTATTCTGGCAGATATCTTCTCAGATGATTATTAAAAGATAAGGGTATTATAAAAAATAACAAAGCAATTCAATTCCCCCTCTAATCTTCCAGTGTATTGAGGAAGCTTGAAAGACAATCATTTTTGGCCATGAGTGATAGTCTATGATGATGATGATGACCGAAAGAATTAATAGTTTTCTTTATTTGTTTTTAAAAAAGAAGATACTATTCACAGTGTATAGGAATCATGCTGAAATACAAGGGATCAGATTATGTTCCTTGGCCTCATGGAAGCAAGATTTCCAGTTATTGGAAGAAGGTTTTAATGGTCAGAAACTGTATTGTAAAATTCAGTACTTGGTGCATATTGTGTGATGTTCAACTTACAGATCAGCATGTGATTATCAGTCTCATTAGACTAAACTAAACTAAAACAAAGAAGTATGAGGTAAGTTTTGATTCTTAATTTTTTGGTGCATGCCACAACCATGTATCAAATATCAATTCGGAAATATGAATTTAATGAATTTATTTACAACATACAGAACTTCTAATAATTATGCATGTTTCTAGTGCTTACTATCAGCTTCAGCTAAGACGCCAGCTGCACCCTTTTCTAAATTTGAAGGACCTGAAGATGGTAATATACACAATGGTAGCTTCAAGGTGATACTTCTATAATGTGCTTTACATTGGGCTACCCTTGTACCAGGTTCAGAAATTCTAGCTGGTTCAAAATACGGCAGCCAGATTAGTTACAGGAACAAATAGGAGTGAACATTTTGCACCTACCCTAAATTCACTCCACTGGCTGTCAATTAGCTTCCAGGCAAAATATAAAGTGTTGCTCTTGGATCACGTGATGTTAATGGTTTTAATTGTGTTTTAATTGTATTTTAATGTGTTTTTTAAATTACTTTCTTTGTATTTTGTTTTAAAAGCATTGAATTACTGCCACATTGTCAAGCTGCCCTGAGCCTCCTCCGGGATGAGAAGGGCGGGGTAAAAGTATAGTAAATAAATACATAAATAAATTGGTTTTGACCTTTAAAGCCCTACTTGGTTTGGGTCCAGGTTACCTAAAGGAACACCTTCTCTCATACAAACAGCCCTGCATACTTAAGTCCTCTGGGGAGTGGTTACTTCAGCCTGCCAGAACCTGACTGGCAACCACCACTCAGTGGACCTTTTCATCAGTTGCCCCAAGACTGTGGAACGACCTGCCAGAAGGACTCTGACAGCTAAATGAGCTCTCAGAATTTAAAAACCATGTAAAGACCTATCTCTTTTGGCAGACCAGACAGTCTTTAAGCATGAATGTTAAATCCATGTCCTTTGTTTAATTTCTTGTTTATTTTAGTATGTAATTTACAGAGATACATTTTAGTGTGCAGCTTTTGTAGAGGTATGTTTTAATATGTGTACCTGTGTGGTTTTGCAGTGTTTACGTGTTTTAATTGTTCTGTAACATGGAGCTCACCCGGAAATCCCTGTGCATTGTCTAATGATCTCCATGCTGAAAGTGGAGAACAAGTGGCATCCAATGGGCTAATCAGCCCATGAGATTAGGTAGTTGGACACAGGGAGATCAGGGTTTGGCTATGGAAATTTACTGGGAGTCCTCGGGTGATCCAAATTTTCTCAGGCTTAGAGGAAGGCAAGGGCAAACACCTTCTGAACAATTTAGGCTATGAAAACCCTGTGATAGGTTCATCTCAAGGCTGCCAAAAATCAAAATGACTTGACAATACACAACAGCAATCAAGAGTTAAGAGCAGATTAAAAGTCAAATATGAAAAACCCTTCATAAAAATGTGTTATCGAAGGCTTTCATGGCTGGGATTACAGGGATGTTGTGTGTTTTCTGGGCTATATGGCCATGTTCCAGAAGGATTCTCTCCAGACGTTTCACCCACATCTATGGCAGGTATCCTTAGAAGTTGTGAGATATATACACAACCTCTGAGGATGCCTGCCATAGTTATGGGTGAAACGTCAAGAGAGAATACTTCTAGAACATGTTAATACAGCCCAGAAAACACACAACCACCCTTCATAAAAAGCGATATTTCAGGAGCTTAGTAGTAGGAGTTTGATTAGAGAAATTCAAAATTCCAAAGTGCAACAATGTTTGTAATATAGCTTTAAAGTTAATGACCAAAATAACTGTTACAAATAATCTATATTTTTCATATATATATATATATATATATATGTGTGTGTGTGTATATATATACACACACACACATACACACACACACACACACACACACACACACACTAGCTTTTCCCGGCCACGCGTTGCTGTGGCTTATGGGAATCCTTTGTTGGCCAGGTGGAATAGCAGTGAATAGCCTTGCAGTCTCAAAGCCTGGCCATTTTCTGGAGTAGTTGGAGTTTTTTGTTGTATGAACGTAGAGGCATGGATTAGGGGTTGTGCTGCCAAGTTTAGTGTTTCTGGGATGTGTAGTTTTGTTGTTTTGTCCTAGGCCGAAATTTCATTACTCTCTCTCTCTCTCTCTCTCTCTCTCTCTCTCTCTATATATATATATATATATATATATGTGTGTGTGTGTGTGTGCCGTGTTTCCCCAATAATAAGACAGTGTCTTATATTATTTTTTACTTCCAAAGATGCGCTAGGTCTTATTTTCAGAGGATGTCTTATTTTTCCATGAAGAAGAATTCACATTTATTGTTGAACAAAAAAAAATGAACATTTATTCTATACTGTACAGTAGTTGTCATCACAAACCAACATAACTAAACCAGACAAACTGTGACTCCTGTCAAGAATTTCTTGTTACTACCATTATTTCCATATATAACTGGTATGTACATTTACCAATCCTGCATGCTATGGTGTTTTGTTTGGCGGGCACCGGGCATGCTTCCAAACAAAAGCTTTGCTAGGTCTTACTTTCGGGGGAGGCCTTATATTTAGCAATTCAGCAAAACCTCTACTAGGTCTTATTTTTTGGGGATGTCTTATTTTCAGGGAAACAGGGTATATAGTATATGCGATCCAGAAAAAAATGGTTCTAAACTCTGTTCCTAAGTAGGGGGTGCTGGCGCTTTGTTTCTAAAGTCATTTCCGAATTTTGAAGGCAAAATGTTCAAAACTTTCTGAAACTTCCAAAACTTTGTATGTACCTCGTTACTGTCAATGGGGAAAATTGAGAAGTTTCTCTCTGTGTCATTTTTTGAGCTATCCTGATGAAACTTGCTACAGTGGTAGAACATATTTACCACTGTTAGCTCACTAAATTTCAGAATGTTTGACTTATCCTCAGATTTTTGGTGAATTTTCAATTTTTTTAATAAAAAAACATTTTTAATAATAACAAAAATCTGTTCCTGGTTTGAAAGTGTTATTTCCTGTTTTAATGCATTATGTTTACTTTGAAAGTCATTGTTCTACTTCAGAAACTTTGTTTTTCTGGATGAAACATTGTTAAATTGGTGGAGACTCAACAAACCATAATGTGCTATTTATAAGTGTGCAAAGACGAACTTTTGGCAGTGTAATAAAGTTTTGCCATGTTTTTATGAAAGAACCAATTAGGAAATGGCATTTATCACCCAGGAACAAAAATCACTCCTGGCAGATGGCCATCAGCCTCTGAAAAAGGAAATCTGTTCCTGGTTTGAAAGTGTTATTTCCTGTTTCATTGGGTTTCCTGGGGCTGAGCGTGTATGACTTTCCCAAGATCACCTAGTGGGTTTCCATGGCTGAGTGGGGAATCAAGCCACAATCGTAGTCCAATTCTCAAACCCCTCTCTCCCCCTCTCCCCTTCTCTAAACTTCTCATAGCTTCCAAGAATTCACAAATGAAAACATCCAAGTTTGGTCAAGATGGTCAATGTTATTAATAAGGAATGAGTGAGGACAAAATGAGGTGGGGAATATTAAGAGCAGAGAGGAATTGGGACATCTGGGAAATGTAGTTTTAAAGTAGGCATGCTCCTCCGTTACTATTGGGGAAACTTCAGGGGCTGCTATCTCCCTTATTTTTAAAGCTATTGGAGTGAAACTTGCTACAGTAGTAGGCCAAATTTATCACACTTTGCCCATCAATTTTCTTAATATTTCACTTATCCATGGAATTTTAGGGAAGTATTAAAGCTTTTAAAACAATTTTTTAAAAGATCCTCTCTGCCCCCCCCCCCCCGCTCCCTCCTCCATCAGCATTGATTGGCTGAGAGGCATGTTTAGCTTGGCTTTTCTAGTATTGGCACACAACCACAGGTTTTTATACTATTATTTCCTTAACTCCTCTTTGCAGATTCCATTACTGTATATACAGTGTTCCCTCACTATTTCGCAGTTCACTTTTCGTGGATTCGCTGTTTCGCGGTTTTTCAATAAATTCTAAAAGACTATTATGAATAATAAAAAATTGCACTTTATAGCCTAAGGAAGGGAGAAAGGAGAAGCCAAAGGGAAAGAAAAGGAGCCCAAGCAGCAACGGGAGAAGGAGGCGATTTATCAACACACGATTGGTTGATAAAGACTTAAAATAGTGTATACTACTAAATAGTGTAGTGTAAACTACTAAACTACTAAAATAATGTATAAATAGTAAAATAAATATAGCGTCCCTACTTCGCGGATTTTCACTTATTGCGGGTGGTCCTGGAACCTAACCCCAGCAATAAGTGAGGGAACATTGTATTATAATAATTAGACTGTCTCTCAATGCCACAGATAGCTACTCTAGCCCAATGCATTCTGGGAAATGTAGCTTAGTGCAGGCTTCCCATTCTCGCTTCCCATTAAATTACTATAAATGGGGAAAATTCAGAGGCTCCTTTCTCCCTCATTTTCAAAGCTATTGGGGTGAAACTTGCTACAATGGCAGAACATATCTATCACTCTTTGTCTATCAAGTTTCATAATGTTTCACCCATCCACTGATTTTTTGGGGGGAATTTTCAAAGTTTTTTTAAAGCAACTTTTTTAAAAAAAACTTAAAGAATTATGCCTCTGCCTCCTCCCTTCCTCGTCCATCAGCCCTGATGGGCTGAGAGGCATACCAGTATGTTTGGCTTTACCTCTCAGTGGGGCTTGGTCACAGCTACATCCGAAGACATCCTAGACATAAGAAACAAATGCTCCTTTTGTTTCACATTCTTAATATTAGGAAGGCAGTGAGCAGGTGGGTCGGAACTCTCATCAAAAGTGCTTTAGATCTGAATTAGATCCAAATTTAATGAGCATACGAACAAATTGCACAAGATATATACATATACACACATACATACACACACACACATGCATGCAGTTATATTTCAGTGAAGAAGTAGTGAACTTTAGTGAACCTATTGCTTTAATACTCATTTGTTAGTTTCTCATTAAGTCTCCACTTCTCAGATGTTTCCCAGAATATATTAGAAAAAAATGTCAGATATTAATGTTTTAGAAAAGGCAGATGGAAAGAAATCTGTCACAGAGGACCGAGCAGGAGTAAAAGTACAAGAAACAAAGTGAGCCATGAAAAGCATCTTTTCAATTTTGTCTATATGAGAAAATAATCATTTACCGTTTGTGTAAGATGACTAAATCATTCATTCATAAAAAGGCAATCTGGAGGATGAAAAGGGTGTGATTTAGGGCACTGAGATATTTTTTCTTGTTAATTAAAACATTAGCTAAGATCCAGACTGTGCACAATAAAGGCCAAGTACACCAGGATTAAATTTTCAGAAATGACTCAAAGAAATTAGTCTGGAGAGAAATGGACAAATAATTCATGTTCAAAATGCTAATAAATCTTCAATAAATGAGAATTCATGTTAATGGCAATGTTTATTAAATGCTCTGTACTATATATAGATTAATTCAGATCCTTTAATTGGAAGAATATGTCTGCATTTCTAGTGTTGTTTGCATATCTCAGAAATTATAGTTTTTTGCAATACTTTCAAAAACTGCATTTACATTTATTTTCTTTTTCTTTTTGCCTTATTTGCACAGTTTTCTATATACAAACTCATTCTTTAGATTTTTCAAAGTTAATGTATTCCACTGTGACTTTACCATACACAAGTATATTAAAATGCTGCTGTTTAAGATTTCATACCTTTCATGCCCACAAGCATGATGCAAAAACACTACAAAGACCATGATGCAAAGAGTTTGCCAGGTTACACCATGTGGGAGGGGAAGAGTTTCAAGGGTACTTATTAGGCTTGTTCATTTGTTCATATGCTTGCTAAAATTTGGATCTAATTTGGATCTAAAGCACTTTTGAAGCGAGTTATTTATTTATTTATTTCCAATATTTCTATCCCGCCCTTCTCACCCGAAGGGACTCAGGGCGGCGTACAATTGGCAACAATTCGATGCCGACACATCATTAAAACAACAACATATAAAAATGTATTACAACCAGTTAAATACTGTATAAATATAAAACACTAGCTGTGCCCGGCCACGCGTTGCTGCGGCGTTGTCTGGTGGTGCTGGTGAGAAATTGTTGAGGTAGTGGTGGCACTGAATGTCTGTTGTATGGTTGTCTGTATGTTTAGTATGCATTTGGTTGTTTGTATACTGTGAAAGTGGTGAGGATCCTGTGTAGTATTGTATAGTATTTATACGTTGTCCATGTGTTGTGAATGCTTGGATTGTCTCCTACTGCATAGTAGAAAGGGTTGGGCTGGATGGCCCTTTGGGGTCTCTCCAAACTCTTGGATTCTATGCTTCTATCATCATCATCATCATCATCATCATCATCATGTAGAGGCTGGATGGCCATCTGTCAGGAGTGATTGGATTGTGTCCTCCTGCATGGTAGAAGGAAGTTGATGTGGATGATCCTTAGAGGTCACTCCAAATCTTAGGATTGTATGATGTTGTTGTTGTTATTATTAGTAGTAGTAGTATTAGTATTGAGAAGCTGGGTGGCCATCTGTTGGGAGTGCTTGGATTGTGTCCTGCATGGCAGAATTGGGTTGGACTGGATAGCCTTTAGGGGTGTCTCCTAACTGTCTGATGGTATGATTCGATGTGTATTATTATTGTGCAGATATTGGATGGCCATCTGTCAGGAGTGGTTGGATTGTGTCCTTCTGCATGATACAAGGAAATTGAACTGGATGATCCTTAGTGGTATGTGCTAACCTTAGGATTGTATGATGTTCTTCTTCTTCTTCTTCTTCTTCTTCTTCTTCTTCTTCTTCTTCTTCTTCTTCTTCTTCTTACTATTATTATTATTAGAGGCTGGCAGGCCATGTGAAAGGAGGTGGAAAGAGGAGTTTTTGGAGGAGCCTTTTTTTCCCTTTAAGGCTTCAGTTGGCTGTTTGCTGGGTTTCCTCCGTGAGGAAATGTGCCTGGGGGAAGAGGGCAGTGGTGGTCAGAGAAGGGCGATCTGGCTGGCTGAGCCCTTCCCTCCTTTCCCTCCCAGATCGTCTTTCCCTGGGTCCCCCATACCTTGTTGTGTTCTGAAGAGATTTTATTTTCCTTTGAGGTTTGGGGGGGGGAGGTGGAAAGAGGAGTTTCTGAAGGAGCCTTTTTTTTTCTTTGAGGCTTGAGTTGGCTGGGTTTCCTCCATGAGGAAATGTGCCTGGGGGGAGAGGGCAGCGGTGGTCAGAGAAGGGCGATCTGGCTGGCTGAGCCCTTCCCTCCCTGATCCTCTTTCCCTGGGAGTCCATACCTGTTCTGAAGAGATTTTTTTCCTTTGAGGTTTGGGGGGGGGGGGGAGAGAGAGAAAGGAGGTGGAAAGAGGAGTTTCTGGAGGAGCCTTTTTTTTTTTTTTTGAGGCTTGAGTCGGCTGGCTTTCCTCCGTGAGGAAATGTGCCTGTGGGGAGAGGGCAGTGGTGGTCAGAGATGTCAGTGTTCTTAGTCAAAGGGGTTTGGGTGAGTGAATTGGGCGGACTGGCGGGAAGCAGGAATTGGCCGTTTTTGCACATGCGCAGATGGCGCAGCGTCCGTAGTCAAAGGGAAGCGCGAGGAGGGCTTCTTTGAGCAAGCGGAGATGGTGGGTTGTGGGTTGTGTGATTTTCTGTCCCTGTGAAGGTGCATGATGTGATTTGTCATTGTTTCAACCTTAAGGCGTGGATGTTGCATTGTGTGGTTAAATTTCTATGTTGGGGGGTGTTTAATTTTGTTGTTTTGCTCGGTGCTCGAATTCCATTACTCTTTTATATATATAGATAAAACATATGCTTAAAATCTGTTCGCCCAATATCCTCCTACTTTATCCATATAACAATCTGGGTCATCTTTATCATTTATTCATTAAAAGCCTGGGCATATAGCCACGTTTTAAAGGCTTTACTAAAACTCAAAAGGGTTGGGGCTTGCCGTATATCTCTGGGGAGGGTGTTCCACAGCCGGGGAGCCACCACCGAGAAGCCCCTGCTCACTGCCTTCCCAATATTAAGAATTTGAATCAAAAGGAGCCCTTGTTTCTTATGTCTCAGATGTCTTCAGATGTAGCTGTGACCAAGCTCTGCATGTTGGCATGCCTCTCAGCCAATCAGGGCTGATGGAGGGCGGGGGGGATGTTGTTTAAATACAACTTTGAAAATTCCCAAAGAATCACTGGCTGTGTGAAACATTACGAAACTTGATAGGCAAAGAGTGATAAATATGTTCTACCATTTTAGCATGTTTCACCCCAATAGCTTTAAAAACGAGGGAGAAAGGAGCCTTTGAATTTTCCCAATTTATAGTAATTTAATGGGAAGTGAGGAGATGCCACAATGCCTGCACTGATCTATTTTCCCAGAAAGCATTGGGCTGGAGCAGTGATCTGTGGCATTGAGAGACAGTCTAATTATTATAATATGTACAATCATGGAATCTGCAAAGAGGAGTTAAGGCAATAATAGTATATATAAACCACACTCTCAGCTGCAGAAAACCCAATCAAACAGGAAATACAACTTTCAAACCAGGAACAGATTTCCTAATTCAGAGGCTGATGGCCATCTTCTGGGAGTGGTTTCATGGTGTACTATTATTTCTGTTCCTGGCTGATAAATGTAATTTCCTAATTGGTTCTGTCATAAAAATATGGCAAAACTTCATTACACTGCCAAAACTTTTTCTTTGTGCAAGGGATATCATACTATAAATAGCACATTATGGTTTGTTGAGTCACTCACCACAAATTAAACAACGTTTCAGCCACAAAAGCAGCTTCTGAAGTAGAACAACAACTTTCATAGTAAAGACAATCCAATAAAACAGGAAACAGCATTTTTGAACCAGGAACAGATTTTTGTTATTATTAAAAGTCTTTATAAAAACTTTGAAAATTCACCAAAAATCTGAGGATAAGTCAAACATTCTCCAAGTGTTCCTTACTCCAAGTGTTTTCAGGAGATCCTCCGCTTGTTCTGGTGTTCTTGGAGTAAGGAACACTGCAAGCAGAGGCAAGAAGAAAAAAGATACAAACGTTTCCTCAAGGAGTAAAGAGAGTAAATTCCCAGCAGAAAGTCAAGAAGAGGAAGATGTGGAAGAAGAGGAAGTTGAATAAATAAAATTGAACAATTCAAACTTATTTTGAAAATAACTGTTTATTTCTCCTCCTCCTCTCTGGACGCACAAGGACTGAAATGGCTGCTGTAATATCATTTGAGACTTTGGTCATTATTATTATTACTTACCCACCTTTACCCTAATTCAGGGCTGGACAAAGGTACAAAGTATGATGTATCTTATTTATGTTTTGTTAAAAAAAAAAGTAGTACATTTTATGATTTGTTAAAACATAATAGCACAATTGATTGCCGGGTATGACTAGTGAATATCTAAGGACCAGTTTAATTTGTACAGATTGGGGGGGGGGGGGGGGTGAGCCTCTTATTTATGTAGCTATAAGGGTAAAAGCTTAGAATTGGAGGCATAGTTGTTAACATTGTAAAAGGGGGCAATTAAAGAATAATGTTAGAGGGCATGCTAATAAAGGTTAAACAGGGAAGGGAGAGAGTTATAGGGAACGCAGAGGACACAAAAGACCCAATGGAGGGGAGGGAACTAAATTCCTCACCCAGGCCACATTGGGGGATTGGGGGTTTGACAACAAATAACAAAAAAAGAAAGAACGGTAAAAAGGAGCCTAGTAATATTACCAAGGAAACAAACATAATCCAATGGGTTTATCACTAAAATGTGTTAGCTTGAACATCAATGGTTTAGCAACAAACTATAAGAGAACAAGACTAAGAAGGTTTATTGAAACAAATAACTTTGGCTGTATAATGTTACAGGAAACACACAGATCGGCAAGGGACCCAGAAAAACTATTAAATATTTCAGGCTGGCATACATTGGCAGAGGCAAGAGCAAACAACAAAACAAAGGGAGTTGCTATCTTGATAAAAAATAATATAGAGGTGGTACAAACAGATTTAACGGCAGACACTAAAGGGAGATGGGTAATCTTTAAAGGAGAAATATGTGGGGTAAAAATGACAATCCTAAATATCTACGTGCCTAATAAAGGCCAGGGAAAATATATAGAAAAGACATTTTAGAAGCTAGAGGGCTTCAATGAAGGGGAAGTACTTATAGCAGGAGACTTCAATTTAGATATGATAAAAAAATAAGTGTAGACTGCTGGACAAATGGAAATTGAAGGATTGCTTTCAAGAGGTAAAAACACAACCAAAACCAACTTTTTATTCTGGAAGACATAAAAAATTTACCCGCATAGACTATATTAAAGAGAGACTCTAATCAATCTGAGATATTAAAAGCAGAAACTGGTCTGATAGAAATCTCATACCATGCACCACTCCAAGTAACACTACAATTAACAGAGGAGAAACCCCAATATAGATGGAGATACAAGGAATTGCTATTGATGAAGGAAAAAGATAGGGAAGAGTTGGGAAAAGAAATTAAAAACTTCTTCCAAGTTAATAGAAATACGGCAAAAGAAGGGATTATTTGGGATACAGCGAAAGCCTTTATAAGAGGACTCTTAATAAAGAATGAAATAGCCAAGAAGAAATTTATGAATCAGGAGAGAAATACAATAATCAAGCAATTGGAAGATAAGTACAGGGACCTTCAGAGTAGGTATGAAAAAAGAACAGAAAAAGAAATAGATAAGTTGAAAGGGGAGTTGGAGGAGATAGATAAATTTAATATATGGAAAAAAGAAATAATGGTGAAAAACTATTTCCAAAGGGCAAATATTAATTCAGTAAGGCGCTTGGCAAACTATTTAAAAAAAAGAAAGGAAAAGCAAAGGGTGAAAGAAATATTTGATGAAAAAAATAATTTGGTAAAGGACAATAAAAGTATAAGGGATACATTTACTGATTTCTACCAGAAATTATATAAAGGCGAAAATAATTTGCAAGGTGATGACTGGGTCCGAGAAAAATTGGGAGAAGAGGACAGAAATCGTTTACAAAGGGTTATTTCATATCAGGAAATTGATGAGGTAATAGGAAACTTTAAAAAAGCAAAATCACCCAGAGCTGATGGTTATACAGCAGAGTTTTACAAACAAATGAAGGAAGAACTAAAAGCGGAATTGGCAATAGTTTTAATAATATAATAAGAGGAGGTGAAGTACCTGAGTCTTGGAGGGAGGCAGAAATAATAACAATTATCAAACCAGGGAAGAACCCTAGAGAAGTAAATTCTTATAGACCAATTAGTTTAATGAACGAGGATTACAAAATATTTGCAAAAATATTAGCAAATAGACTAAAGGATTTATTACCAAAAGTGATAGGGGAAGACCAATATGGATTTATAAAGGGGAGAAATATCAGCCATCCAATTAGGAATTTGCTTAATATTATTGCACAGAAAAGTAAAAGAAAAATAGCATTTTTTAAATTGGATGTATACAAAGCATTCGACACAGTGAATCATAACTTTTTATTTGAAAGGATGGAGAATTTGGGATTGGAACAAGAATTCATAGAGGTTATAAGAGAAATGTATAAAAAAGGAGTAGCAAAATTAAAAGTAAATGAAGGATATTCCAGAAAAATAGACATTGAAAGAGGTGTTAAACAGGGATGTCCTATATCACCAATGTTATTCACAATGGCTATAGAATATCTAGCAGACAGAATTAAAAACAATGGTAGAATAACAGGATTTAGGACAGGAAAGGAGGAAGTGAAAGTGAATCTGTTTGCGGACGATTTTTTAATAATCACAGAAAATCCACTGGACACCTTGAAAGAATTGGAAGTAATATTAGAAGATTATTATAAAATCTCAGGTTTATGGATAAATATGACAAAATCAGAGCTGTTGGGGTTTAACCTGGGGAAAGGAATTTTAGAAGAGATCCGGAAAAGAAAAGATATACAGATTGTAAAAAACAAAATTAAATATTTGGGAATTTACTTAACTAATAAACCAACAAGGATCTGAGATTATAACTATAAGAAGACATGGAATAGGATACAGCTGCAACTGATTAATTGGAAGGATAAGAACTTAAGTATTTCAATGAGAATTAGATCAATTAAAATGTGTATACTCCCCAAATTATTGTATTTGTTTCGAACTCTACCATTGGAGATTTCACAACAAAAAAATTTAAAAAATGGGATGGAGAAATAAGGAAGTGGATATTCGGAGGGAAAAAATCAAGAATAACTAATAAGGAGCTGTATAGATCCAATAAAGAAATAGGATGGGGAATACCGAAGTTACAAGAATACTACGAAGCATTCCAGCTGAAAGCGTTGTTGGAATTAGTAGAGGAGAAGCAAGAGAAATGGATAAGAACAGAGAATGAAGTAAATAAAAATAAAGGAGACTATGGAATATTTACAAAAAATTTAAAAGAGGGAATAGAAAAAACAATAGGCCCAAGGAAAATAGCATTAAAAATATGGGGGAAATGGAAAGAGAAATGGATGCCATACTTATCAAAAGAAGCCCCGATAGGCAGTTTAAGAAATAATGAGGACAGGAGTATTATAAAAAAATTGAAACAGATGGGATATAGTAAAATTAAAGATTTATATAATGAAAATAAGGAAATAATGGAATGGAACCAATTGGAAAGATTAGGGGGTGGGATAAATTGGTTAACACTAAGAGGTATCTGGGAACAAATCAAGAAGGAAGAAAGTAATGAGGGAGAAAATATAATAGACAAGATATTAAAAGAGAGACTTGGTGGTAAAAAAGGATTAAATAAAATATATGGAAGAATGATAGAAGATAAGGAGTCTATGTATAGAATAATGGAAAACAAGTGGGAAAAGGAAGGGGGCCTAGGAAAAGAAAAGATAGAAAAGATAGTCAATGGTTTAAATAAAATAAAAATAGACAAATATAAGCAATTAGAACTGAAAATAATTACAAAATGGTACAGAACACCAATTCAGCTGGCACACATGATTCATGGATTAAATCCCAAATGTTGGCATTGTGGGAGTCGGGAGGCATGGTATTCACATCTATGGTGGGAATGTGAAGAGATAAAAAAAATTTGGAAACAAATTCTAACCCAGGTTGAATTGCATACTAAAACCAAATTTGATATAAATATGCAAATTCTGTTAATAGGGATATATGGGGACAGAAGAATTAACGACCAAGACCAAGACTTAATGATGATAATGTTTAGAGCTGCACATGCAGTAATAGTGTGGGGGTGGAAGGATTAAAAAAAAGGACACTTGAAAAATGGTACGAATATATATGGGATCAAATACAACTGGATATTATGGACATTATAAGAAACAAAAAAACATGGTCAGACAAACAGAAGAAAATTAAAGAAATATGGACTCCATTTAGCAGATGGTTACAGATTGTTAAACCATATGACGAAAGTTGGAAGAAAAAATTGGAAAGAATGGAAAGAAGGCTCATGTAACAAGAAAATAAGGTTTACGTTGTCCACAGGGAGGGGGGTGGGGTGGGTGTGGGGGAGGGAGAAGGGAATTGAAAAGGAAAATGTAACTATGATTATGTATTATAAAATAATGATTAATAAAAATTCCCTCTGGGGAGGGGAAAAAAAGTCAAACATTCTAAAATTTGGTGAGCTAGCAGTGGTAAATGTGTTCTACCACTGTAGCAAGTTTCATCAGGATAGCTCAAAAATGACACAGAGAGAAGCCCCTCAATTTTCCCCATTGACAGTAATGTTTTCCTTCATGCGCATGCACATCCGTCATTAACGAGGTACATACAAAGACTTGGAAGTTTCAGAAAGTTTTGAACTTTTTGCCTTCAAAATTCAGAAATGACTTTAGAAATGAAGCGCCAGCACCCCCTACTTTTGAACAGAGTTTAGAACCATTTTTTTTCTAGATCACACATACCTAGTACTTATATCTGCCCATCACCTCTAGATAGTTTTAATGATGAATTTTAAACTTCCACACTGTCTTTTTGTGTATTTTAATGTGTATTTTATGGAAATATGTTTTAATATGTGATTCTACAGCATATTTTGAAATTATTTGTTTTGATTATGTGTTTTATCAATGTTGTAACCCACCTCGAGCCACGAGGAGAAGCGATTAAGAAATAAAATTATTATTATTATTATTATTATTATTATTATTATTATTATTATTATTATTATTATTATTATTATGTACCTCTTTTGCAACTCAGAGCTTTCTCCACCCTTTCACCCTGAGTGCAATATGGGACGATAGCTGGTTGCTCCAAGGGCAAGTAGGAATCCTGCCTCCCAATATAATTGTGCTTTCCCCCCACATACCTCATACTGTATCAGATGGACTAGAAAATTAGCTGAGTGTGGGCCTGTATCATGAGCAGGAGAAGACAAGAATTTGATGTACACCTGGGCACAGATTTGGTGAAGAGGAAAGCCTGTTTAAATTTGGTGTCTTTGAAGGTTGGGAAAGAGCCAGCCCTTGAGAATAGCCTGAATATTCCTCTCTATTATTAAATCCAACGTCTTAGGAGGGAGGATCCTAGGCTCGACCTCCATAAAAACTTCAATTCAATTCAAATTTAGAGGCAACCCAAGGGAAACTGTGAAAGTGGTCACAGATAGACACCTGACTTAAGCCTGATCCACTTTAAGTTACTTCCCCTTCTTCTAATGAAGATATAACTAATATAAATTGTATTAAATTAAAGTGCCACTTATTATTCCAAGTCTTAGTATTTGGTTCATTACCTCATGGTTGGTCAGCAATGCAAAAAAAAAAATACTTTTGCAACAATAGTATATAATTATCCCAAATAAAGGCTTTTAAAACTATACATTATCAAAGTTTGTGAGACAGTGAAATAGTTTGGTTGCATATGCTCTCTCTGACACCTTTTTCAGGAAATGTCAAGTAAAATGTTACAGGTGGTACTTAAATGCCTGCTAATGATGCATAGAAATATTGCAAGTATATGAATACATGAAAATTGTCATGAGCAACAGAGTAATGTGTCCTTGATACAATTTAACTACAGTAGAGTCTCACTTATCCAACACTTGCTTATCCAACGTTCTGGATTATCCAACACATTTTTTTAGTCAATGTTTTCAATACATCATGATATTTTGGTGCTAAATTCGTAAATACAGTAATTACTACATAGCATTACTGCGTGTTGAACTACTTTTTCTGTCAAATTTGTTGTTAAACATGATGTTTTGATGCTTAATTTGTAAAATCATAACCTAATTTGATGTGTAATAGGCTTTTCCTTAATCTCTCCTTATTATCCAACATATTCGCTTATCCAACGTTCTGCCGGCCGGTTTATGTTGGATAAGTGAGACTCTACTGTATATGTCTAAATAATAACCAAAGGGAATGCTGATGGTTTCACACATCATACTAATCATCATGTCATTATTTTGGGTGGACAACAAGAGGTAATGTTTGTGTAGCTTGGATCCTCATCATTAATGGCAAATGCGTAGAGCTATGATTAATATGAGGAATTGAATAAATTTCTAAAAATTAACTGATGAGAATGATAATCAATTGAAGAAAAAAACAGATAGCCATAATTAATGTACATAAATTAATACAACTGTGGAATAAAGAAATAACACTGGTACTACAGCCAAGTATTTCAGGTCAAGAAATGGACTATTACAGATCTAGATAGTCCCCCAAACAATTTCCAAATGGCCCACTGCCAACCAAGAATGGTGTGCAGATAGCTTTAGACCACAACAACCATATGTCAGGCCAATAATACAGAAACTATTACTTGAATGCAGGAGCAAAGAAAACTTGAGTTTGGCATTCTTTCCTCCTTGAAAAATCTGCTTGGAATATGAAAATGGGAGGTACTAAATAAAACGGGAGTTGCAAGCCTGGTTCAATTATGGCTCCCCTTTATTCTGAAGCATATCAAAGGGGCATGTATATAAAACCTAACTTCACTTAATCACATCCCATTCATCAACCATGAAACCATGACTGAGAAATATTAGATTCTCATCACATCTAATTGGGGATCCCATTGAATCCAGTAGGGCTTTATTCTAAACTCATGTGTATGTGTCAGATTGACCTATTAGATTGTCAAGATCATATCCTTATCATTTATCCCTCTCTGATATTAGGAGTCAGGGACGATATTGTATTTAAAGGCTCTGGTAAATTGGAGTAATACAATAAAAGCAGAGTTCAGTAAAAGTTTTGTATGTTTTAATATCATTTCTTTTTTAGTTGTAACCTGCTTCAGGTTACAGTCCAGAGAGAAAAGGAAAAAAATATAATATAATATAATATAATATAATATAATATAATATATATTGCTTTAAGATCTCAGCAACATCTAGAATACTTCTCTTCAAAGCAGGCTTTGGACAACTTAATTTACAACCAAAGAAATATATTTTACACTTTTTGGACTCTGTGGGATTTTTTTTTTATTTGAATGACATGCTTCAAGCAACTATGGTTGATGCTTAGTAAATCACACTTGAATATATCAACTGGATCTTACCCCTTTGAAATTACCAGAAACCATATCTAAGATGCTCCTGACTGGACATGCTTAGTAAGTTGACATTCTAGCAAAGAAGGAAAAAATCAGAAATCATTGTCTAATTTCTACATTAAACCTGTAGTAAAACTACAGTGTAAACAAGTAAAGATTGATGATTCACAAGCTCAAGAGACTATAAGGCCCAAATCACAAAAGAACCAGGATTTAAAATTCCAATTTCTTTGTTGATTTAGGCCACATATAGGGCCCAAATCCCAGGTTTTCCCTGGGGGATGAGTGGCTACATGTCTTCCTGGATTGACCAGCTCCCAGCCCCTTGTTTCTTCTGTAAACTTTCTAGAGGGGCCTGACTATGCTCTCATGATGCATCCGGATCTTTGGAGAGGGGAGGGAGAAAATCCCACCTTCTCTCCCCAAAGCTCCAAACATGTTATTTTGATGCCTCAGAAGCTTACTTCGAGGGACGTGAGCATGCAGCCAGGCCACTCCAGTGAGTTTACAGGAGAAATGGGAGGCTGGGAGAGGAGGGCGAGAGTGCCATCCTGTTCCTTCAGGCTCTTAGAGACTGAAGAACCGGGATGGCAATGGGGATTGGCCCCCAGGATTGTGGAAGGCAGTTTTGAGAATCAATCCTCACAGACCCAGCACCTGAAAAAATCTGTATCTTCAGGAAGGTCCAAATACTTTCAGGTTTTTTTTAAAAAAATCTAAAATAAATCAGGAAATCATGGTTTATTCTGGATTAATGAGGATTAACCTGAAGCATTTTTTTAGACACCTCTGGTTAATCTGAAACCCATCACAGGTTTTGGGCCTGTGTGGAAGACCCTAAGAATGAAGACTGAACATCATATTTTACATACATATTCAATTTGTCTCCATGATATGCATTTCAGAGACAATATATGGAATTTATAACAAGAGTTGAATTAGATCATTTTTTAAAAAGATCTTTTCGATGAGACTGATAAAATCTAGCAAGCAAATGTTTATGTTTTTGATATCTCCCAGAAATTCAAATGAAAATAATGAGTATGCAAATAACAACAACACCAACAACAACAACAGCAACAACAACAAAGTATGTTGGTGCAATATCATGCTATAGCAAGATTGTCGAGAAGTAACTGGAAAAGCTTACATGATATGAGGATGTAAAAATCGATTCTGGCAGAAGCCAGTCAAGTTGGTCCCAGTGGTGATTGGCACACTGGGTACAGTGCCTAAAGATCCTTGCCTGCACTTGAAAACAATTGGCGCTGACAAAATTACCATCTGTCAGCTGCAAAATGCCACCCTACTGGGATCTGCATGCATTATTCACTGATACATCACATTGTCCTATTTTTTAAAAAAATTGTTTTTATTGTTGTTTTGTCATTTTATCCCACTCCCACCCTCCCCTCCTTGTACATATAATTTATACAACAAACTACAGAAGTTACATTTGAAATATCAATCTCAATCTTAATTTTTCCACTCCACATCTTAGTACATTTTCTAAATAGTTCTTAACTGGTTCCCACATCCCCTTAATTATTGCAATCTTATCAGTTTTATCTATATTGTTCCATTTGCAATTTGTGATTTCCACATTTAACATATCAACTATATACTTACACCAATTCGTCAGAGTCCATTTTGTTTTATCTTTCCAACCCCTCACTAAAACAATTTGTGCACATGCTATTAATTTGTCAACCATTTTTTCTTTTTGTATATTCTTCACTTCTGTTATCCTTGCATGTAGTACATTTCTATTAACTATTACTATTTGTAGATTTAGCATTCTATTGATTTCTCCTTCAATCATGCTCCAGTATTCTTGCACTCGATCGCACTCCCATATCATATGATTAAACACCCCTCTTTGTTCACAACCGTGCCAACACCTATCCTTCATCCCTGGTAAAAAATGTGAAAGTTGTGAAGGAGTTCTGTACCATTTTTGTAACATTTTCCTTCTTGCTTCCCTTAATACATTGTACTTTTCTTTTGCTATATTACTTACTTCCCTTTGTATATCTTCCCTCTCAATTTCCATGTCCATTCTTCATGTTTGGAAAATTTCCTCTATTATTTCTTCTCTTACTGTTATAATTTGTTCGTACAGATCTCCTACCACCTTATTTTCCTCTCTCAAACATTTCCTAATCACTTTCTCAAATGGACTGTCCTGTTCTCTAATTTTTTCCCTCACTCTAAAAATTTCCTGTCTTATAGTCCAGCGTTGAATCCAATTCCCTGATCCTATCCAATTCTGAATTTCTTTTTGTTCTACAGAGTTTCCATCTACTGTATACAAATCCTCCACTAACCTTTTCCCTCTACTTTCAATTGATCTCAATGTTCTGCCTATAATTTCGTTATTATTGTAATTAATTTGCCATATAGTTGCCATCTTATTCTCATTGCCTGGATTTAGCTTCTTCTTTCTTTTTCCTCACACTTTTATTGTTCCTTTAAAAGGTTCCTTAAATTCTGCTTCTTCTCTCCTACTCCATTCCCTAAATATTATTTCTTTTTCTTTGGTATTATTTATTATCTTCTCCATATTTGCCCATATTTTTTCAGTATACTGTATTTCCAACAATCTTTGGATTTGAAACGCATCGTGGTAGACTTTTTCCTTCGACTGCCCATTTTCTTATTCTCCTATCCCATGTCTTTAGTGTCTTCCTATCTACTGTGTTTGCCAATGTTTGAAATAAGTATATCAATTTTGGTATTATAAACATTTTAGTGCCCTTATTCTGTCCACTCTTGTTAATGCTTTCCCTTCCCAATTCTTAAATTGTTTCTCTATTACTTTCCATTTTTGTTTATTAAAAAAATAGTCCTGATATATTCTTAAATTCTTCCAATTTTTTAATCATATCTTTTACCATAATTAACTGTTGGCTTGTAATAATCACTGCATCATTGGCAAAGAAATTAAGCCTTATTTCTTCCTTTTGTCCTCCTTCCTTTTCTATTTTGTACCCTGTCCAATTGGTGCTATTCCTGATGCTTTCAGCTAGCATTTGTATTGCTATTACAAATAAAGTGGGGGATAATGGACAATCTTGTTTTGTACCATTTAAAATTGGTATCTCTCCTGTCCTTCCATTATTCACCCTTATTTTTGCTTTACAGTTGCTGTACAATTGTTGCAGTGTTCTGCAAAAGTTTCCCCAATATTCAACTGTTGACATAATCTTAACAGATAATTGTGATTGACTTTATCAAATGCTTTGTAAACATCCAATTTGAGAATTCCCATTTTTTTCCTTATTCAAATTTGCATGATTCATTGCAATTACTACATTTTTTATTGGATCCCCAATTTTTCTTCCCTTCACAAATCCATATTGATCCTCTGATTATTTTTGGCATTATTGTTTCCAATCTTTTTGCTAAAATTTTTGTAAATATTTTATAATCCTGATTACATAGACTACTGGGTCTATATGACCCTGGTTGTGTTAAATCTCTTCCCTTTTTGGGTATAGTTATAATTCTGATACTTTCCATGTTAGGGGGACCTTTTGCTCAGTGTATATTTCATTAAACAACTCTGTTAGGTGTGGTGCCAACTCTTCCATATATGCTTTATAATATTCTGCTGGAAATCCATCTGGCCCTGGTGACTTGCCTCCCTTAACCCTTTAATTATCCTTATTGTTTCCTCTTGCGTTATTGGTTGGTTTAATAACTCTCTGTCTTGATACAGTTCTAATCAATGTTACTCTCCCCCTCCTACTTGTCCAGTGTTGATGGATATCTTTCAATTTGTGCAGCCTGAGGATGTGGACAGGATGCTTGGAGAGGTGAGAGCTACCATCTGTATTCTAGATCCTTGCACTTCCTGGCTGATCAAACAGGCCAGAGGGGGACTGGCAGAGTGGGCAAAGTTGATGGTCAGTGCCTCCTTGGAACAAGGCAAAACTTCAACTTGCCTAAAGGAGGCAGTTGTGAGACCAATAATTAAAAATCCATCCCTGAATCCCTCTATAATGGACAACTATTGGCCCATGTTCAATCTCCCCTTTTTGCAGAAGGTTTTGAAGCATGTGATAGCCTCCCAACTGCAAGGATTTTTGGATGAAAAGATTATCTAGATCCATTTCAATCTGGTTCTAGGAATGGCTATGGAACAGAGACAGCTTTGGTCATCTTGGTGGATTACCTACATAGAACGCTAAACAGGAGGAATGTATCCCTGTTTGTTCTCCTGAACCTCTCAGAGGTATCCTCCTGAGCCGTATTGCTGGAATGGGACTGGGAAGCACTGTTTTATAGTGGCCCCATTCCTTCCTGGAGGGCCATACCCAGAAGGTAGTGCTGGAGGACTCCTGTTCAAACTCCTGGCCATTGTCCTGTTGTGTCCCTCACGGTTTTGTTTTAGCCCCCATGCTGTTTAACATAAACATGAAACCACTGGGAGGGGTCATCCAGAGTTTTGGAGTGTGGTGCCACCTGTATGCAAATGACACCCAACTCTACTACTTCTTCCCACCTAAGGGCAAGGAAACTCCAGACCCTACACCATCAGTGTCATCAATGATTGGATGGATGAGGACAAATAAATTGAAACTTAATCCAGACAAGACAGAGGTGGTCCTGGTCAGTCAGAAGGCAGATCAGGAAGTAGGGATCCAGTCTGTGCTGTATGGAGTTACACTCCCCCTGAAGATACAAATTGGCAGTTTGGGGGTCCTTCTGGACTCAGTATTTAACCTGGAAGCCAGGGTATTTGCGGTGGTCAGGAGGGACTTTGCACAATTAAAACTTGTGTGCCAGCTGCTCCATTCCTTGAGAAGCCATATCTGTCCATGGCAGTACATGCCTTCATTACACCCTGTCTTGATTATTGTAATCAACTTGTAATTACTACTTACGTGGGGCTGCCTTTGAAGAGTGCTTGGAAACTTCAGCTGTTCCAAAATTAGGTTGCTACAGGGAGCAGACAATCCCCCTGTTGCAGCAGCTCCACTGATTGCCAGTTTGTTTTCCGGCACATTGCAGTGATGGTTATGATCTTTAAAGCCTTAGGCAGCTCAGGTCCAGACTATTTGGCTGACCACATTTCCTTGTACGAACTTGCCCTGAGATCTTCTGGAGAGGCCCTTCTCTTGGTCCTACCTCCATTTCAAGCTCAGTAGGTGGGAACGAGAGAGCGTTCTTGGTGGCTGCCCCTCATCTCTGGAACTCCCTGCCCAGGGAAGCAAGAATGGTGCCCTCCCTGCTGTCCTTCTGGCAGCAGCCTAAAACCTTCTTATTCAGACAGGTGTTTAAAGAAGAAAGTTTTTAAGATCAAGGCTGCTGTGGTTTTTACTTTTGAATACGTTTTTGTGGATTTTAACTCAATTTTCTAAATACAAATTATATTTAATTCTGCTTTAATGTTTGTATATTTGTAGATTTCAAATTGCTTTGAAATGCTTTTAATGTAAGCTGCTTTGAGTCGCCTTGTGGAGAGAAAAAGCGGGTTATAAATAAACATAATAATAGTAATAATAATTCAATACATTGTACACTCACTTTTCTATACCTTTGTTTTGAATTAGAAAAGAAATTGTCTCTTTTCTTTTCTAACATCGTAGAATCTTGTTTTTGTAGCAATGGAAAAAGACAAAGATGTAAGATGTTAAAATTGCCCGTGTTCTATATCCATTCTTGTACCCTTCTCCATTCTTCATATATTTCCTATAAAAATTATATGAAAAAATCAATTTTAAATCTACAACATACCAGTTCTAATATATAATTAAACATACAAATCAATTAAAATAACTTAAAATATTTAAATTGTTAAAATTTAAAAATACCATATAACACTCCACTGGCTCATGCTTGAAAATGTTTTTCTTTGAAAGTTTGTATTACTAAAAAGATTGTTGTTTGCCTCTGAAATAACAACAGAAAGGAAACATAGAAAAAATGCAAGTGCATTAAAATAAATGAACAGAATAGAAGAGAAACCTTAATTATATAGCACAATAGTGGGGAAGGTGTGCCCAATCCCATTATGTAAAACATCAGAATGACCAATGGCGCCCAGAAGCCTCCAGGAGCTTACCCATCCATGCACAAGCTCCTGCTTTAGAAAGTTTATTTCAGACCAAAAACAGAGCCTACCTAAATAACTTTTATATAATCCATCATGTCAAGATGTAATTAGCCACATTTATACTATTTTGTTTTCTTAAGCATGGGGAAAGGAGAGAAATAGCAGTTTGCACATAAAGTGCGTGCATATTACTTAACTGTACAAAGATCCCACTTGGCCACCACGCTCACCAAGAGATGCAACAAAAGCAAAACATTCCCATCACATGCACCAGCTGTGGCATGTTCCGCTTTTTCACACAAAAACTAGACAACTACATCTGCTCCAAATGCAAACAGATGACTCTGATGGAGCAGAGGATCCAACAGCTCGAGCACCGTATTAAGACCCTTAAGGACATTCAGGCACTCGAGCTCTTCTTGGGCACTGCACAACACGCTGCTGTAGATCAGCAGCCTGCATCACACCAACACCACCAAGACCATGATCAGGAACCTTATGGGGAGATCAACTCAAAGGTAGACAACCCTCAGGCTTGGAAGGAGGTCACCCATAGAAGGAGACGCAGGACCAGGCAGCCTCCGCAGAACTCCTCTGCTCAGCTGCATTTACACAACAGATTTGAAATTCTTACATCATTAACATACAATCAGGAAACACATCTTGTGGAGGACCACAGTTTCTTAGATACCACTCAGTGGACCACCCTGGATCAATGCGCAGGGGATAGCCCTGACGGGGACAGTGCATCACCACAGTCACACTTATGTAATCATGCAAATGCTCCATCCCCAATCATAGACCAGGAGCAACAGGAACATCCTTGGGAGAGTAATGGGCTCTCGGATGTATCTCAATGGATTGTCATTGATGAATGCACTGGGGATGTTGAGGAAAAGGACAACACTTTACACCTACATGATTCACTTCAACAGGAACACTCTTCAGGGGACATACACACTGTCTTGCACAAAAGGGACCCTGTCAATCCTCAAAGGAAACAGGTCTTGGTAGTAGGTGACTCCCTCCTTAGAGGAACGGAAGCCATCATTACCAGACCGGATGGGATGGCTCAAGAAACATGCTGCCTCCCGGGGGCAAAAATACACCATATCACTCAGAGGCTCAGCAGGCTCCTAAAGCCCCATCACCCTCCCCACCTTATGTTGATTCATGTAGGTACCAATGACACCGCTAGGCATACTTTTCAAAAGATCACAAATGATTTTCGAGCTCTGGGAACAAAGCTAAAACTGTATAATGTACATGTGATCTTTTCATCCCTCCTCCCTGTTGTAGGACACGGCTCTACAAGGGCCGGAAAAATAGTACAGGTCAATAACTGGCTCAGAAAATGGTGTCAAGAGGAGCATTTTGGCTTCCTTGACCATGGTCTACTCTTCCAAGAGGATGGACTACTGGCAAGCGATGGGGTGCATCTCACACAAGTAGGAAAACATCTTTTTGCACACAGACTCACAAACCTCATCAGGCGCACTTTAAACTAGATCCACTGGAGGAGGGGAACAACAGCCTGGCGAACACTATATTACCCACGACCACAGGGAACCGCCGAAAGGCTAAACGGAGGGCTGCACAAACACAGCAAGGACCAAGTACAGAGAGCACAATAATCCCAAATAAACAGTTCGAGGGGAGGTCACAGGGGCTTACATGTCTTTACACTAATGCTCAGAGCATGGGAAATAAGCAAGACGAACTCCAACTCCTAGCACAGCACCACACATACGATGTCATAGGCATCACTGAAACCTGGTGGGATGACTCCCATCACTGGAATTAAACCATTGAGGGCTATAACCTCTTTCACAGAAATAGAACAAAGAGGAGAGGAGGGGGAGTAGCTTTATATGTCAAAAACAGTTACGTTGCAGAAGAAATGCAAGACTGTAATCCGGGAAACCAGCTTGAAAGCATCTGGATAAGAATCAAGGGAACCGGGACTCAAAAAGATCTTGTCGTGGGTGTCTACTACAGACCTCTGAGTCAGGATGAAGGACTTGATGAAGCCTTCTGTCAACAGCTGACCAAACAGGCACAAAGAAGAGATATAGTAGTCATGGGCGATTTCAATTATCCCGATATCTGCTGGAAAACAAACTCAGCCAAGAGTACAAAGTCCAACAAATTCCTCACTTGCCTTGCAGATAATTTTATGGTCCAGAAGGTAGAAGAGGCAACAAGGGGATCAGCAACTCTTGATCTAATCTTAACAAATGTGGAAGACCTGATCAATACAGTTGAAGTGGTTGGATCCTTAGGGGCAAGTGACCATGTGCTCCTGCAGTTTGCAATACAAAGGAATGCTGAAACTAAGACAAGTCAAACACGCATTCTGGACTTTAAGAGAGCTGACTTCCAAAAAATGAAGGAATTACTGAGCGGCATTCCATGGATATTAAAAAACAAGGGAGTTAAGGATGGATGGGAGTTTTTCAAAAGTGAAATACTCAAGGCGCAAATGCAAACAGTGCCAACAAAGAAGAAAAATAAGACAAGTGCAAAGAAGCCAGAATGGATGTCCAAAGAACTTCTAACTGAGGTAAAGCTCAAAAGTGACATGCACAAGAAGTGGAAAAGGGGAGAAATCACCAAAGAAGAATTCAAACGTATAGCCAACACCTGTAGGGAAAAGGTTTGCAAGGCTAAAGCGCAAAATGAGCTCAGGCTTGCCAGGGACATAAAAAACAACAAAAAAGGCTTTTTTGCTTACGTTGGTAGAAAAAGGAAGAAAAAGGAGGCGATAGGGCCATTGCAAGGAGAAGATGGGGTGATGGCGACAGGGGACAGGGAAAAGGCAGAACTACTTAATGCCTTCTTTGCCTCGGTCTTCTCAGAAAAAGAAAGCCATCTTCAACCTCAGCAACACGGAATGGACGAAGGATTGGGGGAAATCCAACCCCAAATAGGGAAACAAGTTGTCCAGGAACACTTGGCCTCTCTAAACGAATTCAAGTCCCCAGGGCCAGATCAGCTACACCCAAGAGTACTGAAGGAACTAGCGGAAGTTATTTCAGAACCACTGGCAATTATCTTCGAGAGTTCTTGGAGAACGGGAGAAGTCCCAGCAGATTGGAGGAGGGCGAATGTGGTCCCTATCTTCAAGAAGGGAAAAAAGAACGACCCAAACAATTACCGTCCGGTCAGCCTCACATCAATACCAGGCAAAATTCTGGAAAAGATTATTAAGGAAGTGGTCTGCGAACACTTAGAAACAAATGCGGTTATTGCTAATAGTCAACACGGATTTACCAAAAACAAGTCATGCCAGACTAATCTGATCTCTTTTTTCGATAGAGTTACAAGTTGGGTCGATACAGGGAATGCTGTGGATGTAGCGTACCTGGATTTCAGTAAGGCCTTCGACAAAGTCCCCCACGACCTTCTGGCAAACAAACTAGTAAAATGTGGGCTAGACAAAACTACGGTTAGGTGGATCTGTAATTGGCTAAGCGAACGAACCCAAAGGGTGCTCACCAATGCGTCGTCTTCATCATGGAAAGAAGTGACAAGTGGAATGCCGCAGGGCTCCGTCCTGGGCCCGGTTCTGTTCAACATCTTTATTAACGACTTAGACGAAGGGTTAGAAGGCACGATCATCAAGTTTGCAGACGACACAAAACTGGGAGGGATAGCTAACACTCCAGAGGACAGGAGCAGAATTCAAAACGATCTTGACAGACTAGAGAGATGGGCCAAAACTAACAAAATGAAGTTCAACAGGGATAAATGCAAGATACTTCACTTCGGCAGAAAAAATGGAAATCAAAGATACAGAATGGGGGACGCCTGGCTTGACAGCAGTGTGTGCGAAAAAGACCTTGGAGTCCTCGTGGACAACAAGTTAGACATGAGCCAACAATGTGATGCGGCTGCTAAAAAAGCCAATGGGATTCTGGCCTGCATCAATAGGGGAATAGCGTCTAGATCCAGGGAAGTTATGCTCCCCCTCTATTCTGCCTTGGTCAGACCACACCTGGAATACTGTGTCCAATTTTGGGCACCACAGTTGAAGGGAGATGTTGACAAGCTGGAAAGTGTCCAGAGGAGGGCGACTAAAATGATTAAGGGTCTGGAGAACAAGCCCTATGAGGAGCGGCTTAAAGAGCTGGGCATGTTTAGCCTGCAGAAGAGAAGGCTGAGAGGAGACATGATACCCATGTACAAATATGTGAAGGGAAGTCATAGGGAAGAGGGAGCAAGCTTGTTTTCTGCTGCCCTGCAGACTAGGACATGGAACAATGGCTTCAAACTACAGGAAAGGAGATTCCACCTGAACATCAGGAAGAACTTCCTCACTGTGAGAGCTGTTCGACAGTGGAACTCTCTCCCCGGGGCCATGGTAGAGGCTCCTTCCTTGGAGGCTTTTAAGCAGAGGCTGGATGGCCATCTGTCGGGGGTGCTTTGAATGCGATTTCCTGCTTCTTAGCAGGGGGTTGGACTAGATGGCCCATGTGGTCTCTTCCAACTCTACTATTCTATGATTCTATGATTCTATGAAATAGCTCATTGAGATCTGGAGGAGGTTAAAATTTGCTTGTGGATTCTCTAAAGTTGTCCACACTTGCTATGCATTTAACATTTGATGAAGGAAAACATATTCACCCTGGCACCTACTCCACTAATTTCTCCATGCTCCGCAAATGGAAAGAAATCAACGTCAATCTACGGAAGTTCTCTGCACAATTTAAAACTCAACTTTTCCATTAATTTTAGCATGATACATAGAATCATAGAATCATAGAGTTGGAAGAGACCTCGTGGGCCATCTAGTCCAACTCCCTGACAAGACGCAGGAAAAATCACATTCAAAGTATCCTCGACAGATGGCCATCTAGCCTCTGTTTAAAAGCCTCCAAAGAAGGAGCCTCTACCACACTCCGAGGCAGAGAGTTCCACTGCTGAACAGCTCTCACAGTTAGGAAATTCTTCCTAATATTCAGGTGGAATCTTCTTTCCTGTAGTTTGAAGCCATTGTTCCACGTCCTAGTCTCCAGGGCATCAGAAAACAAGATTCCTCCCTCCTCCCTATGACTTCCCCTCACATCTTTATATATGGCTATTGTGAGAGACAGTGAACCAAAGTGTCTCCATCCTGTCTATTGCTGCCTGATTGAATTTTAGAATATTTGCTTCAACTTATTATATTAAAGATGCAGCCTGCTTCTTCCAGAGAAGAGGGAAGTGTCGGTGTGTTGCCATAAGTTTCTGGAACATCTTGTGGTCGGCCGATGTGGTTATTGTGGTCAGCTACATACTGGAAACCTGGCGTAACTCGTGTTCTGACAACAGGTGTTATTTACACTAAAGGAAACACGCTTACAACACTCTGTACTGTTCCAAAGAAATGAGGAACTTCTTAGTTGTAAACAGATACACAATATATTGAGCTTCATTTCAAATGTTCATCACAGCGGTCACCTTTGATTGTCCGTCCGTCTTCTGCGCAGAATAAAGGTACTTGTTTTAAACTCTATTTTGAGCTTAGATTGGATACATAGAGCTTTAGCAAGTTCCCGGTATTAAATATATGTGAGCGGCTCGCTTTTCCGCTACACTATCATGTCTCCTCTCAGCCTTCTCTTCTGCAGGCTAAACATGCTCTTGTGACTCAGCTGGAGCCTCAGAGTGACTCTGATGGGGATTATGGGATTCAGGTTCAAAATGACTCTGATAGGGATTTTGGGATTCAGGTTCAGAGTGTCCCTGTTGTAGAAGATGAGGAACAAAGAGGTTTTCCTACAGCAGAGAGTGATGTTGATGATACTGAAACTAGCCAGGTGTAAATTGACTCAGAAAAGGAAGACAGTTCTCAATCTGATAGCATGCAGACAGAAGCTAATGAGCTGGCTGGCTTTGATGAAACAGAATCTCTAGATCGAGCTGACCGTTTGGAATTCAGGGTTTGAAGGAGTGTGAGAATAGCAAACAAGAAGGAGGTCAGAGGCCAAAGAAATGCTTTCATGCTTTGCAAAGGGTATTAAAACAGTGTGTTGGGAGACAAACCTTTGTCAAAGCAACCTTTCGTTCAACCAAGAAGCAAGTTCTTGTTCTACTGGATTTCTTGCAGCCTTTGTGTGTTCATGTTCATGAAACTTTGTCATGCTCTAATGGAACTTTGTTTATTCCTGGTGATGTCTTGGATTATACTCTAAGGCTTTGTTTTGTAATGATCTTTTGGAACTTTACTTTTGCTTTTAAAGAACTATTTATCTTTTATTTTCTAATAAACTACAAAAGACTTCCACCTGTGTGCAGCCTGGTATATTTAGCAAGGTGAAGCTAATCTGAGGTGCGACACATGCCCAGTTCTTTAAGCCGCTCCTCATAGGTCTTGTTCTCCAAACTCTTGGTCATTTTAGTCACACTCCTTTGGACACATTCCAGCTTCCCAACATCTCTCTTCAATTGTGGTGCCCAAAAATGGACACAGTATTCCAGGTGAGGTCTGACCACAGCAGAATAGAGGGGTAGCATGATTTCCCTAGATCTAGACACTGTGATCCTATTTATGCAGGCCAAAATGCCACTGGCTTTTTTAGCCGCCACATCACATTGTTGACTCATGTTGAACTTGTTTTCCATGAGGACTCCAAAATTGTTTTCACACGTTACTGTTACTAAAATGCACCAAATATATGAATGTGTGCAAGTGTATCTCAAGTGGAAAAAGCTTTATGAAACAAAATGAATGACATAATGTTTTCATTAAAATGCAATGCATACTATTTTCCTGGCAAATGATACTGAGCAAAGTTACTTGTTTTCCATTTATATTCATAGCATGTATTTCTGGTAGCTTAGTGAACTTTCTCTCTCATGGTTCATTTATTGTCTTATTTCAGAAACAGCATCCCCCCCCCCAAAAAAAAATAGTTGCATAAAATGGTGACTTCTTCAAACTCCAGGTATTAGTGTGGCGTCTTGAGCTTTGTATGTTAGATATTTTTAGCCATAATGTAGAACAGATATGATTTCAAATAGAAGGCATTCCTTGTAAGTGATAACTGTCATTGCAAAAAAAATTATGCTGAGTAAAAATGATTTGTGTGCATATGTGCAAGTGTGTATGTTCATCAAATCTGTCTCTCCTATTAGCTAAGGGAGACTGTGCAGCTAGTAATTTATATTTTATAACTCCTTGGGGTGATTACTTTGCCATTTTTAGTGGGCTGGCTGCAAAGGTTTCTGCTACTAAGGTACAGATAGATCTAAAAAGCCTTTGAGCACAGCATAAATTGGGAAGGTGGGAGTGTTGTATCTTGCTTATAATAGATTATGCAATTACAATATCCTGCTGAAGATGTAAGGCACATGGCCACAAAATTCACAGATGATGACCAAATTGACATTCTAGCTCATAAATGCAAGGAGGTACATTTTGACTTCCTTAGAAGAGGAAGAAGAGCAATTATGATCAACAGGGGTAAATCATACAAACTAAACACTTATGGTGTGTAAAGATGTTATATTGTAATCCTGAATTTCTACACAAAATGATTAAATGTGCAAAAACTACCATGGTTTTATAAGTATGTAGACTTTACCTATATTCTGAAAGCATTTCCAGTTTCTTCAGAAAAATCACAATTGTGTTTTAAAAGCACTTCTACTAAATTTTGGAGATTTATCTATTTTGTGTCCAAAGTATTGCATAAAATAAGTTTAAAACGGATAAAATAAGGGAATTACAAGTAGCTAAATAGTTTTAGATCAAAAATGGGCAACAATGACTGCATTGTCTGTAACTTTAAACAGTTCTTCCTCTGTTCATGAGGCAGGACATAGTGGGCTGAGCTTTTTGTTCTGCTCCACAGTCACACAAGATGAAAGATTCTTCTAGGTAGTGCCATTTTGCTAGGTTGTCTTTTTGACTTGCCTACTCCACTTCTAAGTCTGTTCAGGGGCTTCTAAGTTGCCCATTCTTGGAAGAAGACCCTCATAGAAGGCCATCCAGTTGGAATTGCCTGATTTTGTTGCCCACAGGAATATTCTTGCTGTTGCTGGAAGAACCTTTAAAGCAGTAGTGGTTCGGGCTGTGGTGCAGCTGATTAATAGCCAGCAGCAATAAATCATTACTGACCCAAAGGTCATTAGTTCGAAGCTTGCGTCGGATTAAGCTCCCAAACATTTAATAGCCTAGCTTATTGTCCACCCAAGCAGTTCAAAAACAGCTGCAGCTGTTTAAACAAAAAGTTAATAAAGAAGGGAGAAGATATAAAGAAATATAAATCATTATTCAAGGAATATATAAAGTTTAATGACACAGAGGGAATGGAACCATCACTGATCTGGGATGCATCGAAAGCCGTTATCAGAGGCTTGCTCCTGGGCTGCAAGGATCAGGCCTTCTGTCTCCTTCTTCAGGGTCCCATTCGTGAGCCATAGCCAGGTCTTCTATAATAAATAATAAGATTATTATTATTATTATTATTATTATTATTATTATTATTATTATTATTATTATGACACAGCAAACAAGGTAGATATGCTGGATTTAGTATCACAAAATCACAAGTCGAACACTTCCCAAGTGTCTAGGACTGTGTGATGTATTTTCGGATGATGCGCGCAGATCCCAGCAGGGTAGCCTTTTGCAGTTGGCAGATCGTAATTTTGTCAATGTCTATTGTTTCCAAATGCCGGGTGAGATCTTTTGGCACGGCACCCAGTGTGCCCATCACCACCGGGACCACCTGTACTGGTTTCTGCCAGAGTCTTTGAAGTTCAATCTTGAGGTCCTGATAGCGGCTGAGTTTTTCCTGTTGTTTTTCGTCAATGCGACTGTCACCTGGGATGGCGACATCAATGATCCAAACCTTTTTCTTTTCCACAACTGTGATGTCTGGTGTGTTGTGTTCCAGAACTTTGTCAGTCTGGATTCGGAAGTCCCACAGTATCTTTGCGTGCTCATTTTCCAATACTTTTGCAGGTTTGTGATCCCACCAGTTCTTTGCTGCTGGGAGGTGGTACTTGAGGCATAAGTTCCAATGAATCATTTGGGCCACATAGTTGTGTCTCTGTTTGTAGTCTTGTCTGTGCAATTTTCTTACAGTAGCTGAGGATATGATCAATGGTTTCATCGGTTTCCTTGCACAGTCTGCATTTTGGGTCAACAGCTGATTTTTCGATCTTGGCCTTAATTGCATTTGTCCTGATGGCTTGCTCCTGGGCTGCAAGGATCAGGCCTTCTGTCTCCTTCTTCAGTGTCCCATTCGTGAGCCATAGCCAGGTCTTCTCCTTATCAGCTTTTCCTTCAATTTTGTCAAGGAACTTTCCATGCAATGTTTTGTTGTGCCAGCTGTCAGCTCTAGTTTGTAGTGTGGCTTTCTTGTACTGGTTTTTTGTCTGCTGTGCTTTGAGGAGTTTCTGATTTTTGACTTCAATCAAAGCAGGTCCTTCGCTTTGCTTTACATATTCTGCCAGGGCATGTTCTTCTTCTTTGACGGTTAGTTTGACCTGTAAGAGTCCTCTGCCCCCCGATCTTCTAGGCATATATAGCCGGTCAACATCACTGCATGGGTGCAATGAATGATGAATGGTCATGAGTTTTCTTGTTTTTCTGTCCAAATTGTCCAGTTCCACCTGTGTCCAGTTTATAATGCCAGCAGTATATCTTATGACAGGTATGGCCCAGGTGTTTATGGCCTTGATGGTGTTGCCTCCATGGTGCTTGCTTTTGAGAATTTTTCTGACCCTTTGTGTGTATTCTTTGCTGACCACAGTCTTCACATGTTCATGCTTGATGTTGTCCAGCTGTAATATCCCCAGATATTTATAGGCCTCTGGCTGGTGACACTTTATTGTTTGGCCATTAGGCATATTTATGCCCTCACTTTCAATGATTTTTCCCTTCTTCAATGCCACTGTCAAACATTTGTCCAAGCCAAACTCCATGCTGATATCAGTGCTAAAAATTCGGACAGTGTTAGTCAGAGACTGGATTTCAGTTTCCGTTTTCCCATACAGCTTCAGGTCATCCATGTACATCAGATGCGAAATTTTGTGAGATTTCTTAGATGTTTGATAGCCAAGATTTGTTTTTTGTAAGATTGTTGACAGAGGGATCATGGCAATAATGAAAAGCAGAGGGGACAATGAATCTCCCTGGAAAATTCCTCTCCTGATGTTGACAAGTCCATAGCTTTCATTTCCAACAGTTCAGTTTTCCAGTGCTCCATCATGTTTTCAATGAAGGTGCCAATGTTTTTACTAATCCCGATGGCGTCCAGGCACTTGATGATCCAGCTGTGTGGGAGTGAGTCAAAAAGCCTTTTTATAGTCAATCCACGTCATGTGAAGATTAGCTTTTCAGGGACTTCCGGTGAGCCTTGATGGCGGCAGGTCGGGCTTGCTGAGGGCTCCCAGCAAGCCACCGCGTGGTTACGGTCGGGTTTGAGCTTTTAGCTCCCCTCTCCCCGCGGATCGAGGTGGGGAGGGACGCAAGGCCCCAAGCACCCCCTTAGAGCCGAACCTTGAAGGATCCGAGGTGCACGGTTCCGGGGAAGTGCGGGGATCGCGGACCGTTCCAGCGGCAGCGGGCTTTAAGCCCACATTCACTGCCAGCCCGGCTCACACTTTTAAACAAGAAAGAAGAAAACAAAGAAAGACCTAACTAAAAGTTGAGAATTCTATCTCCAATCGGCACTCCAGGTTCTAGGAGATTTAAAAGGACAAATCAGATCCAAAAGTAAGTAATATTTCGACAGACTTAGAGGGAGCGAGAAAGCGCCCTTTAAAAATGTAACAACCTCTAATTACTCTAAAAAGAAAATTAAGAGATCTAAATTAAAGTTGAGAGGAGCAGCTTTGTGCTCCCCGGTGGGACAATTGGTAAAGTAAACAGAAAATTGGACTTACTTAATGGCGGCTGACCTTGACCAGGACTGTGTTATGACTATTGAGCCCTTCTTGTAAACAATCTTCAGGGCTCCATAGCGGCTTGGAAAGGAAATGCGGGAGCGAAGCAGTGATGACAGAGGAAGTACGCCACTGTGAGGGCAAGACTGAGTCCTCACTGCAAGGGCGGAAATATAACTATGAAAAGGTACGGCTGCAAAAAAGCTCCAGCGGGAAACCAAAGCTGACGAAGTGATAAAACTGGAAGCGGAACCAGTTGTGATCCTGGCGAGGCTCGGATACTAAACAAAGGCGCTGTAGATATTTAAAACTAAATAAGCATCTGCCAAGCGGAGGAGAACATCGAAGGAGCGGCGCTTACTGAGGGGACAGATTGAGAACAGTGTTTCATCGGGAGGATCGACGAGAGACAACGTGGGACAGAGATACTGTGAGGATCATTTAACTTTGAAGGTGAAAAGATTTAGTTTACAAACAAAACTATAAAGGTTCTACAGGGGTAACAGCTCCAAGTATATAATCAAATACCAAATTTCAGAGACAGTAAGAATTAAGCAAAGATTAATTGGGGAAGTGCTTGAACTGATTGTGAAGGGACTGCTTAGTAAAGATCAGAGAGTAAAATTTTAGAGTCGTATGAACTTAGAAATATAATCAAATATAATAAATAAAATACAAAATATCTATTAAAGCATTAATTAATTAAATAAAGCTAGCAGGAATAGCTAGAAGATCTACTTAATAATAATCAAATTAAATCAAAAATTAACTAAAAATTAATTCAAAAAATTAATTAAAAAATCAAAAATTTTAAGCCAACAGATTAGGAAGAAAACATAAAACTCATAATAAGAAAATATAAAAAACATAAAAGGTGAGATTATATAAGGGAGAAATTAAAGGAGAAACGGTAAAAAAAAAAGGAACATATACTGAAATTGAGCAGATATAGATCTCTCACCTCGTTCCAAGATGGCAGGGGCAAGAGCGAAATTTGAAAATAATAAAAGTGCTATGAGAAGACCTTCACAATCCGATGATATTAATCTCAGAGACATTTTAAAAGAAATTCAGAAATTGGCGGAGAAACAAGATGAATATCAAAGGGAATCTCAAAAGAAGCTAGATAAACAAAGTATATAACAAAGGGAACTATGCCAGGAGCTATTGGATATGAAAAAAGAAATTAAAGAAGAAATTGGTCTACTGAAAAAAGAGATGGTGAAAACAAACAAGGAGATTAACTTTTTAAAATCAGAGAACACCAAAATAATTAAACAACAGAATAAAATACAAAAAGGATGGACGATTTAGAACAGAAAAACGCAAAAATTGATAAAATAGAAAAATTACAAGAACAATTAGAGCAAAATGAAAGAGAATTCCAACTGCGATTTCGAAATATCCAAGAAGAGGCGAAAGAGGACATTAGACAATTGGTTATAAAGATGATCGCGAAACTCCTAAACTGCCCAGAAGAAGATATAGATAATGAAATTGATAAAGTTTATCGTATTCAGACAAATTTCTCCAGGAAGAATAGGGTCGCAAGGGACGTTATTATACACTTTGTAAAGAAAAGAACCAGAGAAGAGGTCCTTATGCAAAATAGCCGGAACCCAATCTATTTTAAGGATAAAAAAGTAATTGTGCTTAAAGAATTCCCACAAGCTACTTTAAATAGAAGAAGGAAGTACTTCTTCCTAACGGACGAACTTAAAAAATTAAAAATACGCTTCAAGTGGGAAAGAAATGAAGGAATAATGGTGTCATATAAGGAAGAAAAACACTGGCTAACATCAGAAGGGAAGGCAAGGGAATTTTATAGGAAATTTATAGAAGGAAAAGGTGAACCCCCTGCAGAAGATACCACGCGACCGTCAGTCAAAAGGAAAAAACCGAAAAGGGCCCGTCATAAGTCACCAGAGGGAGAAGAGATGGACGTAAATCCTCATCCTAAAAGCTCTAAGCTTGATGATGAAGGGGAAGGTACAGAAGAAGATGAAGAGGAGGTAGAGACAGAAGGAGAAGAAGAAGAGGATAGAATCTCAGAAGTAGAACAAGCCCTAGGAACAGATCAAGAATTAGCGAAATCCGAGGAACCCCAAGAAAATGAACATGAATAAAGATAATTTTACGCAATGCTTAAAAATCTTCTCAAACAATGTAAATGGATTAAACTCCCCAAACAAAAGAAAAAGTCTCATGTCTCAATTAATAAAAGGAAATTATGACATAGTGGCCTTACAGGAAACCCACATAATAGCAAAACATGCAATACATCTAACAAATAAGAGAATCGGCAATGAATTTATTGCGTCAGATATCGTTAAAAAAAGGGGCGTAGTAATCTATGTTAAAGATAATATCCCAGCAACGGTTCAATTTAAAGATTTGGAAGGTAGATATGTAGCTGTTACGATTGATATTGACCAACAAAAAATTCTTATTTGTAATATTTACGCCCCGAACGGCCCAAAAAAGAGCTTCGTGAGTGAACTAAGGAGAAATATTATGAAATCTAACTACGATCACCTAATTGTATTAGGAGACTTTAATGGAGTTTTGGATGTAGGCCTTGATACAAGTAGGCAAAATAAAAGTAGGAATTACATTAAAACAAGATTACGGCCACATAACTTTATAAAACTAAAGGAAGAATACGACCTCCAAGACGTCTGGCAAATTCATAACCCAGGAAAACAAGACTACACCTTTTTCTCCGCTAGATATCGAACATGGGCGAGAATAGATATGGTCTGGTCATCCAACTCATTATGCACTAAAATAGAAGAAATTAAAATACACCCTAGAGACAAATCTGATCATTGGCCTATTAGTTTCACGATAAATAAAAAAATCCGTCCTTTAGGTGGAGATTAGATGGAAATTTATTGAAATCAGAGGAGGATATTAATAAAAATAAGAAGCTGATAACAGAGTTCTTCACAATCAATAATACACCGGAAATTAGGGATCAAATTATATGGGACGCGTTCAAGGCAGTCACGAGAGGACATTTTATTCAACAAAAAGCAGAGAGAAATAAGCGGAAAAATAAGGAACTAAACAAGATCAAGAAAGAAATAGAATCTCTAGAGAACAAACTTAAGATGAACCCCTCTAACAAAGAAATAATCAAAGAGTTGATTATTTGGAAGAAAAAGAAATCACAAAAGGAACTAGAAGATACTGCGAGACAGTTGAAATTTATAAAACAATACAACTTCGAAAACGCAAACAAACCGGGTTTGTGGTTGGCAAGGAGAATAAGAAAGAAAAGACAACGACAACAGATAATAAAAATAATAGAGAACGGTAAAACACATACAACAGATGAGGAAATACTAGAGAAATTCAAACAGTATTATAAGAACTTATATAAAAAAGAAGGAATTGATGTAAACGAAATATCCCAATACTTAGGAGAATTCAATTTTCAAAAAATATCAGATCAACAAAGAGAATTATTAAACAAAGAGATAACAACAGAGGAAATTAGAAAAGCAATAAAGATGATGAAAGCAAATAAGGCTCCGGGACCAGATGGGTTCCAAGCCAATTTTTACAAAGTTTTCCAAGAGGAAATATTACCATACCTGCAAAAAATTATGAACGCAGCATTAAAAAATTCGGAAATACCCGAATCGTGGACACAGGCAGAAGTAATTGCTATCCCAAAAGAAAATAGTGACCCGACGGATATAAGAAATTATAGACCAATATCCCTTTTAAATGCAGATTATAAAATTTTTACAACAATTCTAGCTAACAGATTTAAGGAATTTTTAAAAATTTGGATTGGCCCTGATCAAAAAGGTTTTCTTCCAGGCAGAAACATGAATGAAAATGTAAGATGTATAGTGGACATTATTGAATATTATGAACTTCACCACGAAAAAGAAGTTGCCCTACTTGCTATCGACGCAGAAAAGGCGTTTGACAATTTAAATTGGCCCTTTTTAAAATTATTATTCAAAGAAGTAGATATTGGATTTCATTTCTTGAACGCCATAGAAGCGATATACAGTAGACAAACTGCTAAAGTTGTGATAAATAATCAACAATCATTGAGCTTTGAAATTGAAATAGGAACAAGGCAAGGTTGTCCACTCTCGCCCCTAATATTTATTTTTGCTTTGGAAACACTTATTGGTAACATTCGTAAAGATAAAGATTTGAAAGGCACCAAAATAAGAAACCAGGAGTACAAAATTCGGGCTTTCGCCGATGATGTAATCTGCATAATAGAAGAACCTAGACATCAAATTGGTAAATGGGTGGCGACAATAGAACATTTTGGCAATCTAGCAGGATTTAAATTAAACAAACAAAAAACAAAAATATTAACAAAAAACATCACTAAGAAGAACCAAGTAACCCTACAAGAACTCTCTGGCATAAAGATAGTTCCCAAACTAAAATATTTAGGGATTTGGTTAACGGCGAAGAATTCTCAACTATTGAAAAATAACTACCAGGAAAAATGGAAAGAAATTCAAAAAGATTTACGACAATGGCAACCTCTAAATATATCCCTGCTAGGCCGTATAGCAACGATCAAGATGAATATTCTACCTAAAATGTTACACTTATTCCAAAATTTACCGATTCTAAGAAATCAAAAAATATTCAACATCTGGAATAAGGAATTATCCAAATTCGTATGGAAAAATAAAAAGCCGAGAATAAATTATAAAGTAATGACGGACCTCAAAAGTAAGGGGGGATTCAGCCTTCCAAACTTAAATCTTTATTATGAGGCATGCACCCTAAAATGGGTTAAGGAATGGATTACCCTGGCTGACGAGAATATCTTAACCCTAGAGGGCCATGATTTACGTAGAGGGTGGCATGCATACCTGTGGTATGAAAAAAGACTAGTGGAGAAAAATTTCGGCAATCACTTTATTAGAGCATCTTTAATCAAAGTTTGGGAGAAGTATAAGAAACATTTATATAACAAAACTCCATTATGGACTTCGTCACTGGAAGCTAATCAAAGAAATTTACTAGGGTGGAAAAATTGGCCTAGATATAAAGATCTCTTGAGGAAAAAGGGGGGAGAATATGAACTAAAAGGACAGGAAGAACTGAAAGATAGATTTAAAAGTATCTCCTGGTTTCAATATGCACAAATTAGAGAGCAATTTACAAAAGATAAAAAAGTAGGTTTTAGCGGAGAGGAGGGTGTATGGGATAAAATAATATCATCAAATAGGAAGGAAATTTCAAAGATTTACAATATGTTATTAGGTTGGTCTACTGAAATTGAATCAGTGAAAAACTGTATGATCAGGTGGGCAAAAAATATTGGCCGTCCAATAAGAATGGAAGAATGGGAACGGATTTGGAATAAAAATCTAAAGTATACATATGCATGGGATTTAAAAGAAAATTGGCTAAAGATTTTTCACAGATGGTACATGACCCCAAAAAAACTAAATTCAATGTATAAAAATTACCAGAAAGCCTGTTGGAAATGTAAAATGCAGGAAGGGACATTTTTCCACTCATGGTGGACTTGCGAAAAATTTCAAAAATTTTGGAAAATGATCCACGAAGAGGCACAAAAAATTCTGAATAAAAAATTCCCAATGAAACCCGAATATTATTTACTGGGAATACTGGATTCAGCATTCGAATTAGATACCAACGATGATAAACTGTTTACATATCTCTCTACAGCAGCAAGAATAACTATTGCAAAAAGATGGAAAACAGAACAGATGCCCCAATTGGAACAATGGTTGGAGAAACTGGAAGAGATTAAAGACATGGATAAATTGACGTTTTACCTGAAAGCAATTAGAGGAGAACCAATCAAAAACACAAAGTGGGAAAAACTAGACTTATACATTAAGAAAAGGACTATAATAGTAAATTGAACCGGGACTTAGACACAAAGATATACCAAAGAAACTGTTTCCGAGTAGGGGATAGAATGGAAGTTTTCAACGTACCCCAAACCCTGCCCTGTTTACCCCTGTGTGTCCCTCCCATTCCCTTCACTCCCCTCCTATTCCCCCCCCCATATATACCTCACTGTTAGTCCAATTGTTACTTTGTTTTTAGATTGTGTCTATGTATATCACTTACCCTCAATAAAAAAAATTTTTTAAAAAAAGATTAGCTTTTCAGCTTTTACAGTTCTCCAGAATCATTTTGTCAATCAATAACTGGTCTTTTGTGCCCCTGCTTTTCCGTTTGTTGCCTTTCTGTTCATCTGGCAAGATGTTTTTTTCTTCAAGATAGTCTTGAATTCTGTCAGCTATGGTGCCAGTCAGTAGTTTAAACATAGTGGGCAGACACGTTATTGGCCTGTAGTTTCCTGGTGCTGCTCCTTTTGCTGGATCCTTTTGTATCAGGTAAGTCCTTCCAGTTGTTAGCCATTCACTGATACTTCCTTTCTGCAGCATCTCATTGAATTGTTGGGCCATTTTTCCATGTAAACTAATCAGATGTTTGAGCCAAAATCCATGAAGTTGATCACTACCAGGCGATGTCCAGTTCTTGACTTTTTGCACTCGTTTGCTGATCATTTCAGTTGTTATTTCCATCTGTTCCATTTTGTTCTGTGAGAATTTTCCTTCAAACTCCTGTATCCACCCAGCGTTTTTGTTGTAGTTCTTATTATTTTCCCAAAGCTCTTTCCAGAACTTTGTTGTTGCAGTTTTCTCTGGCTTTATAGTTACTGTGTCTGTTGTTTGGTTCAGGCTCTGATAGAACCGTCTTTGGTCTGATTGAAATAGTTGATTTTGTCTGTACTGGATGATTCTGGCTTCATATCTTTCAATTTTTCTGGCTGTTGCTGTAATGTGTTCTTTCACAATTTCCAAGGCTTCTTCAAATTTTCTGGTGTTCAGCCAGTACTTTCTGATCAGGTATTGCTTGATTTTGTCATTCTTCAGTTTCTTCTCTTTCATATTTTTCAGGTTACTTGCATCTGATTTAAGTTTCTTAATTTTCAACTCTAGCCTGACCTTCCACTTTGGTTTTCCAGTCGATTTTCTTTGGGGCTGCCTTGGTTGTAGGAGCCCTAGCTCTTCTGTTACTATCACTGCTGCACTGTAGGCATACTGGTTTGTTTGTCCAATTGATGTTATTTGGGCAGTGGAGAGTACTGCATTCACATCTTTCATGAGAGGCGCCAGGTGTCTCTTGGGCACTGTTTTTAGAGTTGGGAGCCGCTGTCTTATTGCATTTGCTGCAGCATGAGCCATGATCTTATTCTTGAGCTCTTGTTGTCTTGCTGTCAAGGTTCCTGGTGGTTCAACAGGTGTTTCAAGTGCTGGTTCTTCAAATTCTTGCAAAGGCTCCACACTTTCTTCTGGTTCAATCTGTTCTACCATTCCAAGTGTTGCTGGAGTCTCTGATGCTGTCTGTGCTGTGGTCTGATGGTAATTTACTTTGCAAATTTTCTGGATTTCTTCGAGTTCAACTTCACTGAACACTTTGTTTCTGATTATGAATCTTTGTTGGTCAGCCAGTCGGGATTCTGTTATCTGTGAGTCAGGGTACTCTTGTTTCCATAGCTGATGCATCCTTTTTTGGTAGCCGCACTTTTCAGGTTCAGAGTTGTAATAGCATTTCATGACTGTGCGGTTTTCTGGCATTGTATATTTCTGCCGCTTCTGTGACTGTTCATTTGGGTTTTGATGATTCCGTAGCCCACTTGTCGATGGATGTCCAGAATCAGCAGCATCCACCGCGGTCCTTTTCATCCTGGGCGACGATCGAGCCAGTATAGACTTTGTTTTGGTTCGATTCTCCATAATGCTAATGGGTTAGGTGCACTTGGTTGCATTCCTCTGCTGAGGCCTCTCTGGCTTGCTTGGACCTGCCGGTAATTAGAGTACCGCCAGCACAGCCCTCAGCATCCTCGGAATGGCTAAGCCCCCCCCACCACGTCAAGGTGGCACCTGCGGGGGGGGGGGGATTATTATTATTATTATGAGAATCTCAGCCTATATATATATATATATATATATATATATATATATATATATAATTTCTTGTTAGTTTTCCAAATAGAAATAATATTTTATACAACTGATATTTGTATGCTGATAGAACATTGTGCAGATCTTGTAATTCACTTTTCAATGTTCCATTCTAAGGACAGGAAAATAGGAAAGAGTTTTCAAATGTGTACATCAACAAATAAATCCAATTATTTTTCCCAGTTCATAAATGATTGTTTTATCCAATTATAGGAATATTTTCCCGCCCCCACCATATGATGGGGGAAGGAGGGAGGGTGTGCAGGGTGCCACGAGGTGTTTCGCATGCCTGCCCTTTTGCCGGTGACAGGGGCCATGTGAACAGGTCCTTAGTCTAAAATTCTGTTAATATAGTAGTGAATCAGTAGCAAGCTGGACTTCATCTGTTATGGTTGAGCTTTCGGGCTCCGGTAATAGAAGAAGGGGTCATAAGACTCCTCGAGAGTCAGACTCTTTCGAGGAGCGTGAAAGAAAACGGCTCCGGGATTTGTTTACAGACCCGACAGATGAGAACTCATTTGAGGGTTTTTCTGAGGGTTTGGAGGAAGAGATGGCCAGCTCGGAGGAGGACGATATGGAATGGACTCGTATGAGGGAGGATTTGGGTGTTGGGGAAACAGGCAATGAAAGCATGGGAGGTGATTGGCGGGTTGCAGGATCAGACCCATGGACTGGCTGGAGGGATGGAGCGGGATCCACAGCTGGGGATGCTGTGGGGCGTAGTCAAAGGTGCTTAAGCTCTGATGAGGATGATGATGTTGGGGCACCTGGAATTGGGATGGCAGCTGACAGCGATGATGAGCTTGAACTGGGATAAATTGGGGTTTGGGACCAATGTCTAATTGCGTTGGGCAAGGTAATCTGGACGGACGCTTGGGCTTTTGTTGGGGAACTTCCTGAAAATGGGTGTGTTTCGTTACTGGATACGTAAGTTTACCAAGGACATTGACGGCGGGAGGAACTGTGCAGGGTTTTTCTCTGTGCAACTTGTGTTTAATCTCGATAGCTTGGACCTCCGTCGTCTTTTTGACGGGCAATATCTACTCGCACTGGATTGACGCTGGACTGACTGACTTCGATTCCGGATTATCCCTTCTGCTGGCTATCGGTGAGACCTTTGGATTTCTAAACGACTACGCTTGGCTATTGACCTCTGGACCGGATTGGGACCCTGCTGACTGCCGTTACCCTGACTGCTGTGCCTGGACCTGGATATCGTTGGCCGCTGAACCTTAAACTGAATCCTGACTACGGCCACGCTTTTCGTTCGCTGCAGGAAGGAATAAACAAGCCTGGTTTATTCTCCTGCTGTTTCTGAGTAGCAGAGAGGAATCTGCTACCAGTCTGTTGTTTACATTCTGACTCCTGTTGATCCTCTTTTGTTTGCATTGTTTGCCAGGCTGAAGTAAGCACTTTTGATTTAATCCGGATTATACTTCTGTTTAACCCGGTTTATCCCTTTGAACCGTTTTAGCTCAAACTGAGCTGTTTTTTTTACTTATCACACTGAAGTCAAGTGTTTGCCCTGTTCTTTGTTTCCTACGGGCATTTTTAGTTCTGTAACCTCAATAAACTGAGTTTTGTTTTACTCGCTGGCATTCTGTCTGTGACATCATCTGTCAAGGACAGAACGCCACGAGATTCAAAGTAACAGAGTTTATTAGGTTACAGAACTCAAAACAAGCCCGTAAAACACAAGGGCCAGGCAGTATTTGCCTCTAGGAGCAAAAAAGGGGCAAAATAAATGTTCAAAAGATAAACCGGATTAAACCGGAGTTTAATCCGGGTAAAAAACAAACTGCTTGCTTCAGCCTGAATATAAACAAAACAAGAGCCAAGAACAAAAGATACAAAGAATGCAGCTAATTGGCAGCAGATTCCTCTCTGCTGCCAACACAGTGTTTACAGTAACTTGCGTCGCTCCCACACACACACAGCAGACAGGATCTTCCAGCACGAACAAATCAGCCAGGGAATGCAACAGTAGAGTAGACCAGTTCCGTTCCGTAGTTCAAAGCCAGAAGCAGACGTTTGTAGTTTTCCCAAGTCCAAGAAGGGGATGAAGCCAAGCCGTGGTCAGTTCAGTCCGGGTATTCAAAGCAGGAGATGGCATCCGTCAGGAAGACGACGGAAGGTCAAGCTAATAAGAGTAAGCACAGGTTTGCACAAACAAATGCCCACACAATCCCTCCCGCCGTCTGACCCTGGATTCCAATCAACTTACGTCTCAGCACAGGAAAGCACACAAGTCTTCAGGGAAGCGTCCCACACACACACGGATCCCAAGCGTTTGCCCAGATTACCTTGCCCAACGCAATTTGCAATTGCTCCCAAGCCCCATTTTATGCCAGTTACAAATCTTCATCACTGTCAGCTGTCCTCCTTAACCCGGGCGTTTCCTCATCACTTTCCTCGTCAGAGCTGGAACACCTCTGACTACGCCCAACAGCATCTCCAGCTGTGGATCCCGTCCCATCCCTCCAGCTAAGCCATGGATCTGATCCTGAAGGTCCCCATTCATCTTCTGCCCCATCATGGCCAGTGGCACCCAATTCCTCCCTTACCCGAGTCCAATCCATCTCATCCTCCTCCGAGCTAACCTGCCCCTCCTCCATTCTCTCCGTAAACCCCTCGAAAGACTCTTCATCAGATGGTGCTGCAAATATGTCTCGCAGTCTTTTTCTCTCTCGCTCCTCGAGAGTATCTGACTCTCGAGGAGTCTTACGCCCACGCCTGTCAGTAACAGAGCCACGAGGCTCAATCATAACACTATCCCCTCTCACAAAGGCCTCCTCCCCCGATGGTGGAGAAGTGGCAGTGATACCCTCTGCTATAGCACCACGACGACTAGAGGTATCAAGTTTCAACAGCGAACGATGAAAGACTGGATGGACCTTTAAACTAGACGGTAAACGCAAACGAAACGCAACGGAAGAAATCTTTTTAACGATAGGAAAGGGACCCAAAAACCGAGGCGCAAACTTTCCCCCAGCCTGCTTAATATATTTGGAAGATAACCACACCAAATCCCCTTCTTCCAACTCCTCCCCTGCCTGCCTGTGGCGGTCAGCCTGAGTCTTCTGCGTTGCCTTAGCTTCCAACAGTAAGCGACGGGCAACATCGTGCAATGCAGCCATTTCCGTAGAGCGGTACACAGGGTCCGAAGAGACCACATTGGTCGACGGTGCCACACCTCCCCGTGGGTGAAAACCATAAGTAAGCTCAAATGGCGTATGCTGACTAGACGTGTGCACCGCATTGTTGTAAGCGAATTCCGCCACCGGTAACCACTTTACCCAAGCCGTGGGTTGATCTAAACAAAAACAACGCAAATACTGCTCTAAGAGCCCATTAACCCGTTCCGACTGTCCATCCGTTTGCGGATGGAAGGCTGAAGACACGTTTAACTTAGTCCCCAAACACTCATGGAAGTGTTTCCAAAAGCGTGACACAAATTGCGGAGCCCTATCTGAAATAATCACCTCGGGTGCTCCGTGCAAACGATAGATGTGCTTTGTAAATAGTAAGGCCAACGTAGGGGCCGCCGGAATGGTTGAACAAGGAATAAAATGAGCCAGTTTACTAAATAAATCCACCACCACCCAAATACAAGTATAACCCCCAGACTTAGGCAAATCTGAAATAAAATCCATGGAAATGATTTGCCATGGCCTCTCCGGAACAGGTAAAGACGACAACAACCCTCTAGGGCGCCCAACAGGCGTCTTACTCTGCTGACAAACGGCGCAGCTGTCACAAAAGCGCAGAATGTCTTGCCGCATCTTTGGCCACCAGTAGCTCCTGGTGATAAGCTGTACGGTCTTGAACCTGCCAAAGTGCCCAGCCATGGGTTCGTCATGGTGGGCTCTAATCACCTCCAACCTGAGGGCCCCCACTGGTACGTAAACCTGCCCCCTACGCACCAATACCCCGTCTTGATCCTGGAGATGCGGCAGTATGGTACGGTTACCTGCAGAGAGCAGCATCAGTTGCTCCTGAGTCCACACATCATCCTTCTGAGCCTCAAGGATCTGGTCATGTAACCCAAGCTCATTATCTACAACACACAGAGAGGCAGTAGGCAAGATAGTCTGACATACTACCTGCTCATTGGTCTTAAATTCCGGCTTGCGGGATAAAGCATCGGCCCGCAAGTTTGCCTTCCCCTCTACGAACTGCACCTTGAAGTTAAACCTGGAGAAAAACAAAGCCCAGCGGATTTGACGCTGGTTTAACTTCTTTGCTGTTTGCAAGTGCTCTAAGTTCTTGTGATCAGACCTGACCACGATCTGGTGCCGTGCCCCTTCAAGCCAGTGCCGCCACACCTCAAACGCCACCTTAATCGCCAACAACTCCTTCTCCCATATGGTATAGTTCTGCTCGAAGGGTGTTAGTTGCCGCGAGTAAAATCCACAGGGACGCAAGGTCCCTGAGGAATCCTTCTGAGACAATACAGCCCCCAACGCGTAGCTAGAAGCGTCCGCTTCTACCACGAACGGTTTGTCAACATCAGGATGGGTTAGTATGTTGTCCGATTGAAAACTAGACTTAAGTCGTAGAAACGCCTCGTGAGCTTCCCGCCCCCACACAAATGGCTGTTTCTTGCGCAGAAGCTGCGTCAAAGGTACCGTGAGCTTTGCAAAGTTCGGAATAAATTCCCGGTAGTAATTAGCGAAACCTAAGAACCTTTGTACATCCTTCTTAGTCTTTAGCTCTTGCCATGAGTTGACGGCATCAACCTTATGTGGGTCCATCTTAAGTTCCCTACCTGACACTACATGACCTAGGAACTCCACTTCAGGCACATGAAAGACGCACTTGGAAGCCTTGGCAAAAAGCCCATTAGCCCGCAGTCGGTGCAGAACCTGCTTGACATGTTGACGATGTTCTTTCTCGTCCTTAGAAAAAATCAAGATATCATCTAAATAAATCACTAAAAATTGGTCAATTAGGTCCCTGAACACATCGTTCATGAACCTCTGGAAGACCGCGGGAGCATTACAAAGCCCAAAAGGCATGACTCGGAACTCGTGGCATCCGAAGCACGTATTAAATGCCGTCTTCCACTCATCCCCTTCCCGTATACGGATTAAGTTATAGGCCCCCCGCAGGTCAAGCTTGGTAAAGACCTTAGCCCCTTGCACCCTTGATAACAGTTCCGAGATTAAGGGTAGTGGGTACCTATCCCGAATGGTGTATTTGTTTAGGATCCGATAGTCGCAGACCAGCCTAAGTTCCCCAGTTTTTTTGGCTACAAAGAATACTGGTGCCGCAGTTGGAGAACTAGATGGGCGAATAAACCCCTTGGCTAAATTTTCATCTAGAAACTCCCGCAAAGCTTGCCTTTCCGGTACAGTCAAGGCATATAGCCTCCCTGCTGGCAATTTCGCACCTTCTGCCAACTTGATGGCGCAATCATAAGGCCTGTGCGGTGGTAATTTGTCCGCATCCCTTTTACAAAATACATCAGAGAACTCCCCATACTCAGCAGGCACTCCTTCCATATCAGAGTGAGTAACATTTAGAGTGCAACAATCCTGCCTCTTTAAGATCACCTTACGTGTAGCCCAATCTACTTGTGGGTTTACTACAGCTAGCCAATCCATCCCCAGGATCACATCATATCTAGGCAAGCTTGTAATATCCCACACAAACGTTCCCGTTACTCCCTGCACCTCCCACGTTACTGCTGAGGTTTCATGGTTAACCACCCCAGTCTCCAGCAGTCTCCCATCTGCTCCTTCCACCCACACATCGCATGCCTTGCGCACTCTAGGAATGCCATGCTTCTTAGCAAACTCAATATCTACATAAGAGACCGTAGCCCCTGAGTCCAGCAGTGCCAAAGTAGAAACAAGTTCCCTTCCCCCAACAGATAATGTAATGGGTACGAAAACATGCTTCCTCCCCTCAGTTGACTGCTTGAGGAGCCCTAGTGCGTTGGACTCACGTCGCACTAGGGCTGGCCTTTTCCCGAAAGCTGGGAAGGTTTCACATTACAGTTTTTGGCAAAATGCCCAGCATTCCCACAGTACAAACACAAGCCCAGCTGCCTCCTACGGCTCTTTTCCTCGGTAGACAGCTTTTTAAAGACCCCAAGCTCCATAGGCTCTTCCCCCATCACCACAGGTGCCCTGGTTACATGCATAGATGGCGCACACATTGCTTTTGAGTGTTTACGAGCCTCGAACCTTGCGTCTAAGCGCAGCACCTTGGCAACTAAGGCGTCCCAACTTTCAGCCGGCTCCAAGCGTGCTAATTCATCCTGGAGCATATCACTTAACCCAGCAGTAAATAAAAGCATGAATGCATTTTCCCCCCAATCCAGCTGGTGGCGATACATGTTAAACTTATTTAAGTAATCCAAAACAGTCCCCTTTCCCTGTTTTAACCGATACAAAGCCCACCCAGCATTCTCTGTGCGGAGAGGATCCCCAAAAGTATCAGTTAACAACTTTTTGAAATCATTCAAATTGTCCTTGACTGGGTCATTGCCCAAAATTAAATTAGTGGCCCATTGTCCTGCGGGACCGGTCAACAAACTCAAAATAAAGGCCACCTTACTAGTGTCAGTAGGAAAAGCATGAACGCTGAGCTGAGAAAAATAAAGCTCCACTTGTGCCAAAAAAGTTGGCAACTTGCACCTGGTTCCGTCAAAGCGTTCAGGAGTCAAAACATGTCCTTTCACAGCAAAAGCTGTTTGGCTTACGGTAAAAGCCGTTTGCAGTTGGTCAAACTTGGCCCTTAATTCATCCATCGTCTTCCTGACGGGTTTATTGCTGCAATAAACTTTTTATGGCGTTGGGCAATCTGTCAAGGACAGAACGCCACGAGATTCAAAGTAACAGAGTTTATTAGGTTACAGAACTCAAAACAAGCCCGTAAAACACAAGGGCCAGGCAGTATTTGCCTCTAGGAGCAAAAAAGGGGCAAAATAAATGTTCAAAAGATAAACCGGATTAAACCGGAGTTTAATCCGGGTAAAAAACAAACTGCTTGCTTCAGCCTGAATATAAACAAAACAAGAGCCAAGAACAAAAGATACAAAGAATGCAGCTAATTGGCAGCAGATTCCTCTCTGCTGCCAACACAGTGTTTACAGTAACTTGCGTCGCTCCCACACACACACAGCAGACAGGATCTTCCAGCACGAACAAATCAGCCAGGGAATGCAACAGTAGAGTAGACCAGTTCCGTTCCGTAGTTCAAAGCCAGAAGCAGACGTTTGTAGTTTTCCCAAGTCCAAGAAGGGGATGAAGCCAAGCCGTGGTCAGTTCAGTCCGGGTATTCAAAGCAGGAGATGGCGTCCGTCAGGAAGACGACGGAAGGTCAAGCTAATAAGAGTAAGCACAGGTTTGCACAAACAAATGCCCACACAATCCCTCCCGCCGTCTGACCCTGGATTCCAATCAACTTACGTCTCAGCACAGGAAAGCACACAAGTCTTCAGGGAAGCGTCCCACACACACACGGATCCCAAGCGTTTGCCCAGATTACCTTGCCCAACGCAATTTGCAATTGCTCCCAAGCCCCATTTTATGCCAGTTACAAATCTTCATCACTGTCAGCTGTCCTCCTTAACCCGGGCGTTTCCTCATCACTTTCCTCGTCAGAGCTGGAACACCTCTGACTACGCCCAACAGCATCTCCAGCTGTGGATCCCGTCCCATCCCTCCAGCTAAGCCATGGATCTGATCCTGAAGGTCCCCATTCATCTTCTGCCCCATCATGGCCAGTGGCACCCAATTCCTCCCTTACCCGAGTCCAATCCATCTCATCCTCCTCCGAGCTAACCTGCCCCTCCTCCATTCTCTCCGTAAACCCCTCGAAAGACTCTTCATCAGATGGTGCTGCAAATATGTCTCGCAGTCTTTTTCTCTCTCGCTCCTCGAGAGTATCTGACTCTCGAGGAGTCTTACGCCCACGCCTGTCAGTAACAGAGCCACGAGGCTCAATCATAACATCATCCTTTCCCTTTTACTTCAGCTATGCAAATATTTGAGCTAAAATGTGATTCTTGTAAGAGACTGTGTCTTTTAATCTTACAAAAATTTCTTTGATTGACAAAATTGAATATATATATTTCAAAAAGAGCAAACTCTTAAAAATGGGCAGAAAAAAACCCTCAAAAACAGAATACTGATTCCTAGCTTGCTGAATGCATTGCCAGTGAATATGTGGAAGCTATATATCGGAGACTCCTGCTGACTTTAGAAAATGTACTCTAGCTTAAGGACTGTCATAAAATTTTGTTTGAAATTATAAGTCCAAATTATTCCATCAAGGAAATGCATTGATATGAGAGAATAGAGAGTGAAAGTATGGGAAGGCAAAACGGGAGGTCACAAATTACTATCTGAAGTAGAAAATATGCATGCATTAGAGGTGGACAAAGTGACTGAAATAATTGAGTACTGACCTAAATCCTTTCTTTAATTGAACTACCCAGGGTTCTATTTTCCTGCACATATTAGAGCTCCATTCTTCTTTTTCTTTTAACATGGTTATGAATTATTCCTTTCCTTTTACTTTCGAGATTGCCTCATCCCTCTGACTTGAGATGAAAACTTTTTGAAGTATAACTAAGTTTCTATTAGCAAATGAGAGATATCATCTATGTCATAAAGGAGAAAAATGAAGAATTTAAATTATGTTTGTTTAAATCATTTTTTCAAGTGGAAGAAAAATTGTGCATTAATTGCTGCAATTGAAGCATGCTTTATTAAAGAATAATGGCATAACACGCCAGTTACTAAGCCTATGCTTCAATCTTAATAGGTCAATACCCAGGGACTGTGGTATCGACAGCTAAAGATGACATTGAAATCCCTCATTCATTTTAACCAAACTCTCCCAAAAGTGGATCAACTTTGTGCTTTTTTTGTTGAAGAAGTGGTACTCAAAGTCAATGTTCCTTTACTGCCAACCACCAATCCTCTTGGTTGTAAACTATAACTCTGTAGACAATGTTCACATATATGATGAGGTGGTCTGGTCTGTCAGGCTTTTCTTATCTTTTGTCTCAACCAAGATAACTTTAGAGACCTTTTCCCATTTTCTCCATACTGCTGGTGTTTTCTACCTAACCGTATCCTTATGCCCTAGGAAGTGCCTATCAATATTCCCCCCTTCTTTTTTTTTCCAAAGCCCTTTAATAACATAATGGAGTTTAAATATCACAAATTTCCTCACCTCTTCTTTACATATGGTATCTCAGAGAAATGACAACTATTCAATCTTTAGACCACCTTCATAATTATATACCACCTAGCATATCAATATTTTTGTCGTATTTTATCTTACCAGGTCTGTTGTCACAGCTTATAGCTATGTCTGAGTAAACATAATATTTCCACTGTCAAATTGGAAAAAAAATTACTTAATGGACCCTGTCTCCTTCAACATCTGGCTTCAAAGCTAATCAGTGAATTTGCCAGAGTTATTTCTTTTATCATCATAGTTCAAAAACATGCATATTTGAGTAGATAAATAGGTACTGCTTTGGTGGGAAGATAACGGCACTCCATGCAGTCATGCCAGCCACATGACATAGGAGGTTTCTACAGATAACACCAGGTCTTCGGCTTAAAAATGGAGATGAGCAACCCCCCCACCCCAGAATTGGAATCAACTAGACTTAATGTTACCTTTATCTTTAAAGTAACCCAGCATTTTTCAGTCACCAGCAGGATTCAATTGCCTGTAGCATGTGATGCCTGATGCAACTGATGCCACAATCTCAGCTTTACCTGCTATCTTCAGAAGAAATTTCAGAGTGTTTCTCTACTATTCTAACAGTTGAGGAAAGAAGGCACGAGTCTTATACAGGCTGACGTTTATTTGCCCTCCAACCCCCCGAAATAAAAAGCCAACACAACAAACTTGGGTTTAAACTGGGCAACTTTATTAAATGTTACCTAATCAAATCTTCAATTTGTAACTTGAATCTAACTCTCAATTGCCATCTATGAATTTGGCGAGGCATAAAGCCCATATTGATGGTTCTTCCCAACCTACTCTTCAACTGAATTTAGGGCAAAACACCAGGTCCCCAGCATAATTAAACTTTGATGATCTAAAGGGGAATGTGGTGGAGAGTTTTGCCCCAAGGATGATTGAGGTCATAATCTCCCATTCCTAGGCCATAATCATTTACCCTTGCCAAGGTTGTTTGAATCCTAGGCAAGGGTTTCCGCTTCTGGCCTACACCAAAACTGAGATGCCTTGTGGTGCACACAAAAAGTATGTGATTCCCCTATGTATTCCACCACAGATCAGGAGCAAATGTCTATTTAGCTCCTGACCCCCACCAAATCCTCTAGAATTGCCCTAATTCCTTTTAGGAAATCAGCCAAAATTATTTGGTTGCCCAGTTCAGAAAGGATGGATTGGATACCATCATTCTGATAGAGTTCCTAATTCTTGTGTTTTATAGCATCATGTGAAATGTAAGAACCATGCCATCTGGAAAAAAAACATCCATATAACCCAATTGAACCGTTTCCGAGCCCCAATCAATTTCTTTCATCACCATGCAGCCAACGTGGCCTAGTAATAATCGCAGATCATGCCAAGTGGGTTTGAGGACATGCCTCCTTAACCTTGTGCATGTCACTCAGAACTTGTGCAAACCATGCCAAGTGGGTTGAGGCCAGAACTTGTAAAAACAGGTCCCTGCCTTTCAGCAGTCCAAAATCATTGCCACCAAGGCATAGCACAGAACATCAACATGCAGCCAACGTGGCCTAGGAATAATCACAGACCATGCCAAGTGGGTTTGAGGCCATGCCTCCTTAACCTTGTGCATGTCATTCAGAACTCGTAAAAACAGGGCCCTGCCCTTCAGCAGTCCCAAATCATTGCCACCAAGGTATATAACAAGCACATCAGGAGGGAACAGCAATGGGAGCAAACCATCCCAATGAAGGTCTCTCCTGCCTTTCCAATCGACAAATGCCATGGAAGCGAGGTCAAGAAGTTGGCCGTAGGGACCTTTACATGCCTGTCATTCAGCCCAGTGTATATAGCTGTGTCCGCAGATCAGCACACATCTACGTGCCAATAGGATCAGGTTTGAAATGACAAGGATCTCAAGGTTCAATGGCTAGCTACTGGCTTGCACACTTGACAAGCCCTCCAGCCATTTATGAAGCCAAAAATCTACAGTGAAGTCAGGGAAGCCCTGTGCTTTAAGTCAATAAGCAAGGGAATATAACTTTTCTCTAATAGTTTGAGGGGCCCACCTCTTCCTCTCCAATAAAATGCCAAACTGTGTGATGTGCTCATATGGAACTGGTGTAACCGCACTTATGGAATACAGTTACTTGCACTCAGAGAACTCCTGCACAATTCTTTTTTTAAAAATAATCTTTATTGAAAATTTTCATACAGTATGATAAAATCGATAAGTGAAGGGTATAGGAGAAAAGAGAGAAAAAAGAAAGAAAAAAAAAGGAAAAGAAGGAATAAACATCCAAGATGGATTAAAAAAGAACAAGATGGGGGGGGAAAGAGAGAAGAAGGAAAAAAAATGAAATATGAAAAAAAAACAAAAAAAATAAAAATTAATTTAAAAAAAAAACAAAACATCTGGGGCTTCCCAGCTTTCCTGGCGAGGTGCTTTTCCTTTGCTGCCTTCTTCTTTTCTTCATTCGTTTCCTTTCATTTTCTCCTACTTCTTAGTATGCAGGTGTGTTCTTATCTAGCTATCTGTTTCTGTCTTTCAACTTATCTATATATTTTATATTACTATGTTTACCTGGTGTTCTATTATCGTTTACCTTGATATGATATCTTATTTTCTTATTTACTTATTTCTTATTTTTATTTTTCTCCTTTCTATTTATATAGTTGTCTACTTGTTGCCAATTTGTTTCTTTTCTTGGATTTCCCCGCTGTTTAGCCAATAAAAAAGTTAGTCTATCCGAATTTTTTATCTCTGCAACTTTGATTAACCATTCTGTTTCGCTGGGGATTTCTTTCTGTCTCCAGTATCTTCCATAGGTAATTCTGGCCGCTGTTGTTAAGTATGTCACTATTTTTTCTTCGTTTGAGCCCGGGGGTAGGTTGGAGAATCCTAATAGATATGTTTCTGGGAGTTTGTTAAGTCTTTTTTCTAAGATCTTTGTTACACTTTGATGTATATTTGACCAGAATTCTTTAGCTTTTCTGCATTTCCACCATATGTGGAAATACGTGCCCTCTTCCTCACCACACTTCCAGCATTTTGTATTCCTACTTTTATTTATCAAGCCTAATTTTTTTGGTGTTATATGCCACCTGTATAGCATCTTCATCCAATTTTCTTTTAAGTCATATGAGTATGTTAATTTTAATTTTCTGTTCCAGCCTGACTCCCATTCGTCCATGTGTATCACTCTACCTAAATCTTTTGCCCATTTGGTCATATTTTCTTTGACTATCTCCGTCTCTGTGTCCCATTCAAGTATATTGTATATTTTCGATATTATTTTTCTATTCAATTCTAAAATTCTGTCCCATCTGTTATTTTTTTCCATGAATCCCAATATTTTGTCTTTTTTAAAGGATTCTTTTAGTTGTCCATATTGTAACCAATTTAAATTTGGGTATTTTATTTTTATTTCTTGTTGTGTCATTAGTGTATCTTCCTGTCCTTGTTTTTTAATTAAATCCTCGTATGTAGGCCAGTTTGACCATCCCAATAGTCTCCTTTGTGAGGCTTCCAGGGGCGATATCCATCTTGGTGTTTTACTATACATTCTCATTTTATATTTATCCCACGTTTTTATTAAGGCCGATCTGATTAAGTGATTACCAAAGTTTTTTTTCTATTTTAATTTTGTCATACCATAGGTATGAATGCCAACCTGTACGCAAATCAAATCCTTCTAAATTTAGTATCTTCTTGTTTTTTAATTGTATCCAATCCTTTATCCATAATAAATTGCTTGCTTCGTAATATAACTTCAGGCTGGGTAGGGAGAAGCCCCCTCGTTTCTTATCGTCTGTCAAATTTTTTAATTTGATTCTGGGTTTCTTCCCATTCCAGATGAATTTACTTATATCTTTGTTCCAATTTATAAAATTCTTTTGATTTCTTAGGATTGGGAGGCATTGAAACAAAAATAGCATTTTTGGGAGAATGTTCATTTTGATTGTTGCTATCCTACCCCATAATGATATCTTTAAATTTTTCCAGATCTCCAATTCTTTTTTTATTTCCTCCCATGTTTTTTCGTAGTTATTTTTTAATAATTGAATATTTTTGGTGTTATAGTTATTCCTAGATATTTAATTTTTGGTGTAATCTGGATCCCTAGATGTTCTGTTATCCTATCTTGTTTTTCCTTTTGAATGTTTTTAGCCAATGCTTTGGTTTTATTTAGGTTTAATTTAAATCCTGCTAGATCTCCGTATTCCTTAATAGTTTTAATCCATTTATCCCCTTTACTTGCCGGGTCTTCTATAAAACAAATTAGGTCGTCAGCATAGGCTCTTACTTTGTAGTGTGTCCCTTGTATCACCGTGCCCTGTAATTCCTTGTCTTCTCTAATCTTATTGAGTAATATCTCTAGTGTAAATATAAATATCAATGGTGACAGTGGACATCCTTGTCTTGTCTCTTTCTGTATTTTTATTGACTCTGTTTCTAGACCATTTATTGTAATTTTTGCTGATTGTTCTTGATAAATAGTATCCAGTAAGTTTTGAAAGTAATAGCCCATGTCAATTTCTTGCACTAAAAATTTGAAGAAATTCCAATTCACCCTATCAAACGCTTTTTCGGCGTCTATTGCCAGAAATATCATTTCTCTTTGGTTGTTTGTTTCATAGTATTCTATGAGGTCGAGCACTATTCTAATGTTGTCTTTTGTATGTCTATTTGGGAGGAATTCCACTTGGTCTTCCTTTATCCAATTTATTAGGAATTTTTTTAGTCTCTCCGCTACAATGTTTGAAAAAATTTTATAGTCTATATTCAGTAACGAGATGGGTCTGTAATTCTTAATTTCTTCTGGATCGTTGTTTTCCTTATGAATTACCATAATTGAGGCTTCTTTCCATGTTTCCAGCATTATTTTTTGGTTTCTTATTGTGTTCATTACTTTTTGGAGGTGTGGTGCTAGTTCTTTTTTAAATGTCTTGTAATATATTGCCGTTAGGCCATCAGGCCCTGGCGCTTTTGATCCATCTATTTTACTAATTGTTTCTTCTATTTCTTTTGTTGAGATCTCCTTATTTAGAAATTCTCTTTCCTCTGATGTTATTCTTTCTAGTTTTAATTTTCCCAGATAATTTGTGATCTTTTCTTCTTTTATATTGTCATTCTCATATAATTTGCTATAAAATTTATGGAACTGGTGTAATATGTCCTTATCTGTGTAGTAATATTTCTCCCCAATTCTTATTCTATTTATAAAAGCTGATTCTCTTTTTTTCCTTAGCTTCCTTGATAACCAACGCCCCGGTTTGTTTGCATTTTCAAAGTAGTCCTGTTTTATATACTTTAGCTGTTTTGCTCTTTGTTCTAGTTCCAAATATTCTCTATTCTTTTGTCTTATTGTCAATTCTTGCAAAAGTTTATTATTCTTAGGGTTCTTTTTTAGTTTATTTTCCGTTTCAATTATTTTTTCAGTTGCTTGTTTTAATTGTTCCTGATTTTTCCTCTTTTTTTGAATATTTTGTTGTAGGAAGTATCCTCTCATAGTTACTTTACTGGCTTCCCAGACTATTGTTGGTGAAGTCTCCTGGTTATTATTAATCAGAAAAAATTCTTCTATTAATTTCCTATTTTTTTCTATATCCTCTTTCCTTTTTAGTAAATTTTCATCTAATCTCCATTTCCATCTTCCTCTTTTTTGATTCAATACTATCTCAATTGGGCTATGGTCTGAGTCTAGCATAGGAAGGATCTTTGACTTTGTGACTTTGGATGTTAGTGAGCTTGATATCCAAATCACATCTACGTGCTAATAGGATCAGGTCTGAAATGACAAGGATCTCAAAGTTCAATGGCTAACTACTGGCTTGCACACTTGACAAGCCCTGCAGCCATTTATGAAGCCAAAAATCTACAGTGAAGTCAGGGAAGCCCTGTGCTTTAAGTCAATAAGCAAGGGAATATAACTTTTCTCTAATAGTTTGAGGGGCCCACCTCTTCCTCTCCAATAAAATGCCAAACTGTGTGATGTGCTCATATGGAACTGGTGTAACCGCACTTATGGAATACAGTTACTTGCACTCAGAGAACTCCTGCACAATTCTGACGTAAAAATATTTGGAACTTGCAGCCAGGGCTAACTTTATGCCCCTGACTATGGACTGGTCCCAATTTTCCAAAGATGGACCGGCATGCTGTAAGGGTGGAAATCTGCACTGGGAGCAAGCTGCCTGAAGCGTTCCATCTGCATATGGGGGAGAGCATCAGCAAGAGAATTATTTGTCCCAGCAATATGCAAAGCTCTAAACAGTATGTTATACTTTAGACAGTGGAGGGTAAAATCCTGAAAAGCCATCAGCCTAGTTGACCTAGATGTTAAAGAATTGATAACCTACACGGTGGCCTCGTTATCATGCCAAAATGAACAGTGGAATTCGAAAAATCATTCACTGTGGCCACCTAACATTTTCCAGCAACCGAATGGCATGAAAACGGGCCTACCACACAGGTCTGATGTCAAGAAAGAAGGAGGGTGGAGGGGAAATTGAGCAATGGCTTCCAAGGGGGAAGGAGAGCTAATGGCCGCCACAGGCCAGCACAACACATCACCCCCGCCTTACCCCGAAAAAATGCAGGCAAAATGCCCGCAAAATCTCCACCGCCAATGAGGCCCACAGGCCCAAAAGGCAGCCAAAACCAAGCCAGGGACAAGGGGAGGAGGGAGCAACAGAACCCCAGGCACCCAGAGGCCCAGTGCCCATCACGGGCACCAACGCCCCAGCCCACCAAAGGCACCAGATGAGAAGCGAGCGTCCCACACCTGTCCCAATGCTGCCAAGGTTGGGGAAAAAAAGCTACAACAAGAAAGCCGCATGGTAGGCCACCCCAAAACCTCAACCTCTGGAGCTGTCCAAAAGAACCTCCGCCTCTGAGGAACGAGGGGAGGGCGTATCAGCCACTGCGTCCACCCTCCCCAGGCCAAACCCAAGCGGTGCCAGGCTCCGTGAAGGAAAATTCACCCAAAAGAGGCAGGCAAGGGAAGCAGCCAGGACAGCAGCTGCCCCAATGCCACTCACCCTCAGAGCCCACATACAGACCTATCCAAAGGAACCAAGCAGCCATGTATCCCTTGAATACCAAGCTCTGCAACCTCTATCCACGACGAGCCAGCTGGATGACCCCCTCTCTCCTCAACATCCAAAAGATGAGTGACAATGGGGGCAGGCAGCTTCCTAGAAGCTCCGCCCCTCCAACAATGCTCCCTTCCCTCCCCCAGCTCTGCAGGAGGGAGGAGTTTATATTCATTAAATTCAGGGTAATATCCTGATATGTTATATATCCAGTCGGCTTCATCTGCCATTCGGTATCTCTATTTCTGGGCATAGTCAGGTTGAGAACCACTCTTTTAGAGGAACAAATCATGATGATAGAAGCAGACTAAATAAACAAAAATGGACAGTTTGAAAATTATATCACAATTGACAATATGATAAAGTGAAATATCCGGGCTGTGGTGCAGGCAGGAGAGCAAGCCAGCTGCAATTAACTGCAATGAATCACTCTGACCAGGAGGTCATGAGTTCGAGCCCCGCTTGGAGCCTATGTTTGTTTGTCTTTGTTCTATGTTAAAAGGCATTGAATGTTTGCCTATATGTGTAATGCGATCCGCCCTGAGTCCCCTTCAGGGTGAGAATTTTTAATTCGGGGTCAATTTTTTAAAAAGCATAATCGTCACCATCACATTGATAATTATCATCAACAATATTAACATACAATCTTTTGCAGCCCTTCAAATCTTACCCATGAGGAAAATATTTTCATACTTGCATACAAGAATGAAAATATTTACATGCCAAGGAAATGATAGGGTGGGATATTATGGGACCCTTGTTTTAGAGTTTATATTTGCTTTTGTTTTCACTTTTAATTGATTGTGAAAGAAAATATTTATATCTCTAATTCATAGTGTAATGACAAAATGCCAACAAAGGGTGCTAAAGGACCATATTGATTTTATCTGCATATTCCCTGGGTTGCATTAAAACTCTTTTATGACATATCCTGGGTTTTCCATCCTTCTTCCTTCCCTTTCCACTGATCACATGTAATACCTAGACATATGTAACACATCCAAAATGAATTTGATGCAATTTTCACAAAGTCATCCTTACTCAGGAGTCATAGCCAAAGTGTTAAAGTACTTCAACAATATTAAACTCATTAAGCATTAGCACTGATATTCCCTGTTGATGACAAATCATGGGATAAGGAGACCAGACACAGAGAACTGGATTGGCACACGGGATAATTTAGTTGATCTAAAACCTATTTCACTTGTTTTCAATCTGAAATGAGGGGAGAGGAGATAGTGTGGAATCAATCAAGGGACAAGCCTCATCCCTTGACTATGTCTTCAGCCTTCCTTTTGTTGAAATACTGAAGCCCCTTGAGCAATAAAATATTATGTTGCTCCCTGACATACTATTGACTGAAAGGAAGCTCTTTGTTCTTTCCTTCATCTAATCCCATCAGGAAATTCAATATTACACCATGTTCTTATTTCTATCATCAAACTATCTATCATCACTCCAGATTACCTGTATCTGAGTGGCTCCATTAGACACCATAATTCTTGGCCTTTTTGCCATGGAGGCCATCAAAGAGAGCTCATCTCCCATGATGCAATTTTCCATGAGGGATGTATTCGGACATTTGATGTTCATTGAATCTATCTCCTTCAAACCATTTGATTCCAGAATAACACAGACTGCAAAGATGAGATACGTTCCACTGGAAAAAAAATACTGGATTAATTTAAACTGATCTGGGAACAAGGAATGAGAAGTCATTGATGATGCTGAGGGATCTCAGAAATTATGGAGACTATAAGAAAATGTAATGCGGATTACCAAAACTAAATTGGTTTGTACAGTAACAAAACCTGGGGATTTCTGAATTTTTTTGTCCTTGTGTGGTGAGATATAAAGCAATGCATGAAGGAAGGATTTTGGGCTTCATCCAAAGGAGTATAGTGTCTAGATCGAGGTATGTCATGGTGCCTTTGTATTCTGCTTTGGTTAGACCTCACCTGGAATATTGTGTCTAATTATAAGCATCACAGTTCAAAAGAGATATTGCCAAACTGGAAGGTGTCCAGAGGAGGGTGACTAAAATAATCAAAGGTCTGGAGTCCATACCCTATGAGGAATACCTTAAAGAACTTGTTATGTTTAGCCTGCAGAAGAAAAGATTGAGAGGAGATATGATAGCCATATATAAATATGTGAAAGGATATCACAAGGAAGAGGGAGCTGGTTTGATTTCTGCTTCCCTTGAAACTAGGATTTCGAGCAATGGGTTCAAATTACAGGAAAGAATATTTCATCTGAACATTAGGAAGAACTTAACTGTTCAACAGTGGAATTCTCTGCCTTGGGATTGGTGAAAGCTCCTACTATGGAAGCCTTTAAACAGGTTGGATAACCATCTGTCAGGGATACTTTAATTGTGCTTTTCCTGCATGTCAGGGGGTTGGACTAGATGGCCCATAAAGTCTCTTCCAGCTCTATTATTCTATGATTCTATGATGGCAGCAATTGTCATCCCAATAATATTAATTTTCTCTCAGAGATGATAACTTCTAAGTGTAATCTGTGTTTTTCTCAAAAGTATTCACATTTGTTGTAATACAATTTTTAAAAATAAATTTTACCCACACAATTGTTCAAGAGTAGTTTTTTTCAACAATACAAAATTTATTCTGAATCATGCAGTTACTACACGGGAATTGAACTAGAATTAGTTCACACCAGGACAAATCCTTTGTTTGATGATGTGTGCTGGCATACATTACTTCATTCATTTCTTAGCCCACTATTATGTTCTATAAAACAATTTAATCAGGTGCTTAAGAAAAGGCAAATGCACACAGAGGAGCTTTTGAATGCTGATTTTTTCTCTTTTTTAAAGCACCTGTAGTTCACTTGCTTTGTGATGTGCTTTGATAAAAAGTATAGAGGGAAATATGAATATCTCCTCTTTATAACCTCCTCTTTCACCACTTGTCTATGGTTTTTCATTTGCTAATATTAAACAAAAGTACTATATATCAAACTTGCATGTAACAAATTCCAATGCTTTATTTTACTTCTTATATATATTGCTTCAGAGTACATAAAGTTGTAATTACTGTGGTACTCAGATTAGATATTTTAATTTATATTGGGCTGCCTTGGGTCCTATGCTGGGAGAAAAGTTGAATGTGAATAAAATTTATGAATAATAAATAAATAGCATGAGGGCCAAACTAGGAACACTCTAATATCTCTAAGTCAGTTTGATTCATCTTATGCAATGGATTAATGGCTCAGGGATGTGAAGAAAATTCCAAAATATAAACCAAACAAGAATCCCTCAATTGCCATTTTTCTCTTTTCAAGGATGCTTTCCTCAGATAGATGTTTTTAAAAAGCTGCTGGTGGAAGAACACTACATTACAATAGTACTCATTGTTCTCCCCCCCCCCCTCCTCCCCAAATTGAAATTATTTGTCTGGGAACATCCTCTGGATAGGAGTGCCAGCCAGTTTTATCTGTAGGGAGATATGGTAATTTCTACTTTTTCTCAACTTATGTGCCCCCACTATATATTACATCTTCAAGCCACCACTTAGATTTGAGGCAACCATTCAACCTATCAAATGTGGAACCTACTGAAGTTTTATTTATTATTAATTTTAGTTATTGCTAGGCATATTAGGGTATTGATAAGTGCCAGAAAAGTAGATGGATGTCTCTCTCTCTGTAGCTGCTAAATAATCCAGTTTCTGAATTCAGATTATCTGCTTTGAACTGGATTATATGAATCTATTCTGCCATATAATCCAGTTCAAAGCAGGTAATCTGCATTCAGAAACTGGAAATGTAGATGGGGCCTGTGTGAATAATACAACAGTTACATTAAAATATTAAAGTGCAACCAAAACTTGCAAAGTTAAAATTGTGGTATATTTTGATTCACCATACAATGCAGTATGGTAATCATATTAACTTGGTGCATCCATACAATAAACACAAACTAATATGATTTGACATGGGGTAAACAACTTAATGCAATTTGACCCTGGGTTGAAAAAACACCAGGAAAGATCTGAATCCTGCTGTTGGGGCAACAGGAACTGGCATCCTGGGTCCCAGGGCAGGATCCCGGATTACACCCTCATAGACATCCCATGTTCCCCAGACTCAGAAAACCCAGGAAAGTAGGATGGCAGTATTTTTCTGGAAGCTGTAGTTTTATAAGGTGTTTAGCCTTCTCTGCGAATGAGCGCTGGTGCCTCATCAAACTACAGCTCCCATGATTCTACAACATTGAAGCATGGCAGTTAAAATGGTGTCAAATTGCATTACTTCTACAGTGTATATGAACCCTAAGACAAATCAAAGGGGAGTAGGGACAAAGGTAATATTGCAACTTTATCTTGATCTACCTTTATGCCAAATCCATGCTTTACACCAGGTTAATTGCCAAGGCCAGGCTTTAGCACAGCAGGTTAATCACCAAGCTGCAATAATCTTGCCAGCCAGATTATTTTAGTTGCCCTCTGGACACCTTCCAGCTGATCATTTTAGTTGCCCTCTGGACACCTTCCAGCTTGTCAATATCTCTTCTGAACCATGGTGACCAGAACTGGACACAGTATTAGAAGTGAGGTCTAACTAAAGCGGAATACAAAGGCACCATGACTTCCCTTGATCTAGATACTATACTCCTTTTGATGCAGCCCAAAATCCCATTGGCTTTTTTAGCTGCTGCATCACATGACCAAAAGAAGTGTAATTTACTGTATTAAATATTTGCAAACATTATCTACATTCTATTATCACATTTTTGTGTCATCCATCTTCCTCAAGAACTGCCAAACTCTAGCCTTTAATACTCTTGAGAAAAATAGCTTTGTGAGACAAGTTATGTCAGCACAGGTTGAAATAAACAAGTAGAAGACTGCACACCCAATTGGAGAGAAACATTGCTTTAATTTACTCAAACTACAATAAAATGAATCCATACAGTTAAATAAAGTAGGTCATATCTTATATCTCTGTAATCTTATATGTGGAGATAAAATTAAATGTTTCTCCTTCGTGGCCTCTGTGAAATCCACACCTGTGGTATTTCCTGCGCCAAGCAGCTGTTCCTCGGATACTTTTAATAAGCTCTTCAATTAGTGGACTCCAGCCCTGCCCTCCTCCAGTAGGATAAATGAAGGCCTCAGGGGCTGGCCCTTTAGTTCCTTTTTTCGCTGTGAAAGCAGCAGCTTGGAACTTAGCTCTTTGGATAATCCCTATTGCTTTATAGGTTTGACTCATCTTACTGAATCTCTCCTTCCTTTGACCAGGACTGTTTGTGGACTTTAGCTTTATTTCAGGCCAGTATGCCTTCCCTAAAATGCTGCTCTTGTAAGAGTGTTTTGCCTCCTGGGCATTTCTTGGCTCTTTGTATTCTTTGCAGGGAAGACTACTTGCCTTCAGCCTCAGGCCACAAGACTGCGGCTTTGACTTCCCTCATCCCTCTCCTCCTGGCACTGCCAGAACCTCAAGTGACGAAAGAGGCAAACTTACCTCCAAGGTCTGGGAGCGGCGAGGGAGGCCAGCATGCTGCTCCTCGCTGAACAGCAATGCCGCCATCAGGAGCGGGACCGGTGCCATTACCGGCAAAGGCACGCAGGAAATCGAAGCACCTTTCTGAGCCGACTTTCTCTTGGAGATCTGCCCACGCACCGCTTCCGGCTGATGACGTTGTGGGCGCTTTGCTGCCAGTGCTGCAAGTAGCACAGCCCCAACTGGTGGGAGACCTTGTAAACAAGGCACCTTCCCTCCCTAAAGACATAGCTGTTGCAGAGGGCACTGGAGCTGGGAGGCAATCTTCCTCCATTCTTCTGCCGGTCTTGCCCCAATTCCAGCCGGGTGAACAGTCTGCACTGTCTTTGGAGCCTTCTATTCAGCCACTACAACCACCAAAAGGCCATGCCTATGGGCAGCCTCTTGCATCCCAGCCTTCTACATCAACTGCAGCTCCAGGCTGGTATTACTTTGGGCCTCCCCCCTCTCAGGGCCGCCCTTTGTCTCCAGGAGAGGGACCCTCTACCTCATGGCATGGTTACCCTCCATCATACTCAGGGGCCTCTCGCTCTGATGTCCCTTGTTTTGATTCAGATATGGAATCTTTTTTGTCTTATGAAGATTTTGTGGCATTGATGGTTTGCCTCTCCCATGCCTTAAATTTTCCTGCTGTAACTGCTCCGCAGACAGTGGAAGATCCAATGTTTCCAGCAGAAGAACAACAGCCACCAACATCAGCTATGGTTCCAGGTTTACCATACCTTTTACAGCTGACAAAGTCACCAGATATCACTCCAGTGGCTGTACCGGCAGTGACAAGGAGTATCGATAATCTCTATCGAGTAGATACATCATCAGCCCCATGGATAGCTAAACCTCCAAAGCCCAATTCGGTGGTGATGGAGGTTCCATCCTCACGATGATCAAGAAGGATTCAACCTAGCCCTTCTGATAAGGAGGGCAGGATGATGAATACCCTTGCAAGGAAAGTTCATCTTTCTGCTGGGCTAGTTGTTCGCATTGCGCATTACCAGACGTATATGGTGGCGTACCAAACCTTCTTATGGGGCAAAATGTCATCATTTTTACATTATGTTCCCGACCAGCATTGCCAACAGGCAGATGCTTTCCATCATGAAGCTCTGTTGTTAGCAGAACTGCAGAAAGGTTTGGCTATGCATTCTGCGGATACTGCAGGCAAACTGTTTACCTCAGCTATGGCTATGCGCAGACATGCTTCATTGCGGTCATCTAATCTAATAAAAAGGCAAGGCAGAAGATTCTGCCTATGGATGTCATTACTGTTTTTCATTCTGACACTGATCCTCAGCTTAAAAGCTTGCATGAAGTTCGTCAGGCAGCACAAAAATATGGTTTCCCAACCCTTTCCTCTTCTTCTTATAGGGCACGCTGGTATACTCCGCAGAACACCTATTGCAGGTCTGCATGGGCTCCGTCCTACAGGCCTCGGTCCAACCAGACCTTTTGGCCATCTGACAATAAAAGGCAGAACCCCCCTTGAAGGGGACGCCAGCAGGGTAGGACTTGGCAGAAGAACCCACCTAGGCGATGGGTTTAGTACTTGCCCTGCCTTTTCTTTAGAGCACCTGTTATTGCCCTCTCTTTCTCCAGGTTTGGTTGATGTTTCAGCCTACTATGGTGATGGGATCCCCTTGCACCTCCCAGACTCTCCCCCTTTTGAATCTCGCCTGGCAAGATTCTTGCATGCATGGCAGCAAATCACATCAGATAAATGGGTGTTGGATTCTAGTTCAGCATGGCTATAATACAGAATTTATTTCTTTGCCTCCTGTAGGCATTATTCGTTCCACACCTCCGTCACCTATTTTTTGGCAAGAGGTCCCACAAAAGGGTGCAATAGTACCTTTAGCATTTTTTTCTAAGTATTTTCTTTTCCCAAAGAAGGACAGAAGTCTCCGGCCCATTCTGGACCAAAGGGAATTGAATCAGTTCATGGCCAATAAAAGATTCAGAATGGTGACATTGGCCACTATTATGTTATTATTGTTTAAAGGAGCGTGGGTCACCACAATTGATTTAAAAGATGCTTACTTGCATGTTGCCATTCATTCTCGTTGGCACAGATTTCTTTCTATTATGATAGAAGGCCAAGCTTTTTATTTTCGAGTGTTGCCTTTCGGCATTTCTTCTGCCCCTAGAGTGTTTATTAAAGTAATGACAGTGGTAGGGGCTTATCTACGGGAAAATGGTATAATTGTCTGTCCATATGTTGATGATTGGTTGCTAGTCACTCCTTCTGCACAGCAACTTCACCGTGATATTATGTGCACTCTTTCTGTTTTGCAGAGCCCAGGCCTGATTGTAAACGAGGCCAAGTCACATTTGCAACCTTGCCAAAGGATCCAGTTCATAGGAGCCACTCTGGATTCCACTCTCGCAAGAGCATATTTACCAGACAAAAGGTTTCAGGCACTACGCTCCCTTTCACTCCACATCTCAACGCAGCATGTTGTTCGGGCCAAGGACGTTCAGCATCTGCTCAGCCACATGGCGTCCACCACTGTGGTGATGCCATTTGCACATCTATGAATGCGTCCACTGCAGATGTGGTTCCTCAGGACTTTCCATCCCTCACATCACAGTTCCTCCAAGCTTCTTATTCCCCCAAATGCTGTACGACAGTCACTTCATTGGTGGATGATTCCGGAAAACCTTTGCGTTGGGATTCCATTTTGGCCCAGATAGCCAACAGTAATTTTAACCACCGATTCATCACTGCTTGGCTGGGGGGCACATCTCAGCAACATATCCATTCAAGGGACATGGTCAGCAGCAGAAGCTTTCAAGCATATCAATTATCTAGAGCTTCTAGGAATCCTGAAGGCTCTCATGTTGTTTGAGCCACGACTTGCAGGGCAGGTAGTACAAATACTTATGGATTACACCACCGCAATGCTTTTTATAAACAAACAAGGTGGCTCCCGGTCGCGCATTCTCACCAACCTCTCTATGCACATCTGGGATCGTTGCATCGCCAGAAACATAAATATCATTGCGGCCCACATTCCAGGAATTGACATTGCCCAAGCCGAACTATTGAGCTGTATGTCTCCAATGAACCACGAGTGGTCCCTTCACCCGCAGATACAGCTGCACTCTTCAGCAGGTGGAGAACACCGCATATAGACCTGTTTGCATCTCCCGACATTGCAACATGTCACAAGTTTGGAGCTCGATTTCCTCCTCACCATCCTACCAGCTGCTTGGGGGATGCATTCCTTCTAGATTGGACCTCAACTTTGCTATACATATTGCCACCATTGCTTCTATTGAACAGGTGGTCTCCAAAATTCTAGCAGAACAGGTCAACTGCATTCTGATTGCTCTATGGTGCAGGGGGCAACCATGGTTTGCCACCCTTCATCACCTGTCAGCAGGAAATTATGTACAGTTGCCACACAGACCAGACCTCCTGTCACGTCAGAATGGACAGATCTTTCACCCAAACGTCCATCGCCTCCAGCTGACCACATGGCGCATCACACTAGCAGCCTGCCCCAACGAATAAAGGATATTCTTGAGTTGGCCCGTAGACCTTCTACAAAGAAGTCTTACAGTTATAAGTGGGCTCATTTTTCTACCTTTGTATCACAACAAGGTTCATACCCTCTTACAGCTTCTACGTCACTTCTTCTCTCTCTGTCAGATGCGGGTCTATCTTTATCTTCCTTAAGGTGCTATCTAGCCGCTATTTTGGCTTATAGATGAGCGGCAGGCTTCCCTTCTGTATTTTCTGACCCTCTTGTCAAGGGTTTCTCAAAGGGTTAAAGAATTTCAGACCCCAGGTAATGCTGTTAGTGGCCTCATGGATGCCTGATGTTGTCCTTTCTGCACTCACCAAACCATCATTTGAACCAATGGCTACAAATGATATTTCACATCTGTCATGGAAGGCAGCCTTTTTGGTGGCAATCACTTCAGCTCAAAGAGCGAGTGAGTTGTGTGCTCTACGGGTGGATGAACCTAATCTTAGATTTCATAGAGACAAGGTTGCATTGAGAACTGCTGTCGCATTTCTTCCTAAAGTGGCAACTCATTTCCATATGTCACAAGACATTGTATTACTGGCTTTCTTTAGAGATCCTTCTTCACCTCTTGAGTAGTCGCTTCATTTGTTGGACGTACATAGGGCTCTGGCCTTTTATGTCCAAAGAACTGCTTCTATTACGAAATCAACAAAACTATTCCTAAAATACCATAATGATGCAGCAAGCCTCCCAGTCTCCAGCCAGAGACTTGCAGCCTGGATTGTATCTACCATTAAACTAGCCTATAATATGGCAGGACTAGACTTCCCATCTGGAGAGGCAGCTCGTTCCACCTGAGCAATGGCTGCTTCTACTGCTTTCCTCAGGGGCATACCGCTGGAAGACATTGTTGGGCGGCAATATGGTCGACACCGCTCACTTTTGTGTCTCATTACAAACTTGATCTCCTCGCTAAGAGAGATGCAGCGGTTGGTAGAGCGGTTTTATTTTCCGCATTGGCATGACTCCCTCCTCCTTGCGGAAAGCTTGCCAGTCTACCACAGGTGTGGATTTCACAGATGCCACAAAGGAGAAGGAAAGGTTGCTTACCTGTAACCACCTTTCTTCGAGTGACCATCTCTGAAATTCACACAACCCGCCCATCCTCCCCACATCGTCATGCCCTGTCCAGAGCTGCTGCTTTCCAGCTCTGGAACTAAAGGGCCAGCCCCTGAGGCCTTCACTTATCCTACTGGAGGAGGGCGGGGCTGGAGTCCACTAATTAAAGAGCTTATTAAAAGTATCCAAGGAACAGCTGCTTGGCGCAGGAAATACCACAGGTGTGAATTTCACAGATGGCCACTCGAAGAAAGGTGGTTACAGGTAAGCAACCTTTCCTAGAATCATAGAATCATAGAATCATAGAATAGTAGAGTTGGAAGAGACCTCAAGGGCCATCTAGTCCAACCCCCCGCTAAGAAGCAGGAAATCGCATTCAAAGCACCCCCGACAGATGGCCATCCAGCCTCTGCTTAAAAGCCTCCAAAGAAGGAGCCTCCACCACGGCCCGGGGGAGAGAGTTCCACTGCCGAACAGCCCTCACAGTGAGGAAGTTCTTCCTGATGTTCAGGTGGAATCTCCTTTCCTGTAGTTTGAAGCCATTGTTCCGTGTCCTAGTCTGCAGGGCAGCAGAAAATAAGCTTGCTCCCTCCTCCCTATGACTTCCCCTCACATATTTGTACATGGCTATCATGTCTCCTCTCAGCCTTCTCTTCTGCAGGCTAAACATGCCCAGCTCTTTAAGCCTCTCCTCATAGGGCTTGTTCTCCAGACCCTTAATCATTTTAGTTGCCCTCCTCTGGACGCTTTCCAGCTTGTCAGCATCTCCCTTCATCTGCGGTGCCCAAAACTGGACACAGTATTCCAGGTGTGGTCTGACCAAGGCAGAATAGAGGGGGAGCATGACTTCCCTGGATCTAGACGTTATTCCCCTATTGATGCAGGCCAAAATCCCATTGGCTTTTTTAGCTGCCGCATCACATTGTAGGCTCATGTTTAACTTGTTGTCCACGAGGACTCCAAGATCTTTTTCGCACACACTGCTGTCAAGCCAGGCGTCCCCCATTCTGTATCTTTGATTTCCATTTTTTCTGCCGAAGTGAAGTATCTTGCATTTGTCCCTGTTGAACTTCATTTTGTTAGTTTCGGCCCATCTCTCTAGTCTGTCAAGATCGTTTTGAATTCTGCTCCTGTCTTCTGGAGTGTTAGCTATCCCTCCGAGTTTGGTGTCATCTGCAAACTTGATGATCGTGCCTTCTAACCCTTCGTCTAAGTCGTTAATAAAGATGTTGAACAGAACCGGGCCCAGGACGGAGCCCTGCGGCACTCCACTTGTCACTTCTTTCCATGATGAAGACGACGCATTGGTGAGCACCCTTTGGGTTCGTTCGCTTAGCCAATTACAGATCCACCTAACCGTAGTTTTGTCTAGCCCACATTTTACTAGTTTGTTTGCCAGAAGGTCGTGGGGGACTTTGTCGAAGGCCTTACTGAAATCTAGATATGCTACATCCACGGCATTCCCTGTATCGACCCAACTCGTAACTCTATCGAAAAAAGAGATCAGATTAGTCTGGCATGACTTGTTTTTGGTAAATCCGTGTTGACTATTAGCAATGACCGCATTTGTTTCTAAGTGTTTGCAGACCACTTCCTTAATGATCTTTTCCAGAATCTTGCCTGGTATTGATGTGAGGCTGACCGGACGGTAATTGTTTGGGTCGTTCTTTTTTCCCTTCTTGAAGATAGGGACCACATTCGCCCTCCTCCAATCTGCTGGGACTTCTCCTGTTCTCCAAGAACTCTCGAAGATGATTGCCAGTGGTTCTGAAATAACTTCCGCTAGTTCCTTCAATACTCTTGGATGTAGCTGATCTGGCCCTGGGGACTTGAATTCGTTTAGAGTGGCCAGGTGTTCCTGGACAACTTGTTTCCCTATTTGGGGTTGGATTTCCCCCAATCCTTCGTCCATTCCATGTTGCTGAGGTTGAAGATGGCTTTCTTTTTGTGAGAAGACCGAGGCAAAGAAGGCATTAAGCAGTTCTGCCTTTTCCCTATCCCCTGTCACCATCACCCCATCTACTCCTTGCAGTGGCCCTATCGCCTCCTTTTTCTTCCTTTTTCTACCAACATAAGCAAAAAAACCTTTTTTGTTGTTTTTTATGTCCCTGGCAAGCCTGAGCTCATTTTGCGCTTTAGCCTTGCGAACCTTTTCCCTACAGGAGTTGGCTATACGTTTGAATTCTTCTTTGGTGATTTCTCCCCTTTTCCACTTCTTGTGCATGTCACTTTTGAGCTTTAGCTCAGTTAGAAGTTCTTTGGACATCCATTCTGGCTTCTTTGCACTTGTCTTATTTTTCTTCTTTGTTGGCACTGTTTGCATTTGCGCCTTGAGTATTTCACTTTTGAAAAACTCCCATCCATCCTTAACTCCCTTGTTTTTTAATATCGGCGTCCATGGAATGCCGCTCAGTAATTCCTTCATTTTTTGGAAGTCAGCTCTCTTAAAGTCCAGAATGCGTGTTTGACTTGTCTTAGTTTCAGCATTCCTTTGTATTGCAAACTGCAGGAGCACATGGTCACTTGCCCCTAAGGATCCAACCACTTCAACTGTATTGATTAGGTCTTCCACATTTGTTAAGATTAGATCAAGAGTTGCTGATCCCCTTGTTGCCTCTTCTACCTTCTGGACCATAAAATTATCTGCAAGGCAAGTGAGGAATTTGTTGGACTTTGTACTCTTGGCTGAGTTTGTTTTCCAGCACATATCGGGATAATTGAAATCGCCCATGACTACTATATCTCTTCTTTGTGCCTGTTTGGTCAGCTGTTGACAGAAGGCTTCATCAAGTCCTTCATCCTGACTCGGAGGTCTGTAGTAGACACCCACGACAAGATCTTTTTGAGTCCCGGTTCCCTTGATTCTTATCCAGATGCTTTCAAGCTGGTTTCCCGGATTACAGTCTTGCATTTCTTCTGCAACGTAACTGTTTTTGACATATAAAGCTACTCCCCCTCCTCTCCCCTTTGTTCTATTTATGTGAAAGAGGTTATAGCCCTCAATGGTTAAATTCCAGTGATGGGAGTCATCCCACCAGGTTTCAGTGATGCCTATGACATCGTATGTGTGGTGCTGTGCTAGGAGTTGGAGTTCGTCTTGCTTATTTCCCATGCTCTGAGCATTAGTGTAAAGACATGTAAGCCCCTGTGACCTCCCCTCGAACTGTTTATTTGGGATTATTGTGCTCTCTGTACTTGGTCCTTGCTGTGTTTGTGCAGCCCTCCGTTTAGCCTTACGGCGGTTCCCTGTGCTCGTGGGTAATATAGTGTTCGCCAGGCTGTTGTTCCCCTCCCCCAGTGGATTTAGTTTAAAGTGCGCCTGATGAGGTTTGTGAGTCTGTGTGCAAAAAGATGTTTTCCTACTTGTGTTTCCTTCCTTTCTCCCCCTCTTATACAGTATTAAAATAATCCTAGTGTGTCATTTTATTGAACTGTGTTGTCAAAAGCTTTCATGGCTGGAATCACAGGGATGTGGTGTGTTTTCCGGGCTGAATGGCCATGTTCCAGGAGTATTCTCTCCTGACGTTTTGCCCACATCTATAGCAGGCATCCTCACAACATCTGAGGATGCCTGCCATAGATGTGGGCAAAACGTCAGGAGACAATACTTCTGGAACATGGCCATACACCCCGGAAAACACACAACCCCATTTTATTGAACTGGCAAGTTAACAATGGCTCAGTACAATGGGTGCACTGTCCAATTTTGTTTAAAGAAATGCAAAAAAAAAAAAAAGAACCCCAAAGGTAATATTCAGCATGTCTTGATATTTGCAAAGAATTTTCAGTTGAGTTGACATTTAAGAGACATAAATAAGAAGAAATGAAAAAGAGGAAAACAAATGTATCTAATTTAGATACACAAATCAGAATGATGGAGGACAATCCAATTACTACTAGTTTATATCTCATTAAATGGTCCCAAAGCTTTTGCTCTTCAAGCCATCAAAATGTTCAGAGTAGCTTTATATACAGTATATATTTTTGTAATAGCATGTAGGCACATAAGTATAAAAAGCAAATACTATTTAAAAGATTCATTATTAAAATATGTATCTTTTTGAAGGGAATTGGAATCTCCCATTTTCATCCTGAGGGTTTCAGTTTTCTTTTTTAAAGTTTTCGGACCGTGCCTTTCTCTCCTTATTCATCTCAGATTACTATTTTGTAAAGGAAATGCTCATGAAGAATTACATGCTCATAAGTCAGCACATATACTGCAGACAGAAGAATAATCATCTGTATAATGTTAGACTTAACTAGATAAGAAAAAAATTCAGACTAGAAGCAATGGTAGCAAATTAAATCAATATGCTAGAATAACCAATTGTAAAGGCTAGAATACATTTGGAGCCCCAGGTCTCAGCGGTGGCCAGGGGAGCCTTCGCACAGTTAAAACTCATGCGCCAGCTGCGACCATATCTTGGGAAGCCAGACTTGGCCATGGTGGTCCATGCTCTCGTTACATTCCATTTAGACTACTGCAACACACTCTACGAGGGGCTGCCTTTGAAAACTGTTCGGAAGCTTCAATTAGTCCAACGGGAGGCTGCCAGGTTAATAACTGGAGCGGCGTTCAGGGAGTGTACTACTCCTCTGTTACGCCAGCTCCACTGGCTGCCGATTAGCTACCGGGCACAATTCAAGGTGCTGGCTTTAGCCTATAAAGCTCTAAATGGTTCCAGCCCAGCTTATCTGTCTGAACATGTCTTCCACTACGACCCATCTCGAAGCTTAAGATCATCAGATGAGGCCCTGCTCACGGTCCCGTCAGCCTCACAGGTGTGGCTGGCGGGGATGAGAGACAGGGCTTTTTCAGTAGTGGCTCCTCGCCTATGGAATGCCCTCCCCAGTGAAGTCAGGCAGGCTCCCTCTCTCCTATCCTTCTGTAGGAAGGTTAAAACTTGGTTGTGGGGCCAGGCTTTCAAATAAGAATCAGCAGTGCCAATTATTATTATGTACGCCAGATCTCAATTGACAGACCCAGTCTTTTGAACTTGAACATGTCCATTTGTATTTTAGAATGTTTTTATGAATGTTGATGTAAGTTAATAATTTTTAATCTGATTTATAGTGTATTGGATAATTTTTATAAGTGTGTTTATTGTAAGACGCCCTGAGTCCCCTCTCGAGTGAGAAGGGCAGGATATAAATGTTGTAACAAATAAATAAATAAATAAAAGCATGTTGGCTATTCCATCTGAAGCATCTACAGCAGCTTAGGAAAAAACCAATGCTTTAGTTTATAGTATTCCACATAAAGCACAGTTCAATCATATTCACTTTAAAATGGAAGCACATAGAGATACATAATAGATCTGTATATCATTTATTAATTCATACATTAATTCTAAAACCCATCTGTTCATAGATAATTCACATTGCAACTTATGTACTAAGAAATGTACACTTTAGTAATTCACCCTCAAATCATATAGTCCATCACTCATAATAATTTTGGATTGGAAACACATTTTGGAGTATGCAATTAGGCTGGTAGAAGTATATTCCCAGATCTTTTCCCTCAGATAAATTGTCATAACCGGAAGGGGAAAGGAGTCTTCTATGAACAGACCTTCTGGCTATGAAAGACAGATCTTATATGTAATACATTTTATATTCTCCTAAAGTGACCCTTTTGGTTCATACAGGGGTTTTGGGATGTGAAAATACTAAGATTCAACTCTGAACAAAAAAATTAAGGAAAAGTGTCTGCATATACTGGGACTTGTTTTTCCTTGAGCTTCTTTCCCCCAGCACAAATTAAAGCTCCTAATTTGATCTCAATGGACATGCTTTGTCTATTTGAAGACCTAATTTTTTGAAATATAATTTTTATTAAATAGAAAGAAAGAATTTTTTTACATAGGTTAAAAAGAAAAAAATGAGCACATTAAGGTAAATTAAATAGGGACATGTAGGGAGGGGTGATTAAGGAAAAGTACATGGGAAAGGTAGTAAAACACCATGCATTAAGGAATTGGTGTTAAAGAAATTGCTATAGTTTGAACAGCACATTCTCACGGCACACTTCTATGAAATGCATATGGACAAACTGATCAAATTGAAAACTTTTGCTAAAGATTACACATGTTGGATTTTATCTGTAGTGAAAAGAATCATATTGATGATTTCTGACAGGATAAATTCACTCATCAATTTTGAAAACAGTGAAAGTAGTTATGTTATGTGATATCTGATATTTATGGCACTGAGATGACAAGTCTAAGAATACTCAAACTGAAAGCTAGAGCTATCAGTGACACAACATAACCTTCCATGGCATGACCTTTCTCTGCTTGTCATTTTCCATTTATGTAGAATGTGGTTTCAAACTGTATTCAATAATCCAGAAATGTTTTTGAAAAGAGCTTCTAAGCAGCTCCCAAGTACTTCATTTTGTACTTTAGAAGATGATAGATCAGCAGAACTTTATAAACTATGAATTAGTTATTGAAGTCATAATTAATTTGAATATCAAATAATGTAATTTCAGTAGCACAAGCTATGCTGCTCTTGGAGATCTTTATTCCTGGATTATTTTAGTTGTGGGTTCACTTATATTAGTAGAAACACGTTTAAGGACTATAAGAGTAAGTGTGACTATGACTGCATAAATAAATAAATAAATAAATAAATAGCTGGAAAAATAAGCCGAAATCCACAATATGCTTTACAATGGATTTAGGCCACTGTTATAAAGGTGTTCTTTAGATATATTGTCAGAAGCTGATCATATAAGGTTACTAATTAAATGCTAAATAATTGCTAAGAATTAAATTATTTTGACAATAAAAGAACTGAATATTAAGTGCAAATGATTAATGGACATATTTAAGCAACAATTAAGTATTAAGCAGTTAAATATGCTGTTAATGTGCTTGATTTAAACTAATGAGCTGAATACTGCACCTGCCAAATTAGCATCATCTATACAAATATTAAAGATGCAAAAGGCCTTTCCTTTATATGTTCCCATCCGTCAGTAATCTTGAAGCATTCAGAATTTCCCCTTGAAGTGTAGGGAACTGGTTTCTTTGCCAGGGAAAAACATTTCATTAAAAATGATTATAAGTCTCCTAGTTATGAAGATCTTCATCACCACCTGAAGGCTCAGCCTTATACAGTAATACTGAACCAGGCGCTGGTATTGGGTGGCTTTCATGTCATTCACTGGGGAATCTAACTTTTGTTTTAGTCCACACATAAATTTTCAAAGGTATGAAACATTATTCCCAAAGCAGGATTAGAACTTTGGAAAGTTCCTTTAAAGTTTGGATTAAAACCCAGAGTAAATTAACCCAATTGATGCCAAACCCCATTAACCCAATTCATATGGAAGCTGTCAAATATTACTGGAAACAAGGCAACATGGAGTAATTTTGCTGGTCCAAAACACTCAACTCTCCTCACATTAAATTGGGTAAGAAAGCACAATGAAACAGGAGAGTTCATTGGGATCAGTTACACAAGCAGACATCCTTGAAGGAGCTTGTTACTGGTGGTCCCTAGGTAATTAAATTTCTTGTCAATGAATCTTTGGTTGACTGTGTGTAACATCCTGTAAAAAATCCTTGAAGCCAGCTTATTTTTATTCACTTTCCACTGTGCGGTTTTGTTAATAATGCTGTAGATTCATAGTTGACTTTAGATTCTGAATTGTTGATGTTATGATGGTTTTAAAAAAATTTCTAGGCTAAATAATGCTTCATAGAAAAAACTCCATTTGTTTCTTTTCATTTTCTATATGTTTTAATGTTGCAATGTATATTTATAATGTCAATTTATTGCTATCAATTGCAAATAAATAATTAACTGCATTATGGGGTTGTTGTTTGTTTTCCCGGCTGTATGGCCATCTTCCAGAAGTATTCTCTCCTGAGGTTTCACCCACATCTATGGCAGGCATCCTCAGAGGTTGTGAGGCATATGACTTACAACTTCTGAGGATGCCTGACATAGATTTGGATGAAACCTCAGGAGAGAATACTTCTGGAACATGGTCATACAGCCCAGAAAACACAAAACTACCCTGTGATCCCGGCCATGAAAGCCTTCAACAACACATTTAATTGAATTATATTTGTGACATGTTGGTACAACGGTCGGCAGCCAGGTTACTAACTGGAGCTGCTCATAGGGAGCGGTCAACCCCCCTGTTCAGGCAGCTCCACTGGCTGCCGATTATATTCCGGGCCCAATTTAAGGTGCAGGTTATTACCTATAAAGGTCTAAACGGTTCAGGACCTGCCTATCTTCGTGACCGCGTCATCCCCTATGAACCCATCCAATCACTGAGATCTTCCAGGGAAGCCCTTCTCTCACTTCCACCCTCCTCACAACTGCGTTTGGTGGGGACGAGAGAGAGGGCCTTCTTGGCCCTGGCCCCCCGACTCTGGAACCCAGGGAGATTAGGTTGGCTCCCTCTCTACCTTCCTTCAGGAAACAACTGAAGACTTGGATGTTTCGGCAGGCCTTTGGAGATACAGTCATTAATTAATCAGCCCCAGAGGGTTTTTAATAATCTATCCTGTATTTATTACGATTTTACCATTTATGTGTTTTAAATGCAATTTTTTATCCTGTATTTTTGTTTTAATTGATATATTGTATTACTGTTTTATCTTTTTATAGTGTGATTTGTATTATGTTGCCTATATTTTGTCCTATGTTGTTTGGGCCTCTGCCCCATGTAAGTCGCCCCAAGTCCCCAAAATGCAGACTGTGCAAGGAAACTGACGAAACCATTGATCATCTCCTCAGCTGCTGTAAGAAAATTGCACAGACTACAAACAGAGGCACAACTATGTGGCCCAAATTATTCAAGTACCACCTTCCAGCAGCAAAGAACTGGTGGGATCACAAACCTGCAAAAGTATTGGAAAATGAGCACACAAAGATACTGTGGGACTTCCGAATCCAGACTGACAAATTTCTGGAACACAACACACCAGACATCACAGTTGTGGAAAAGAAAAACGTTTGGATCATTGATGTTGCCATCCCAGATGACAGTCGCATTGACGAAAAACAACAGGAAAAACTCAGCCACTATCAGGACCTCAAGATTGAACTTCAAAGACTCTGGCAGAAACCAGTGCAGGTGGTCCCGGTAGTGACTGGCACACTGGGTACCGTGCCAAAAGATCTCAGCCGGCATTTGGCAACAATAGACATTGACAAAATCATGATCTGCCAACTACAAAAGGCCACCCTGCTGGGATCTGCGCACATCATCTGCAAATACATCACACAGTCCTAGACACTTGGGAAGTGTTTGATTTTGTGATATGAAATCCAGCATATCTATCTTGTTTGCTGTGTCATAATAAAATAATAATAATAAACCATATAATGGAAATGTGTTTTAAAAAGGGCCTTCAATGCTATCCGTCTGTAAGGTTTTGATATGATAAAGTAATACATGAACATGCAAGGATCTACTCACATCCAGATCTACATATGATAATGGGAAGGCATCAACTGAGCACATATAGAGCAAAAACTGAGGAAAGGAATATGAACATAGGTGTAAACTCCCTTCCAATCTGTAAACTCCCTTCCAATCTACTGCAATATTCAGAAATTGGACTTTTCATATATGTATCATGAAATTTTGAAAAGGATTCTGTAACCATGTCTTTTTTCAGTATCATCCCAAGGCAGTTTTTATTATCATTACTTCTTAATACATTTCATCAGTTGGATGATGGAGAGAATAACAAAGGAGCTTTATTTTCTTTTCTTTATTTTTTATTATTTTTCTTAAAAATCAAGTCGCAAATTTGAATAAGATAAAAACTATATAAAAATTAAGATACAAACAAAAGAAATGAATAATATCTAGGAATGCTGGTTACAAAATGTCCTAGGTGTACCTGCACCAAATGAAAGTAAGCATAAATACTAATACAGTAGAGTCTCACTTATCCAAGCTACACGGGCTGGCAGAAGCTTGGATGTGAATATCTTGGATAATAAGGAGGAATTAAGGAAAAGCCTATTAAACATCAAATTAGGTTATGATTTTACAAATTAAGCACCAAAACATCATGTTTTACAACAAATTTGACAGAAAAAGCAGTTCAATACGCAGTAATGTTATCTTAATAATATCCACTTAATAATAGCATTGCCCAGCTTACATTTTACTAGTTTGTTTGCAAGTAGGTCATGGGGGACTTTGTCGAAGGCCTTACTGAAATGAAGATAGGCTACATCCACAGCATCCCCTGCACCTACCAAGCTTGTAACTCTATCAGAAAAAGAGAAATACTATTAGTCTGGCATGAGTGGGATTTTTCTGGGTATCAGATGAATGCCTTTAAAAGGCAAGAGTGTTAAACTATAGCATAATGGCTATGGTAACAGGGCCGGACCGAGAAAATTTTAAATATTAAGTGGGCGGGGGGAGAAATTGCCCCCCTGCGCTGCAGGAGGCATGGCCATGCGCCACGGGAGGCGGGGCATGGCCAGATCTGCCCCGCCTCCCGTGCCCTGGCCCCGCCTCCCACGCCGCTTGCCCTGACCCTGCCTCTCGCGCAGCCTGGGAGGTGGGGCCAGGGGGCATGGAGCAGGAGGTGGGGCTCCGCCCAGATGGGGCCTCGCCTCCCGCTCCGCGCGCCCGAGCCCAGGCCAGCAGGCCAGGAAGCGGCAGGAAAGTCTCTCCATGTCGCGGGCCAGGGCCAGCCGGGTGAGCGGTGTGGGAGGCGGGGCCAACCCTGGCCCCACCTCCCACGCTGCTCGCCCTGACTCCGCCTCTCACACAGCGGGGCGGGAAGCGGGGCTCTGCCCAGACGGGGCCCCACCTCCCACCCCACGCGCCCTGGCCCAGGCCAGCCGGCCAGGAAGTGGCAGGAAAGTCCCTCCAGGCCGCAGCCCCCGCGGCCTGGAGGGACTCCCGCTGCAGCCTGGCCGGCTGGGAAGGCCAGCCAGGCGAGGGCGAGCAGTGTGGCAGGCGGGGCCAACCCTGGCCCCGCCTCCCACGCTGCTCACCCTGACCCCGCCTCTCACTCAGTATGATAGGCGGGGCCAGGGCGCGTGGGGCGGGAGGCAAGGCTCCACCCAGATGGAGCCCTGCCTCCTGCCCCACGCGCCCTGGCCCGGCTGGCCTCCACGGTGCCCCCAGGGACTGTGCGCCTGAAGCAGCTGCTTCAGTGGCCTCCGCATTGGGCCGGCCCTGTATGGTAACAATATTTTTGGCATAACTGTGGGCAGGACAAATGTGATAAATTCCAAAGCCATACTTGCCAGTTTTTCACAGAAATTGTTATAAGAATTGAAGTAGTCGAAACATAGTTATTAAAAAAGGTAATTGAAAATAAATCTGAATGAACTGCTTGTCTGTTGTGGCTGGCTCTTTTTATATGTTTTCCTTGCTTTAAACATGTACCACAAGCTAAAGAATATATTGGAAGAGCTTCAATGCCTTGGATGTGGGAGGAAGTCCCAACTGTCCAGATATCCACAAAATATTTGGGACGCTGCTAGGCAGCCAACCTGGAATCCCCCATGTCACAACTGTCCCCAGGTATGACAACCCATCTACCTGATCATTGATGCTTTGGATCAACCAGAGAGTCCCCCTCACTTAGAAGGGGAGGAGGAAGCTCATTCTCTCCCCCTTAACCCAAAGTGCTGAAGGGCAAGGTAGTTCAAGGTGGTGGTTCAGCTGGGGACAGCAGTAACACAGGGGGAGAATGGCAGGGGACTAACAACCCATGTCCCCAGGCCACCTGAGCCTGGGGAATGCAGGATGACAGTCAAGACAAGGTTAGGAACCAGCCCAGCTTTCTTGATAGGCCTAAGGCTGGGGGAAAGCCAAAATCTGGGATTGGGGTTTGGGGTTTCTCTCAATTTAGCTTAACCTGGGGCTAAGATGCATTATAAGACTGGTTTAAGCCAGATCAGCCCCGTGTGGTGTTTAAGTACATGGTGATCTAAGTGGTTAGTGTAAATGAGGCCAAAGTAGAAAATCAGAATCATTATAAAATGTGCTTCTGTCCCATGTCTTGCACTTGCACTTTCTGCTTGCTCATTACCAAACGAGCAACATCCTGAGGCATCTTAAAGACTAAGAACTTTATCATTGTGCAAACTTTCATAGACAAATCCCACAATTTCCTATACATTGCAATTTCCATTATTTAGAATTCTGGGAGTAAGTAGCTAATTTTGAATTGCAAATAACATTCATTTCATCTCGCTCTGTCACCATTTAGGCTGATGTCTCAATTGTCCTACTATTTCACGTTGCAGTGAAATATCAAGGGCACGGCAGTGGAACCAGTCTGCCCTTCATACAAGTAGTGAAGTCAACATCTAAATGAAAATATCATACCAGAATCAATTTCCTATGGTCAAAATGAGGTTTTGTCTGCAATTTGATTTTTTATTTCAAACTATGTTTTTAAAAACAGTATATGAATCTTGACTGGATTTGATTTATGATAAATCAGAATATTTGGAAATGCATAAGCTCCTGTAATCAATGTGGAAGGAATTTCTCAGAAAGCCAGAGCTTAATAGCATCTCAATATATATCAAGATGTTGAATGCCCTTTTAGAGCAGCGGAGGACTAATGTTGTTAATCTATGCTTGGTCATTGAACATCGGACATCATGTACTGTTACAAGTGTCTGCAGTTCCATCTGCACTGCAGTTTAACTGCATTGAACTGCATGATACGAGTCTACACTGCCATATAATGAAGTTCAGTGCAGTTAATTGCATTCTGAAACTACATTATATGGCCATGTAGATGTGGCCTGCAGACTAAATGAATGATATGGCACCATTTTTATTCATCTTGATATAATCACACAAAGTTCTTGCAAGGGGAGATTTTAATATCTAGAAAAAGAAAAATCTGATTAAATTTTATAACTCACAATTCAGCAAATGCTTCTGCACATTATGACCATTTGACTGAACATTGTTTCTCATCACAGCATATGTCACTATAGTCCGTCACACTGTGTATCAAATACCACTTTCTTTACTAGTGTACATTGTATTATGATTTATGACTTCCAATCAGTTAACTTACAAAACAAGAGAAGGAAAACAAAAGAATTCTATAATAAGAATTGGGATCATCTTAAAATTCCAGATAGGATGACAAACTGAAGATTTGCATAACACAATGCAATTATGGAAACACAAATGACAGGAAGCCAGCACCTATAAAGAATTCTCATTGAAGTGTCTCATACAAAACTGGAAATAGGTATGAACACAATGAAATATATTGCTTCCATAGTACATTAAAATGCAAATCTGTATCTGAATAGCTGTGAGATGCTGACAAAACACAAAAAATGTCAACATATTCTGCATCAGGGTATAACAGGTACAGCAAATATGCACTAATTGGCTAGTTACATGTGTCAAATACTCTCATTTTTGTTTTTATTGTTTATTATAAAAGTATGGAAGCAATGTGAAATGAATGTTTATTCAAATGATAACATGACAGAAAACTCTCATTGGAACTCTTTTTATTTTAAGATCAACCTGGAGGTAAAAGAGTTACTTTCAACAGTCTGTCTTAAGTCTAGGGAGATGCATATTTATTTTAATCTTACTCCACACAGATGGACACAGATGGACCATTTTAGTAATATCATTTTTGCAAATTTCAAACAGAATTAGGTCTAGAAAACCATTTTATGATACCATTATCTCAAAAGTATTAAACAATGTCTCAGAGTCATATGCATTTTTAATACAGCTGAGACAAAAATTGATTTAAGTAGGAGTAATTCTTTTCACCCACACAACATAACATATTCTGCAAACAACCTATGACCCTTTCTTTTTGAAATATTATAATGTGAGTCCTTGGATGAGAAACTGCACTCTTTCTTGTGCAATGAAACAACTATTCAAGGCATGGATAAAGAGCACCAATACAAAGTATGCATTTCCTTTGATATTGCTGAGTTGAAGGCATATAGTGACCTTGTTTTCTTGTCAGGAAGTTTCCATGGCAAGTGTGAAGTCTTGGATGAAATATCAGATCCAGTGCAGCTGATTTAAAAATGCTATATTATGTTCTAGTCATCTAATATCAGTAAACCTTATGTCCCTATTTTGTAGAAAGCATGAATTTCTAATCTATTATACAAGTAAATAGATACATGATATCTTATAATAATCAAAACATGAAATTAACAGGAAAAATATAACTGTAGCTAGGTTGTCTCTATGTAGAAATGAAAAACTGTGTCTGAAAAAAGATGCATGAAGCCAGAAGAGCTGTCTGTGGAGCTCTAGTAGGAATGTGTAGCTGTAGTCAAAAGATCACCCCAGCTCCCTACTACAATCCTGACTCTTTGGAGGAAGTACACCACCACCGAAGCCTGAAAACAATACTGGGTCAATATCATGTTAATGAATCACAGTGTTGTAAGTTCTGAGTCTTTTGAAGATGTGAAGAAGGCTGCCCTTGGCTGAAACTTGGGGTCACGTTTCCTAGTAAGTTTCCATGGCTTGAGATGGAGTTCCCTTGGGATATCCTTCCAATGTGATTTTCTGGAGGGAGCATACAATGGATATGGCTTGCTGTCAGTATCAGGTGTTTCACGAGTGGTGACCTTGGGAGGTGGTCCCATGGATGATACCTATCACTCGGTCTTGAGCACATCAAGGTGTTTCCCCCCAATTTCAAGGTAGCACAAAACCCCATATTAATAGGTGAATAGATGACCCTTTGTTTCATCTATACTTTTGTGTTTACCACTTGCTGCCTGCCAGCATTCTGCCCCACCCCTGTATCTGCTTCTGCTGGTGTAAAGGAGGAAGAGGGTGGAGGAGGAGGCCTTAAAAACACCTGCTTGCTGGATGCTCCTTGCTCTTACCACTCACTGCCTGCCAGCACAGACTTTTGTTATTGGATGCTATCTTCGTTTGTGGGACTTCCACACAGTTGATGTGGGGTTTTCAACCACCCCTTGTTGTTTCATACGATACCATTGGGTGTGGGGTTTCTCACTATCCTTCCCCCCAATGGTCAGACCTGCTATTGGACATGGGGCTGTCCATCACCCCTTCTTGTGGCCTGCCTACGGGTCTGGGGGTTTCCAACATCTGTTCCCCTCACTGCTGGACCTTCATGGTGTTATCACTGCTTACTATATTGAAAGGCCTGCCATCACCCACTAAACAGCTTGAACATCTGAACTCTTTGCCTAATCCCAGCTACAACTCCTTAAATAATCAGATTTCTTGATTCCAGCATGGCATTTTGGACATCACCCCTCACCCCTCCCAAAAAGACTTGCCCCTCCTCTTTTGGTAAAACCGTACAGCTGGTTAAATTGTATTCTCCAACCTCTCAGGGAATAGTGTCTGGGTAGGAAAGGAAGAAGAAGAACTAGGGAGGGTGTGGTGGGATATGGATGGTTGGATGGGGGGGGGGGGGGTAAGGGGTAAGATATGCTGCTGTCTAAGAATTTTATTTCTCTTAAAACCATAGCTAATTGTGATATTGGGCAACATAGCTAAAACCTTAAGGATACTATTGACGAAGCAGCCACATCATCCAGAGGGCTGATGGGAGTTCCAGGGGACGGGTGTTTGCCATTCCAGTACTCCAGAACTATGGGAGATGCAGTAGGAGTAGATGACCTGGGACCCACGTGAGAACTCTTGTGGCCCCTGGACTGCCTCCTCCCACAAATAGTCTGGGTAACCAAGATGGCAGGCCCAGCGGGTTCAAAATCCTGCTGCTTAATTCCAAGTCGGTTAATGGAAAAACAACAGCCATCCAAGATCTAATTTTGGATGAGCATGCCGACCGTGCTTGCATTACTGAGACCTGGTTGGATGAAGTGTGTGGGGGGGGGGGTTAATCTGTCACGCCCTGGCAGCGGAGCACTAAGAACCAACACATGGAGGCCAATAACAATCTAATATCTTTATTAAGAAAATATTATAGTAGAATAAAAACAAGTAGAGAATGTAGTCCAGCAATAGACCTTTCAGGGAAGGTCAAATATAGTCCAAGAATATATTGTCCAGTATATAATATTAGAGTTCAAAGTTGTAATCCCAAAACCGAAACACACTCTACTTCCAAGCAGTTAGAGTGGGGAAAGCGTCCAAAGTTTTTCTAGAGTTCAAAGTAAGTCCAAGGCAGGAACTGAAGACAAGACTGGGTACTTGGCACAAGATGCAAGGCTGGGAACACGGTGACTGGTCAAGAACACGGCAAGGCAAGGCACGGAGAGACTAGAGATAGCGGACTCAAAACGCACTCCACACTTAACTAGAACCGAAGTTAATCCTTCAACTGACACGTTGACTCCGCTCAGATTTGCCCGTGCGAAAAACTTTTAAGGAACTTCGAATCTTCCTGCAAACAGGTGTCCAGAGCTTCTTTTCCCAAGGGAAAAAGAAGCGAAACACATCTTCATCCAGATGCGTTCCTCCCTGAAAGCTCCCAGGGGAAACTAGCTAATTAGCGCCCTGTCTGGCTGCTAATCTCGCGCTTCTCCTTGTTTGTGCTCTCTGGAAACGGCTCGCCTCAAAAAACTCCCGTCTCGAGAAGGGGGGAGAAGCGCTGGGAAGAACTTGTTCAAGGTCTGTTTTAATGAGTTCTTGGCAAGAATTGTCCACAACAGGCATCTGGAATGGCACGGTCTCTTGTTGAGATGGCAAAAATCCCATGTTTTCATCATCATGATCCATGATGGCACTGGGGTCAGGACTCCGAGGCCCATGGGGCATCACACTATCCCCCCCCTCAAGCCCCCTCTCCTCCAAGGCCCCCCCTCAAAATCCACGGTGACGCGGCTTGGAAGGGTAAGCCCGGTGAAAGCGGCGGACTAAGTCAGGGGGCATGCACTGTGGAAGCATCTTCCCAGGAGCGTTCCTCAGGTCCGTAGCCCACCCAATCAATCAGGTATTGAAGGTGGCAGCGATGCAGGCGAGAATCCAAAATGTCCTGGACCTCGAATTCCTCCTCCCCGTCCACCAAAGCAGGGGGCGGAGGTGGACGTCTCACATCTGGACGAACACCATCCGCCGGAAGGAGGAGGGAACAATGGAACACCGGATGGACGCGCATGGAACGCGGAAGTTGGAGCTTGAAAGTCACAGGGTTAAGTTGGGCCACCACTGGGTAAGGACTAATGAACCGGGCATCCAACTTCCAGCAGGGACGTTGAGAGGGCAGGTAGTGAGTGGATAGCCACACCCGATCTCCTACCTTGATCTCGGGGCCAAGTTGGCGATGGCTGTCAGCATGACGTTTGTAGTCCTCTTTGGCTTGGTCAAGCTGCTGGTGAAGCAGATCCTGCACCGCTGTGAGTTCCTGAAGCCAATTCTCCGCTGCAGGAACTTCCGAAGTCTCCATGACGGGAGGGAAGAAGCGGGGGTGGAAGCCGTAGTTTGCGAAGAACGGGGCTTCCTTGGTTGAGTTCTGGACAGCGGTGTTAAAAGCAAACTCCGAGAGAGGTAAAAGGGCCCCCCAATTATACTGTTGGTAATTGATATAGCAACGAAGATATTGTTCTAGAGTAGCGTTGGTGCGCTCAGTCTGGCCATCTGTTTGAGGATGGTGGGCCGAGGATAAACGTGAATCAATGCCCAATAGTTTTTGAAGAGCTTTCCAAAAACGGGAGGTGAATTGAATTCCCCGGTCCGTGACCAAACTCTTGGGCAGACCATGTAGTCGAAATATATGTTGAAGGAATAGGTCTGCAGTCTCCTTGGCTGTAGGAAGCCCCTCACAGAGGATAAAATGGGCCATTTTGGTGAACAGGTCCACCACTACTAGGATCGTGGTAAATCCGAGAGAGCGTGGCAAGTCTGTGATAAAGTCTGCGGAGATTATTTCCCACGGGCGAGATGGTGTGGAAAAGGGATACAAAAGTCCTGCAGGCTTTTCCCTTCGTGTCTTGAAACGTTGACATGTTGGACAGGTGGATACATAGTTCTCCACATCTTTACGGATCCTGGGCCACCAGAAATCCCGTAAGATCACATGCATAGTTTTAAATAGTCCGAAATGACCAGCAGGCTTGCTGTCATGGCACAATTTGAGGGCTTTTTCTCTCTCTGGTCTGGGAGGAATGTAGACGCAGTTCCGGTAGCACAGTAGTCCATTTTTCAGCGAAAATGGGAATCGTAGCCCCTGTTGGATTTGTCCTTGGGCCCAAGCATCTGCCTGCTGACTGGCCCTGATTTCTTGGGTAAAAAGAGAGTCTGAGGACGTGGGGCTAGGAATAGGTGATTCTGGTTTAACTGGAGTAGATTTGGTATTCCCCACAGTGAGTGTGGCAAAGTTTTCTGGTTGTAGCAAATGGGACTCGGGGATGTCCTTGCGCCCTGCTGCATATTCCGGCTTCCGTGATAGAGCGTCTGCTTGTTTGGTCTGGGCAGGAGTCACGTAGTGGATCCGGAAATCAAAATGCTCAAAGAACAAAGCCCAGCGTTGTTGCCTTTGGTTTAATTTCCGTGTAGTCCTTAAGTGCTCCAAGTTTCGGTGATCGGTATGAACAGGGAAATTAGCTCCTTCCAGCCAATGCCTCCATGTTTCAAAGGCTGCCTTTATGGCTAAGAGTTCTTTTTCCCAGATGGTATAGTTCCTCTCCGGAGCCGTTAGCTGGCGGGAAAAATAAGCACATGGATGGAGATGTTCTCCCACTGGTTGCATTAACACAGCTCCCACAGCTACATCTGAAGCATCTGCTTGCACTATAAAAGGGGTTTGGGGATCAAGATGTTGCAGAATTGGCTGGGTCGTGAACAACTACTTCAATCTTTGGAATCCTTCCTCGGCTTGTTCAGTCCAGCAGAAAGGTTTCTTTCCCCGGATGCAGCTGGTGATTGGATCAGACCAGCGGGCAAAATCTGGGATGAACTATCGGTAATAGTTTGCAAACCCTAAGAAGCATTGTACTTCTTTTTTGTTGGATGGCGCCCGCCATTCCAGTACGGCCATTACCTTTGCCAGGTCCATGGATAGCCCCAGTGGTGAGACGCGGTATCCCAAGAAGTCTACTTCTTTCAAATCAAAAGCACACTTTTCCAGCTTAGCATATAGTCCATGGTCCCGTAACCGCTGTAGCACCTGTCTGACGTGCTGGTCATGTTCTTCTTGACACTTAGAATACACCAAAAAATCGTCTAGGTACACCAGCAGGAAACGGTCTAGATAATCTTGGAAGATATCATTGACAAAATGTTGAAATGTGACGGGTGCATTGGACAAACCGAAATTCATGACCAGTGACTCGTACAATCCGTATTTTGTCTGGAAAGCGGTTTTCCATTCGTCCCCTTCCCTCATGCAAATCAAGTTGTAGGCCCCTCGAAGATCCAGTTTAGTGAAGACTTTTGCTCCTCAGAGTCGGTCTAATACGTCCGGGATCAATGGCAATGGATAACGATTCCGTTTCGTGATGTTATTCAGTGCCCGATAGTCCACACAGAGGCACAGGTCCCCTGACTTCTTTTTCACAAAGAGTACAGGCGAGGCAGCCGGGGATTGAGAGGGTCTAATGAACCCCTTGCGGAGGTTTGTCTCTAAGAACTCCCTGAGAGCTTTTTGCTCCGGTTCAGTCAGGAAGTAGAGGTGTCCTCGTGGAATTGGGGGCCCCTCAACAAGGTCGATGGCACAGTCGTAGGGTCTATGTGGGGGTAGTTTCTCGGCTTCCTTCTCGTTGAATACATCCCAGAAATCCGAATATTTCTTGGGCAAGGTGATGATGGGTTCTGATTCTGTGGCATGGCAGACCTTGGCTACCAGGCAGTGGTTATGGCAATACTCCGAGGCAAACTGGAGTTCTCTTCGGGACCAAGAAATGTTTGGGTCATGGAGTGTTAGCCAGGGAATTCCCAAGATCACAGGGAAGTGCGGAACCTCAGTGACAAAGAAGGAGATCTCTTCCATATGTTCCCTAATCCACATTCGAGTAGGCTCGGTCCATTGGCTAACAGGCCCTGTCTTCAGCGGTCGCCCATCGATGGCCTGAACTACCCGGGCATTCTTGAAATCATGGTATTGCAACCCCAACGAATTGGCATAGTCTCTATCGATGAAGTTGTTGGTTGCACCAGAGTCTATCATGGCATGAATCATGACGGGCCCCTTTTTGACTGACCACAACGTGACCACCAAAAGGAATAGGACCCCCGTTTCTGGCTCTTGAGTGGGGATATTGACCGGGTTGGTGAGCCTTTCTACACCCGGTCGTTCCCTTCCCCCGCTGGCTTTGTCTCAGTCGCCTCAGCGGTCTCCGCGTTCATAGAGGACGCTGCCGCCAGCCGGGTGGGAGTTCGCTTCTTCGCCAGGCACTCCTTGGCGAAATGTCCCCCATTTCCGCAATACCAACAAAGGTTCAGACGCTGTCGCCAGGCCTTCTCCACAACATCTAACTTGGGTCGCACGTGGCCCAGTTGCATCGGTTCATCCTCACTCCCCATGGAAGTGGGGGCTGGTTGTGGGGGTCTCCAAACTGCGTGAGGCTGGGGAAAAGCAGTGGAAGGGTTTTTTATCCCGGCCTTCCACTCTGCCCCCAGATCCATTGTCTCTTGTTGGCAAGCAGGACTTCTGCCTGTAAACAGTGGGCGATAAGTCTCTCAAGAGTCTCTGGGGGGTCCACTTTGGAGATTTCCTCCAGCATTTCATGGTTAAGTCCTTCACGAAACTGGCCCTTGAGGGCTATATCGTTCCAGCCTGTATTTTGAGCCAGCACACGGAACTCGGCTATGTACTGTGACAGCAGTCTGTCCCCTTGGAATAGGCGCCGGAGTTTATGACCAGTCGCCTCTTGGTCGTCTTCAATTCCACAAGTGTTTCAGAGATGGTTCAGAAACTGCTGTGCAGTGGCAAGGTACATGGATCCTGCATCATATAGTGCCGTCGCCCAGGTGGCCGCAGGTTCATCCAAAAGACTGTAGATCCAAGCCACCTTGAGGTCCTCCTGCGGAAACTCTGTGTGACGGGCTTCTAGGTACGCCATACACTGGCGACGGAATACGTGGACCTTTGAGGCTTCTCCGGAGAACTTGGCTGGCAATGCCAGAGTTGGGAGCCAGACCCCGCGATCCTTCAGGCCGCGAATCTCCCCCTCTTGCTCCCGGATATTTTCTCGAATCCTGGTAATTTCTTCTTGAGTAATGGTGAAACTGGGCACGGAGGGCCCGGTTGGCGCGGCTGCCCCGGCCCCCTGCTGATCAGTCATATTGGCCTTTGGTTACTTAGTGCTGTTGGTGGCGGAGTCAAACTGTCACGCCCTGGCAGCGGAGCACTAAGAACCAACACACGGAGGCCAATAACAATCTAATATCTTTATTAAGGAAATATTATAGTAGAATAAAAACAAGTAGAGAATGTCGTCCAGCAATAGACCTTTCAGGGAAGGTCAAATATAGTCCAAGAATATTTTTTTTATTAAATTTTTATTGAGTATTTTGTACACAGTTCAATAAAAGAAAAGGAGGAAAGAGAAAAGAAAGAAAGAGAAAAAAAAATAAAAAAATGGGGGGGGTCAAGGATTGATGGTGAAGAGTAGGGGGGGGTAGGGGGAATTTTTTTTTCCAGTCTTCCATCCTCATCACTTCGGTGTAATTTGCTATTATTACAATTCTTCCTGTCGTACTGGGTAGGATTTATTTCCTTTTTCTGGTGTACCCAACAAAGTTTGTTAATCTAAATACTTTTTCGATTAGTTAATTCCTATTCCTTTGTTGCTTGTATTCTATGTAACTTGACCAATCTGTGCGTTTCATTGGTCGCCCGTTATGTTGTTTAATCAGAAATGTTAATGAATCCATATCGTGTATTTCATCCATTTTTGCGATCCACTCTTCTATGCTTGGTATAGCTTGTATTTTCCAATATTTTGCCAATAAAATTCTCGCTGCTGTTGACAGATAAGTAAACAGTATGTCTTCATTTCTATTGAGCTTCGTGTCTTTGTCGGTTATTCCTAGGAGGTAATATTCTGGTTTTAAAGGGAAAGATTTTTTAATTATTTTCTGTGTCTCGGCATGTATTATTTTCCAATATTTCTGAGTTACCTCACATGACCACTATGCATGGTAGAAAGAGCCTACCTGGTTTTCGCACTTCCAACATTTGTTTTGGACATTGGGATACATTCGGCCTAATTTTTCCGGTGTGATATACCACCTGTGAAAGATTTTGAGCCAGTTTTCTTTCAAGTCTGTCGCATATGTATACTTTAATTTAACATTCCAAATTTGTTCCCATTCGTCAAATTTGATCTGTCTTCCTATATTTCTGGCCCATTTTGTCATGCATGTCTTCACTGCTTCCGTCTCCGTCGACCATTCTAGCAACGTATTATATAAAATTGTTATACTTTTTTTCCCGTTCCTTAGCAGCTTGTCCCAAATCGTTTCCTTTTCGTTAAAGCCAATTTTATTATCTTTCCCAAATTGTTCTTTTAATTGTAAATATTGGAACCAGGTTAGATTGGGGTAAATCCTTTTTAAGTCCTCTTGTTCTTTCAATTGGAATTGATTCCCTCTTTTTGTTAGGATTTCATTATATGTTGGCCATCGTTCCCATCCGAGAATTTTTCTTTGGTTGGCCTCCAGAGGAGAATTCCACATCGGTATTTTCCTATATAAGTATGGCTTATATTTCTCCCATACCTTTATGATAGCAGATCGTACGAAGTGGTCTCCGAAGCCTTTTTCAATTGTTCTTTTATCGTATCCGATATAGGCGTGCCAGCCTCGGCGTAGGTCAAATCCTTCCAGATCTAACAATTTATCATTTTTCAGAAGAGCCCAGTCCAGCACCCACGTTAGAGCCGAGGCCTCAAAGTAAAGTTTTAAGTCGGGGAGGCCAAATCCACCTCTGGTCTTAGAGTCAGTCATTATTAGGTTTTTGATTCTTGGTCTTTTTCCTTTCCATAAGAATTTTGAAATTTCCTTATTCCAACTATTGAAGGTTTTTGCACTCCGGATAATAGGAAGATTTTGAAAAAGATAGAGAAGTTTGGGTAGGATATTCATCTTTATTAATGCAATTCTACCCAGTAGTGAAATTTTAAGGTTAACCCAGTTCTTCAGATCTTTACTTATTTCTTTCCATTTTACATAATAATTATTTTCTAGTAGATGTGCATTTTTATGTGTTAGCCATATTTCCAGGTATTTTATTTTGGGGGACACGGCGATGCCCACACTTTTTTGTAGTCTTTCTTGATTTGGTTTTGTTATATTTTTTGTGAGTATTTTTGTCTTGTTTTTATTTAAGTGGAAACCCGCCAAGTCGCCGAATTCTTCCAATTTGTCTATCCATTTCTGCATATTATTCCTTGGATCCTCGATGATACATATGACATCGTCCGCGAAAGCTCGTAATTTATAATCCTTTTGTTTTATTCTTGCCCCTTTTAGTTCTTTATCTTCCTTGATATTTTTTAAGAGTATCTCAATGGCGAATATAAAAATGAGGGGTGAGAGTGGACATCCTTGCTGGGTTCCTTTCTCGATTTTAATTTCCTTTGAGGTTTGGCCATTGATCGATAATCTTGCCCTCTGGGATTCATATATCTTATCGATTGCGTTTGCGAACTGAAATCCAATATCTATTTCTTTAAAAAGTAGTTTGAAAAAACCCCAATTCAGGTTATCGAATGCTTTTTCAGCATCGATTGATAAAAGTGCCAATTCCTTTTGATGATTTTTATCGTAATATTCGATGATATCTAGGATGCATCTTATGTTGTTCCCCATTTTTCTACCCGGTAAGAAGCCTGTCTGTTCTTCCGAAATCCAAGAGTTTAGAAATTTTTTAAATCTATTTGCTAATATTCCCGTAAAAATTTTGTAATCCAGATTGAGTAAAGAAATTGGGCGATAGTTTTTTACCTCTGCTGAATCGGCATTATCCTTAGGAATCGTAATGATGTCCGCTATTCTCCAAGAGTCAGGAATTTCTAGGCCCTGTAAGATTTGGTTCATTATGATTTTAAGTTGGATGGATAGCTCATTTTGAAATGTTTTATAATAGCAGGCCGTGAAGCCGTCTGGTCCCGGCGCTTTGTTCCCCTTCAACGATTTTATCGTCTTCTTTATTTCTTCTTCTGTAATTTCTTTGTTTAGTAGCTCACGTTGTATTTCAGAAATTTTCTCTAATTTTGCTTGCTTAAATACTGGGCTATTTTTGGATAGTCTACTTGTTTCTCTTTGTATAGTTGGGTGTAGAATTGGTGAAATTCCTCAATAATTTCTTCATCTTTGGTATGAATTTTGTTTGCCCCCTTTATTTTGGTTATTAGTTGCTGTTGGCGCTTTTTCCGTATTTTCCTGGCTAACCAGGCTCCTGGTCTGTTAGCGTTTTCAAAGTTATCTTGCTTTATGAATTTTAATTTTTTGGCAATATTCTCCAGTTCCATACGGTCATTTTCTTTTTTCAAATCCTTTAGTTGTTCTTGAATTGATTTATCTTTTGGGTTCGTTTTCAATAGTTTTTCCTTTCTATCAATTTCTTTTCCCAATTCCTTTATTCTTTGAAATTTTTGTTTATTCTTTCTAGCCTTTTGCTGAATCAGGTAGCCTCTCATTACGGCTTTATAAGTGTCCCAGATTGTTTGAATTTTTGTCTCCTCTGGAGTGTTTATTTTAAAGAATTCCTTGGTCAATTCTTTGTATCTAATTTTATCCTCTTCTGATTTAATTAAGTTGTCATCCAATCTCCATTTGTAACTGGGTGGTTTGTAATTTAGAATCAGTTCAATTGGGCTATGGTCAGATTTGTCTCTGGCCAATATTTTCATATCCGAGACTTTGGTCACTATAGAGTTGGATGACCATACCATGTCAATACGTGACCAGGATTGGTGACAATTCGAATAAAAAGTATAGTCTCTTTTTGTGGGGTTGTGGTAGCGCCAAATATTTTGCAAATTAAATTCCTCTTTCATCACAATCATATTTTTGGGGAGCAACCCTCTATCTCTTTTATTGGATCTTTTACCCTTTTTTGTTTTGTCCATCTTGTCGTCTAGAATTCCGTTGAAGTCGCCGAAAATCATTATATGCTCGATTTCTGTTTGGGCTATCTGCTCCCTTAAATTTTTGGTGAATTGTGTTTTAGGGCCGTTTGGAGCGTAAATATTACAAATTAGCGTTTTTTGAGTTCCTATTGTTATTTCTGCTCCCACGAATCTACCTTCCATGTCTCTAAATTTTAAATCAGCTGGAATGTCTTCCTTAATATATAGGATCACACCTCTTTTCTTTTTGACATCTGCCGAATAGAATTTTCTACCAATTTTTGGGTTTTCCATCAGGGATATATGTTTTTGAGCAATATGTGTCTCTTGAAGAGCCACTATGTCATATTTTCCTTTTATTAGCCAATTTGTTACCGCTTTTCTTTTACTGGGTGAATTAAGGCCATTGATGTTGTTTGAGATACATTTGATTTGTCGGTTTAAATCATACATCATCTTGGTTTTTCACATTAGAAATAGTCTCTTCTTCCCCCTCCTCTTGTTCATTATTATCTGAGTCCATAGGTTCCACCGTTGTTTCCGCTGTTGGGTTCTCAGGGGAGTAGTGTCTAGCTCTTTTTGTTTTCTGTTTTGTCGGTGGGGTTTCAGATTGTTTCTCTGGCTTTTGTTCCTTTATTTTCCTGAAAAAATCCCTCGCCTTCCCTTCAGAGGTCAACCAATGTTTCTCATTCATATACGTGACCATAATCCCTTCTGTTCTTTCCCAACGGAATCTTATTTTCTGTCTTTTGAGTTCTTCAGTCAGGAAGAAATATTTCCTGCGTCTATTTAATGTGGTTATGGGGAATTCTTTCAGAATTATAATTCTAGTGTCCTTGTATGTTAGAGATTGCCTACTGTTTTGTATCAGGATTTCATCCCTAATTCTTTTTTTAACGAAATGCACTATCACGTCTCTCGGAACCTTATTCCTTTTTGCGTAGTTTGTCTGGATCCTATAGGCTCTGTCGATTTCTTTTCCCATGTCTTGTTCCGGGCACTGTATCAGATCTGCCAATAATTTTATTATGATTTGGTTGATGTTTTCATTAGCTTCCTCTCTTATGTTTCTGAATCTTAACTGGAACTCCATTTCTTTTTGTTCCATCCTTTCTTGTGCATTTTCTAGGTGTGTTTGTTTCCCCTCTAGATTCTCTACTCTGTGTTGAATTTTTGTATGTGATTTTTCTATATTTGTTTTTGCCCTCTTCAGATCCTGAATATCTTCGCGTGTAGTTTTAAGTTCATGTTTTAGTTGGCTGATTTCTTCTTTTAAATCTTTTTTCAACTCTAGCATCTCCTGGTGCAGTTCTTTTTGCTGTTCATTATGTCTCTCTGACATTGCATAAAGTTCTTTTTGATAACTTTCATTAGTTGCTGCCATTTTCTGAATCTCTTTCATAATGTCCCTCATACTTATCTCCTCCGGTTGCGAAGGTCTCCTTGTCATTACTGGGCCTTTCGCATCCTTTACGTCTTTATCCATCTTTGCTTTAGCACCTGCCATCCTTTGTGGTTTCAGGTGCTTCCTGGTGTTTCTTCCTCTTCCCTCCTATTGGCACACCTCCCCGACTTTTTCCAAGTTCTTCTGGTTAACTTCTTCTGTAATTATTCTTCTGTCGCGTTATTGGTCAGTCCGTCGCTGATAGGGTCCAGATCGGGTCCTCTTCTAATTCTTGCAGTCTTAATCCTGGAGAATAAGATGGGGACCTCTCTGATTTCTCCTCGCTTCAACTTAGATGGATGTCACCTTCTGTCAGTGTCCTAGTTAGAGCTGTTCCACTCTCCTCTCATCCACTCTTTGATCCCCCTTTGTCTCTTAGCCCTAATGTTGTTATTTTTTCTTGGCTTTGCTAGTCTACTGGAGCCTCAATTCGTCTTGCGTTTCCCGTTCCTTTTTCTCTCTCTCCCCTGGTTTGTTTCTGCCCGGACCTTATTTTCTGTCTGCCACTTCCGCCTCTTCTTATGCGCGATGTACTTTTTGCGCTTGGTCACGCTCTGGTCGGGGAAGAAGTTCCCTGCGGCTCCTCTTCTCCCGCGTTACTTCCTGGATTGGCGGCTTTTGTTTATGAAGAAGCGGGGCGTGGGCGGATCAACATGGCAGTCAAGGTCAGTCTGACAATGTCTTTCCGGGCATTTAGTTTGGGAGGAGATGAATATTTAACTTCTTAATTAAATCCCAAATCCTTTAAAGCCTTTTTGCTCTTTGGCTCTTTTTGCAAAATCACGCCGCTTTCTGTGTGACGATCCGCGCCCTCCGCGGTTTGGTAAAGTCTACTAGAGTCCTTTACCGCCGCTTTGGAGGCATGCGTTCCCCCCTGGTTTGATCTCCTTCCCAGGGAGAGGGGAGCTTATGGCTCTACCCGATCGTCTTGCTATTAATTTATTGTTGTTTGTCTAGTCCCGTTCTTTAGCCTTCATTACGTCCTAGTCAAAAGATTCCCAAATTTTTTGACCCCTCCTGGGTCTTGTTCAGTTAAATTTCTTTATAGTCCAAGCCAGTATTGTTCCCTTGGTAACGAGAAAGTTTTTTGTTGGAAACTCACAGTCTCCTTTCCGGGCGGCTTCGCTTTCTCCAGTTTTCTTTCTTTTAAAATGAGCCGGGCTGGCGGTTATTGCGGAGTCATGCCGCTTCCCGCTTAACGGTCCGCGCCCTCCGCGACTCGGCCCCTCCAGACCACCCGGTCGGAGCGGACTGTTGGAAGCCCGGGTCGCTTGGGAGGTTTGCGTCCCCCCTTGGTTCGATCCCCAGGGAGAGGGGAGCTTAAAGCTCTACCCAACCGTTCCAGCGGTGGCCTTCCTTGAGGAGCTCTCAGGAGGTCCGTCCCGCCGCCATCATAGCTCACCGGAAGTCCCTATAGTCCAAGAATATATTGTCCAGTATATAATATTAGAGTTCAAAGTTGTAATCCCAAAACCGAAACACACTCTACTTCCAAGCAGTTAGAGTGGGGAAAGCGTCCAAAGTTTTTCTAGAGTTCAAAGTAAGTCCAAGGCAGGAACTGAAGACAAGACTGGGTACTTGGCACAAGATGCAAGGCCGGGAACACAGTGACTGGTCAAGAACACGGCAAGGCAAGGCACGAAGAGACTAGAGATAGCGGACTCAAAACGCAGTCCACACTTAACTAGAACCGAAGTTAATCCTTCAACTGACACGTTGACTCCGCTCAGATTTGCCCGTGCGAAAAACTTTTAAGGAACTTCGAATCTTCCTGCAAACAGGTGTCCAGAGCTTCTTTTCCCAAGGGAAAAAGAAGCGAAACACATCTTCATCCAGATGCGTTCCTCCCTGAAAGCTCCCAGGGGAAACTAGCTAATTAGCGCCCTGTCTGGCTGCTAATCTCGCGCTTCTCCTTGTTTGCGCTCTCTGGAAACGGCTCGCCTCAAAAAACTCCCGTCTCGCGAAGGGGGAAGAAGCGCTGGGAAGAACTTGTTCAAGGTCTGTTTTAATGAGTTCTTGGCAAGAATTGTCCACAACAGGCATCTGGAATGGCACGGTCTCTTGTTGAGACGGCAAAAATCCCATGTTTTCATCATCATGATCCATGATGGCGCTGGGGTCAGGACTCCGAGGCCCATGGGGCATCACATAATCTCTCCCAGCTTTGTCCACCAGGTTTCAGTGTACAGCAGCAGGCTAGACCCAAGGGATGGGGAGGAGGAGTCGCAGTGGTCTATCGAGATTCCATCCACCTGGTCAGGTGTTCTGTCCCACAGTAGATCACTTTTGAATGTGTCTATCTAAGGGTGAGTGGCAGGAACAGAACAGAACCGTCCACCCTGCTGCTCAACAGTCTCCCTGCCTGAGCTAGCCGGGGTGGTCTCTGGCCTGGTGTTGGAGTCCCAACGGCTAATAGTGCTGAGGGACTTTAACATCCATGCCAAGACTGCCCTGCCAGGAGCGGCTTAGGACTTCATGGCCACCATGACAACCATGGGTCTGTCCCAAATGGTATCTGGCCCCACCCATAGCACTGGACACACATTAAATCTGATCTTCTGTTCAGGGCTGGATGGTGACGATGACGGTATTGTGGAGGAACTGTCCACAGTTCCCTTGTCATGAACTGATCACTACCTGGTCAGGTTTAGACTCACTGGGGCTCTAAACCTCCACAGGAGTGGAGGATCAATTAGAAAGGTCTGCCGCAGGAGGCTTATGGATCCTGATGGATTCCTGATGGCTCTTGGGGATTTTCCTGCCACTTTGGTAGGTGATTCTGTCGAAACCCTGGCAGACTTCTATAATACGGAGGTGGCCAGGGCAGTTGACACAATCGCTCCTGAGCATCTTCTTTCACAACGCAGGTCTAAGTCAGCCACCTGGTACAACAGGGAGCTGGCAGCAATGGAGCAAGGGAAACAGAGACTAGTTGGCATACTTCACGCAGCGAGTTTGACCGAACACAGTCTAGAGCTTATTTGAGAGCCTATTCCATGGCAGCAGAAAAATCCTACATTGCCTCCAACATTGCATCCGCAAAGAACCGCCTAAGACAGCTGTTTTGAGTGGTCAGGGGACTTTTAAACCCTGCCCATCCAGGGACCCCTGACCAATCGGCAGTTCATTGAGATGAATTTTCTAGGTTCTTTGCGGATAAAGTCGCTCTGATTAGCTCTGACTTAGACACCAATATTAGTGCAGTCTCTGTGGATGTAACTGAGGCATCTGCTTGTCCCTGTTTAATGGATTCCTTTCAATTAGTTCAGCCCAAGGACGTGGACAAGATCTTGGGAGAAATGAGGCCAACTACTTGTTCTCTAGACCCTTGCCCATCCTGGCTTATAAAATCAGCCGGGGGGGGGGGGGGATGGCGGAGTGGGTGAAGGTGCTGGTTAATGCCTCCTTGACCCAAGGCATAATGCCAATTAGATTCAAGGAGGCAGTTGTAAGACTGTTATTAAAGAAGTCACCACTGGATCCCATTGACCTGAATAATTATAGGCCAGTATCAAATCTCCCCTTCTTGGGCAAGTTTCTAGAGAAGGTGGTGGCTTCACAACTCCAAAGTTTCTTGGACGACACCGATTATCTGGATCCATCTCAATCTGGTTTCAGGCCTGGTTACAGAACTGAAATGACATTGGTCGCCTTGGTGGATAATCTACAAAGAGAGCTAGATTTGGGGGGGGGGGGGGTCACTGCTGGTTCTCCTGGACATCCCAGTGGCTTTCGATACTATCAACCATGGTATCATTTTGGGCCATCTCTCTGGGATGGGGCTTGGGGGCACTTTTCTACAGTGGCTCCGGTCCTTCCTGGAGGGGCAGACCCAGATTGTGGAGCTTGGGGGGACTCCTGTTTGACTCCCTGGCCTATGGCCTGTGGGGTCCCTCAGGGTTCAATTCTGTCCCCCATGCTGTTTAACATTTACATGAAACAGCTGGGGGAGATCATCTGGAGTTTTCGAGTTTGGTGTCAAATTTACGCAGATGACACCCAACTCTATTACTCCTTTCCACCAAAAGCCAGGGATGCCGTGGTGATCCTGAGACAATGTCTTTCACCAGTGATGGACTGGATGAGGGTCAACAAACTGAAACTAAATCCAGAAAAGACAGAGGTACTCCTGGTCAGTCGTAAGGTGGATCAAGGTGTGGGGTTACAGCCTGTGTTGGATGGAGTTGCACTCCCCTGAAGACACAGGTTCACAATCTGGGTGTGCTCCTGGACTCATCATTGACCCTGGAACTCCAGGTGTCGGCGGTGGCCAGGAGCGCCTTCGCACAGCTAAAACTTGTGTTGAGACACTGGACTTGGCCATAGTAGTCCACGCCTTAGTCACATCCCATTGGGACTACTGCAACGCTCTCTACATGGGGCTGCCTTTGAAGATAGTTCAGAAACTACAGCTAGTTCAGCAATCAGCATCCAGGTTACTAACTGGTGCCCCGTACAGGGAGAAAACCACTCCCATGTTGCAGCAGCTCCAGTGGCTGCCAGTCCGTTTCCAAGCTAAATACAAAGTTCTGGTCGTTACCTATAAAGCCCTAAATGGCTCAGGTCCAGGCTTTTTGTCAAATTACATCTCCCTGTATCTCGAGTACTTCGGTCAGTGGAGGAGGCCCTGCTCTCGGTCCCACCCCTGTCACAAGCGCGGCTGGTGGGAACGAGAGAGGGGGCCTTCTCCGTGATCTCTCCCATCTCTGGAACTCCCTCCCTAAAGAAATTAAAATGGCCCCCACTCTCCTCTCCTTTAAGAAACTGTTAAAGACACATCTATGCACCTTAGCATACAGAGAGGAGGAGGACTAACATAATTGTCTTCCCATAGCAGCTATGGTCTAAGTGAAACTATAACAAGGACTGAACATTTTCAGCAACCTGGTCACTTAAATTGCTCCAGGTATATGCTCGCTCTGTGCAATAATATATTTACTGACTGTCATGTTTAAATTTATTGTTTTTTCTAATGTGGAATTTTATTATACTGTGTATGTTATTGTCGTTTTATACTTTTGATATTAATGAAGAAATGTTAACCATCCTGAGTCCCTCTGGGGAGAGAGGGCGATCTAGAAATAAAATTTTATTATAATTATTATTGTGTCTGGCCTCATTATTTGTCACATGGGAGCTCAGATCATATGCAGGGACTTTCTGAGAACTCCAAATGTTTGTTGCAATACATGCATCTAAAGGAAAATAGATGGAAACATCACTGCTGATTGTCCCATCTTTCTCTGATGGAAATGTCATTGGAAGGATGGGTTGCATTGCTTATAAGGAGGGTTTGATGAGGGGTAGCATTGGGAGACAGCTATGGAGACATAATTACATGATATACATACGTCTCCTGAAGCTGGGTCTCAGTCATGGCTTAAATTGGTCCAGATTGTGCATGCAATTTCTGTGATTCCATGAAATATGCATGTTCTATTAGTGGAATAATTTAGAGTTAGGGTAGAAGAAACCATCATTACTTTTTTAAAGGATTGCCTAGTGACATTTATAAATATCTTCATGTTCAAAATTGAAAGGTCTTGTATTTTTTTAAGTTTAAAAAGCAAAAACAAGCAGATGGATTCATCAAACTCCAGTGTTTCAAGTGTTCAAATTTCAAAACTCTGGGTCTGAATGCATGTTCTGCTATGCTAGTATTATATTAGCATTACCATTTTTTAAAATGCCTTTTTGTCTTTTTAATGCTGATATGGTAACAACTACATTGGTGTCAAGATGTGCCCGTCTCAGCTATTCCCAACAAGCTGACCCATTCACACCTTGCCAGTTAATTGGAATGGGAGTAAAGGAACTGCCTACTGATAACAGCCATCTGGACTGATGAGGGAACCATGATTTGTTGCTGGCTCTCTGGGAATGGAGTGTTAGCCATTAGGAGTAGAGTAGAAGGGGGCTGTGGATTAGTTGTTTGATATACTAATGTTTTGGTGGGGTTTAGTCAGGCCGGGCTGTGGTGCAGGCTGGTGAGCAGCCAGCTGCAACAAACCACTCTGACCAAGAGGTCATGAGTTCGAGGCCAGCTCGGAGCCTGTGTTTGTCTGTCTCTGTTCTATGTTAAGGCATTGAATGTTTGCCTTATATATGTAATGTGATCTGCCCTGAGTCCCCTTCGGGGTGAGAAGGGCGGAATATAAATACTGTAAATAAATAAAATAAATAAACTAGCTTCCTTTTCAACTTGGTAAGAAGGATCAATAAAGTTGTTTCCAATGAGTTATCTTTGTGAGCTTGCTTTTGTATCCGAGATCTTCCAAGGCCTGACATTGAGTCCTCTACATGGTTGAAATAGCTGTGCATATTTAACTTGCCTGTACATATAAGGAAGTCTGCCATTTCAGGATTTTTTTAATGCCTTTTCCAAAATTAACACATTTTTATTAATTTAATTATTACTTAAAAATTAAACAAAAGACTAAGCAAAGTAAGTAATGGAATGAAACAGTTTCTTAAAGAAGATGTAATGTAAGATACTGTTATATGCTTTCAAGTTGACTCTAGCATATAGTAACCCTATCAAAAGTTTTTCATGAAAGGTTTATTCAGGGGAATTTGCCATTATCTTTTTTACATGCTCAAGTGAAGCTCTTAACTCTGAGATCCAAAACCCTAATTCAACACTGCAACCACCAACACCACACTGGTTTATAATATAAAATCCTAAATGTTCTCAGTTTGAGTCTCCTTGTGGAGAGAAAAAGCAGGATATATGTAGAAAAATAATGTTTGTTAAGCAGGGCTATTACACTCACATCATTAAAGAACTCACATTCCATAGAATCATAGAATCATAGAATCATAGAATAGTAGAGTTGGAAGAGACCTCATGGGCCATCCAGTCCAACCCCCTGCCAAGAAGCAGGAAATCGCATTCAAAGCACCCCGACAGATGGCCATCCAGCCTTTGCTTAAAAGCCTCCAAGGAAGGAGCCTCCACCACAGTCCGGGGCAGAAAGTTCCACTGCCGAACAGCCCTCACAGTGACGAAGTTCTTCCTGATGTTCAGGTGGAATCTCCTTTCCTGTAACTTGAAGCCATTGTTCCGCGTCCTAGTCTTCAGGGCAGCAGAAAACAAGTTTGCTCCCTCCTCCCTATGACTTCCCTTCACATATTTGTACATGGGTATCGTGTCTCCTCTTAGCCTTCTCTTCTGTAGGCTAAACATGCCCAGTTCTTTAAGCCTCTCCTCATAGGGTTTGTTCTCCAGACCTTTGATCATTTTAGTTGCCCTCCTCTGGATGCTTTTCAGCTTGTCAACATCTCCCTTCAACTGCAGTGCCCAGAATTGGACGCAGTATTCCAGGTGTGGTCTGACCAAGGCAGAATAGAGGGGTAGCATGACTTCCCTGGATCTAGATGCTATACCCCTATTGATGCAGGCCAGAATCCCGTTGGCTTTCTTAGCAGCCACATCACATTGCTGGCTCATGTTTAACTTGTTGTCCACAAGGACTCCAAGATCTTTTTCACATGTACTGCTGTCTAGCCAGGCATCCCCCATTCTGTATCTTTGCATTCCATTTTTTCTGCCAACGTGAAGAATCTTGCATTTGTCCCTGTTGAATTTCATTTTGTTAGTTTCGGCCCATCTCTCTAGTCTGTTAAGATAGTTTTGAATTCTGCTCCTTTCTTCTGGAGTGTTGGTTATCCCTCCCAGTTTGGTGTCATCTGCAAACTTGATGATCGTGCCTTCTAACCCTTCGTCTAAGTCGTTAATAAAGATGTTAAACAGAACCGGGCACAGGACGGAACCCAGCGGCACTCCATTCGTGACTTCTTTCCAAGATGAAGACGACGCATTGGTGAGCACCTGTTACACCCCAAGGCAGTGAGAGCACTGAAAACCAACACAGAGGCCAATAACAATATAATATCTTTATTAAAGCAAATAAAGTTCTAAAAGGAAATAAGTAGCAAAGTTGAATAAGCAGTTGGCCTTTCAGAAAAGATCAAAAATAGTCCAATAAATGAAAGTCTTATGTCCAATATTATAGTCCAAAGTCCAGAAACCGAAACACACTCAAACTCAGCTCGAGTACTGAGTGGGGGAAAAGGATCAAGAGGCAATAAGAGTTCTCTGGAGTAAATGTCCAAAAGCAGGATTTCAAAGCAAGGCAAGAACTAGATGAACAGGAGCTGAAACTCAGTCTAAACTTGGGCAAGGAGGTAGACCGCCACCCGGTCTACTCAAGAGTAGTGCACCTTCAGGCCGCTTGGAATCCAAGAGCTAGAGACGATGATGCTTTCCAGTCACAAGTAAAGTTGACACCGCGAAGGAAAGTTCCCAGTGCCAAACTTTTTTTGAAGTTCATAAGCTCCCCCAAACCAGGTGCCTGACTCCCTAAAACTTCCCAAGAGAACTGAGCTGGTCACAGTCCCCGCGGCAGGTGTCTGACTCCCAAATTCTTCCCAAGAGAACAGGGCTTAGCCATAGTCACCACGCTCCGCTAATCTGGCGCTTCTCCACAAGCTTTGTCTTTGCGATCTCTCTGTTTGGACAAATGCCCTACGATCAAACACTAAACCTTCCGGAGAATCTGGGAGAGCCAACACAGTTTCAAGGGCATCCTTAATTGGCTCTGGCTCGGAGATGTCAACATGAGGCATCTGGAAAGGAGTTGAATCTTGCTGACATGGGAGAAAACCAAAGTCTTCTTCGTCCTGGACAGTAATGGCCACAGGGTCAGGGGCCAAAGGTGGCCCAGGCATTAAAAAATTAAAAAAAACCCTTTGGGTTTGTTTGCTTAGCCAATTACAGATCCACCTAACCATAGTTTTGTCTAGTCCACATTTTACTAGTTTGTTTGCCAGAAGGTTGTGAGGGACTTTGTCGAAGGCCTTACTGAAATCTAGGTACTGAAATCCACGGCATTCCCTGTATCGACCCAACTTGTAACTCTATCCAAAAAAGAGATCAGATTAGTCTGGCATGACTTGTTTTTGGTAAATCCGTGTTGACTATTAGCAATGACTGCATTTGTTTCTAAGTGTTTGCAGACCACTTCCTTAATGATCTTTTCCAGAATCTTGCCTGGTATTTCAAAATTCAAAATAGCCCCAGGAAATTATGTGGGGTGGGAAGCTGAAGATACATCTGATATCTTTACTCTTTTGCAAATCTACCTACATGAAAGTCAAACATTGAAATAGAATACAGTCATTAACAGCATTTGTAAAATATTCCTCAAGGCAGAGTGAGGCTATATCATGGTAGCTGTTTAGCTGAAATAGCTGTTTGGGGGATTTTTTAAAATAAATTATACCTCTAGCAGTAACAATTTAAATTTAATAGTTCATTAATTGGTGGCATGTTTAATAGAATTGTTCATAGTCCTGTACAGAATATATAATTAGCATGTAAATCAGAGGGTTTAGTCATTTTACAAGAACAATATTAAGCACAATACAGTTGATAATCCTTTTGGAATATATGGACATTTTTTAGTTACATCTGTTTCATATCTCTGAAGAACAAAAAAGGTGATGTGTGAAATGAGTGTGACTTTCTTCTTTTTATCATCTAGTCACCTTCTTGACTTCTACCATTCCTAAAGGATGAGTATTAATGGGTTGCCATGACATTTACTCTGAAGGTTGTGATCTGCTTTGTGCTTACCTGATTTAGAGTCACATTTATTTTCATGGTGTATTGGAAGATGTGCAACACATGAAACCATGAGACATAACATACAAAGTAAAATGAAAACTATCATTTTTAAGCTATGTCTATTTTTAATGGTGTGTGAAATTTATCTTAACACAACTTCAGTTGTCTTCAAGATTCCTCTACTGACAGGATTGTCCTAGTTCACATAACAATCCCAGTTTGTTAGATATTTAAAAGATAATTAGATGCTGAAAAATGGCTAACTTTGTTATGCAAAAGGATCTTGCAGCACCTTAAAGATTAACGGATGCCCCATCTACACTGATCATTTAATGCACTTCAAAGCTATCTTCAAACTACAGTGGCTAGATAACAAATGCACACAAACATGTAATTTTAAATATAATTTGTCCATGAAACAATCTTTGTGTACATTGAATCACCAGGCCATCACTATCTCAGTCACCCATGTGGACAATTTCAGATTTTGGAGTATTTCAGATTTTGGAATTCAAATAAGAGATGCTTGTATGCTTGTGTAGCATTTCCATTGTAATGTGAGCCTCCTTTTCTGTCAAAAGCCTCAAATCCTGTTACAAGCAGGAAGTTAACCAACTGTCTGAATTCAAGCCAATTAGTCCAAATGAAAGGCAAACAATAGCAGGATAACACAACAGAGAAATCAAGTGTCTGTTCCAAAGTCATAAGCTGGGTACAAGAGAGTCCAGAATTTAAGGTTAAATCAGAATCGGTGAACCAAACTCCAAAGGTAAGTCCAGAATTCAGAATGCAAGATTGTAAGAATCCAAGGGCATAGCTCCAAGCACTGACATTGCAGATAACAACAAGGTGCCACAATTGTGTTCATTAAATGCTAAGTACTCAGGTGTTCCCTATAGCTAGCTCGTTTATCTGCTAATCTCAATGACCTGTGAAGCTGAGCCTTCTCTCTTTGCAGGTCCACAAAACCTGGGACACTTAACCTTTCTCTCTTCAGAGGAGCTTGCTTGCCCTTGCTCTGCAGACTGAGAAGTAGTAGTTACTGTTAGTGAGGAGTGGAAGAAAAGAAGGAGTAGAGTAACACACATACTAGGTACCTGCTAGGTAGGCACGTGAATTCAATCCTATCACTGCCTCCTCCAGCTGCGCAGTGGGACAGACTGTCACATAGGCAAACAGTTAATTCGAATCCCCAAAACGCTGCAGAGTTTTGGTCACAGTATCACAGCCTCTGGCCTTGCTCATCAGCTTGAATAAACACTCTTGAACTCTGGTTGTCATCCAAATCTTCTTTGTAGGGTTATTCTTAAGCTAGTTGCTAATTATAACCATTTACATATCTTCTCTGTTGAAGTGGGAATGATTGTACATAGGTTTGTTTAAATGTAATTGAGTTATAGTGATGGAATGTGAGCTGGAGATTGCATCATGCACTGTCTGCTGTCCACTATGCAAGTGTGTAAAGTGTTAACTGAGTGTTGCATCATACAGCAGAGGTGTTGATATATATAGCCTTCTGCTTCCTGTATTCTCTCTCTGGTTATCTGCTCTCTGCACTCTGTCTGTATGTGTATCATCTTGTGAGAGTTTTCTGTTCACCAGTAAACCTGTTTATAGATAGTTGAAGTCTCCAGCCTCGTTACTGGTACCAGTGCTTCTACGTGAGTCTTCTGCTGCGTGTGTGCTTATCCAAAGCACGCTCTGACAGTGGTTATGGGCCCAGTTTGCCCAGTCTGCCCAGTTTGACCAGTTTGACCAGAGTCCAGAAGAACCAGGCAGAGTTCTGAAGAACCCAGAAGAATCCAGAAGGACCAGTGACTGCAGCTGAAACAGCACCAGAGTTTACTCCAGAACCTGCGACTGTGCCAGAACCAGACCAGTTTCCAGTGTACCCAGTATATTGTCAAGTCTGTGTGGAGCCAGAAGTCCGGGTGAGCTGAGTGGTGAGCTGAGCTGTGAGCTGTGTGAAGGAAGCCGTTCTGGTGAGCCGTGCTTAAGCTGCTTGAGGGGGAGAGTTTTGTCTTCGGAGGAAGCAAACTTTGTCCGTAGCAGCAGAAAAGCGGAGTGATTTGCAGCGGAGCATGCTAAGCTTCAGAGAGATTTACGAGGCGAAGGTGCAAAGGAAAAGCCATAAAAAGCCATAAATTCCTGTGGTGGTGAGGACTGCTGGGCTGTGCTGAGTGTGTATGTCATCAGATGCTAAAGGCTTTATCTCGGGGAATCGAGGGTCCTCCAGGAAGGCAGAATGGCAAGTTCAAATCCTTTGACTGTTTTTGATAAGTTGAATGACGGAAATTATAAGGAGTGGAGCATTTATGTAAAGCATCTGTTAGTCAGAGAAGGACTACAAAATACTATTCTAGGAATGGAACAAGACGCAGTTAAAAATGAGAGAGGACTGGCAACATTGGTTTTGAGTTTAATGCCAAGTCAATTGGTTCATGTGCAGAATTTGCAAACTGCACAGGAGGTATGGAATGTGTTGAAGCAAGTGCATCAGAGACAGAGTATTCTTGGAAAAATGATTTGAACTAAACACCTTTATAGAAGTACACTGGAAGAAGGGGCAGATGTGAGGCAACATGTGAAGAGGATGAAAGATTTGTTTATTGAATGCCAAAACAGGTGTTCAGATTGCCAAAGAGCAACAGGCTTATATTATGATGTCCAGCTTAACTGCTGATTGGGATCATCTGTTGCATTCCTTGCAAAATGTGCCTGAAGGAGATCTGAGTCTGGATTTAGTGTGTTCCAGGATTTTGGAAGAAGCTGAGCGTCTGGAGTTTGAGAGAGGAGCCTCGTGTGGGAGAAGATGCCTGAGCGAGGGGGAGTCAACTCCAGAGATGCCGAACCAGACAGCTGCTTGTGCAAGTGTGAGAGCTGTAAGGAGATGTTTTATTTGCAACAGGCAAGGCCATTTAGCAAGAAATTGCCAGAACCATGGAAGACATCAAAGAGGAAGCCAAACCAGAGGTGGACACAGAAGAAGTGGACAGAACAACAATCCTGAGCCGAGAGTTTTGATGGCTGCAAGTGAAGTTGGAGACAGCAAAAGAAGTAACAAATGGGTTTTGGACTCAGGGGCCACTCATCATGTTACTAATGATATTTCTCTGTTGAGAGATGTACAAGATTTGGAAGGTGCAAATGTAACTTTGGCTGATGGGTCATTCAAATTGTTTTCTAAATTCGGAACCTGTTACATTTCATGTTTAAAATTGCATTGGGAGAAAGTTTTGTATGTGCCTGAAATGAAGACAAATTTGTTAAGCGTAGCCACATTGACTGATCAACAATTTAAAGTGTTCTTTAAAGGAATTTATTGCTATGTTCGTGATAGGGAAGGAAAATTGGTTGGCAAAGGAGTAAAAAGAAACAGAATGTATGAAATGTTTGAAAAAGTGAACAATATTGATGGAGAAAATGTAGAAGTTATGTGTGTAGGAGGTCAAATTCAACATGATCGTTGTATACATTTATTTCACCGAGTAATGGGTCATGCTAGCATGGAAACATTAAAGAAGACACTCAATTTGTGCCCTAATTATAAAATGGAGTCATGTAACTATAATTTAGATTGTGCCATATGTAATGAAGTGAAGGAAGAGCCTGTAAAATTTTACAAGAAGTCTAAAATAAGTGTGGATGGCATGTTTGAGAAGGCACATGTACATATTGAGGGACCTTTTGACAAAAGTACTGGTGGATCTAAATATATGATGCTTATTGTAGAAAGAATGAGCAGATTCGGTTATGCATATTTCTTTGCAGACTTATCAGAAGCAACTATCAGAACTTATCAGAAGAAAACTGAGTGATTGGCTAAGTTTGGTAGAAAATGTGTATGAAAAGAAATTGGACACTTTAATAATTGACAAAGGTGCAGGAGTCTGTGGCAGTGAATTTAAAGCATTGTCAAGGTCAAAGAATATTAATTGGACTGAAATTGAACAAATGAAAGGTGAAGAAGGTGTTGCTGAAAAAAGAGCACAGCTATTAAATGTGATGAAATTGTGTATGTTCAAAGACAGTCATATAGCTAACAATTATTGGCCAGAAGTGTTACACACGTGTAATTATTTGACAAACAGGCTATGGGATGAGTGTGTACAAGATATTCCTTTTCGTAAAATGTATGGTCATGTACCAAATTACAAGTTTTTGAGAATATTTGGCCAAAGAGAGAATATAGTCATCCCAGCCAGTGAGAGAGCAAATAAGAAACAAAAATACAAAGAAATGACATTCATTGGGTATCGTAAAAAGTCTTACAAATTCTTAGAGGCACCTACAAAAGTGAAATTGTCGAAGCTTGCTTATTTTGAGAGACCTAGTGATTGGAAACAGATTCATTCGAATTCGGAACAGCTACATGGTTTCCAGAAAGTGAAAGTCAGTGTAGAAAGTGAAGAAACATCTAAGAAAGTAATTGAGTCAGTGAAATCAGAATGTACAACACCAAAGAAAGTAGTTCAAGGTACACCTAAGAAACAAGGAACAACAAGAAGATCTAGTAACAAAGGTATAGACACACAGGTGAAGCAAGAAGCAAAAGGAGAGGTAAATTTGAGTAGTGTTAGTGCTGAGAAGAAAGAGAAGAAGAGATATGCTTTAGTACCAACTTTATCTGATCCAACTAAGTTTCATAAAACACCTGTGGCAAAAGATTTTGTTAGTAGAGGTAGATTTGTAATTGTTGAAGAATGAGTCTATAGTTGTTGGGGATTGTGTGTAATGAATTGTAAACTTGTGAAAGTGTTCCCCATACATGTAAGAAGATGATTGCTATGTGTTCGAGCTGTGTATATAACTATGGTGACTAAATTACATTTAAAGAGGGGGAATTGTTGAAGTGGGAATGATTGTACATAGGTTTGTTTAAATGTAATTGAGTTATAGTGATGCAATGTGAGCTGGAGATTGCATCATGCACTGTCTGCTGTCCACTATGCAAGTGTGTAAAGAGTTAACTGAGTGTTGCATCATACAGCAGAGGTGTTGATATATATAGCCTTCTGCTTCCTGTATTCTCTCTCTGGTTATCTGCTCTCTGCACTCTGTCTGTATGTGTATCGTCTTGTGAGAGTTTTCCATTCACCAGTAAACCTGTTTATAGATAGTTGAAGTCTCCAGCCTCGTTACTGGTACCAGTGCTTCTACGTGAGTCTTCTGCTGCGTGTGTGCTTATCCAAAGCGCGCTCTGACATTCTCTTAGTATAGAAAGATACAATCTCAATAAGACATTTGCATAACAAGGATAGAGAAGAAGTTCACACATCAGTCACTCCCATTCTTTCTCCAGAGGACTGGAAAAGACTCAGCTGTTTCTCTAGGATCACATCTCTACTCTCATAACTTTTTAGAGGACTGCACTGTGAACACATGTCTAATAAGAATTGTATTTTTCCACACTGGAGGTACATGCAATGCATTCCTATCTATTACAGCTTTTTTTCTGACAGCTACTTCCATTGGTTCTAGTTCTGAGCTTGGCTGAAGGAGTTGCTAGGCACTCGTGGACTCCATGTCCTATACTGACCTTTCAACCTTTATTCTTGCTATCCACCCTATCCATGACATTTTCAAAAGCCAGAAACTCTGCTTGCATACCAATTAATAAATATGTTGTTGTGAATGAGCCTTCGGAGGCTGTGAATGATAGTGGTGGGATCAGGAGAGAAAGGAAAAACCCTTGCGAGTAGGGCTCGTAGGAGGATTTGCATAGGAAGAGGATCAGGGAAATTGATGGGGAGTCTTCTGCAGGGGATTCATGTGGGGATCTTGAAGTGGAAATGGATGCTGGGGAACAGGTGGTAATGGAGGAAGTGGGCACAGACTGGGCACAGGCACCGGAGGTGCTTGGGGAGGTCCATCGGGGCCTATGGATGCTGCTGATGCTGGAGAGGCTTGGGTACCTTCAGAAGCAGATCTCAATTGGTCTGTTTGGAGGAATGAGGGTGGGTCCACAGGTGTGGATAGAGTTGGGCGTGGGCAAGATGATTGGGACTCTGATGAAGAATTTGGGATGCCTGACCCAAGGGCGTTGGCTGTGTGGAGCTCTGATTCGGATTAAGAAGTTGGGACACCCGTTCCTTGGGCATTAGAGGTTTGGATGCCCAGGGAGACCTGGATAAATTGTGGATGTTTGGCCATTATACTTTGCGTGTGGCAAGGTGTTGCTGGGTGCCACTGGGTTTCCTGTGCGTGTTACTGAAGACTGGACTGGGACTTTGCAACAGATCTGCTGTTCACCCTCGTTGCTTTGGCTCTCTGTGCCATTCTGTGTTGTGGATCTCCGTTTGATGACTTCAATCCCTGGACCTTGGACTGGAACTCAATTCGGCTCTCCTCTTTGCCCTTAAACGCTGCTCGGCGTCGCTCTCTATTCCGTGGCTGCTTTCTGCTCCTGACTCCTGGCTTGTTTCCTGACCCTGGCGCTGTCTCCTATCCCGACCTCGGACCGGCTTGACGACGCTTCTATGTTCTGCTCCTTGGGCTCCTGGCTTGGCCTGCGCTCCTGTAGCGGTTTGACGCTGTCTCCCAACTCCGACTTCGGACTGGCTTGATGACGCTTCTATGCCCTGCACCTTTAAACTCCTGTCTTGGGCTTCACTCCTGCAGCGGTTTGACGCTGCCTCCCCATCCCGACCTCAGACTGGCTTGACGACGCTTCTCTCTCTGCTCCTTTAACTCCTGGCTTGGCGTTTTGCTCTGCAGCGGTTGCTGGTGGCTAGCCAGTGTCCTTCAGCTCCGCTTGCTTAGCTGCTCTCAGTTGAGAGCTTTTCTGCCTGGTTTGGGTTCCTGTTTGGGTTCAAAGTTGCTTCTGTACTTCTGGGCTTTAGGAGGTTTTTTGGGGCTTCGAAGCTGTTTACTTTACTTTGTATGTTCATTCTAAGCCCGCTCTGAACTTTTGGGCTTATTTGGAGGACTTTAAGTTTAATCCGGATTATTCGCCAATTCACGTTTTTTGGCGTTTCTTTGTTTAGACTGCTTAATAACACTGAATGTTAAGTGTTTTAAGCCATTTTTAGGTTGTTGAATTGTTTTTGGGCTATAATTTAATTAAACTCTGTTTTGCTCTCCATTGGCGTCTGACTTTTGACATATGTGATCCTAACATTTATCAGCGAGTATACAGGGTGTTCCAAAGGTCTCCATACATAGGAAAAATTAACAAACCCATATTACATTTTATAATACACACACACACACACACACACAGCTATACTTTCATATATACATATACAGAGCATTTTAAAAATAGTTTGTAAAAAATGTAATTTTCCCCTATGTATAACAACTTCTGGGACACCCTGTAGAACACAAATGATTTACTTTTAGAGATCACAAGCCTTTCTTCTTAAATGTAAGAAATCCTGTCTGCTTACTATTGCAAATGAGTGTGGAATTGTCTGACACTGAGAACTTGATGTTCCTCTTTAGTACATTAGTGGAAATAATAATCCATTTTTCACATCCTGTTCATTCATGTAATGGGTACAATAGGGATATAATGGGCTCTAATGGCTTGAAGGGCTTTTCATGGTTTAATTATCTTGGTGATATCATGCTTTAGATTTTAGCACAAGTATTAGAAAATGACATGGGGGATTCTGCTTTAGTCTATATAAGTTATATAGCACTTCAAATAGTATATAACTTTGTGGCACTTTTTGCCTCTTACAATGAGGAACAATAACAGATAGGGGTAAAATACGGTGGAATGTATTGTGAGTCAAAATCTAAAACCCAATCTGCTGTATTCACATGTTCAATATATTTCCTAGATCTTTTCTCCTAGAGGGAATAATTCATTTCTTTTTCATGGAGATCAGAGTCCAATCTTTCCTCAAGCTATTGCATACTGTGACTATGATGCAAGTATGTATGGCATATGGATTAAGGGAAGATTGTTTGAATTATCATTTTAGGCATTTTATGTATCCTACGGGTTTTTTAAAGGCAAAAAGTTCTAAAATGTTACTTGCCTCACGTGTCTGAATGATGCGGCTTGAGCTGTAGCAATGTAAACAACTACTAAACAAGATGATTTAGTAATGCAGTGTGTATCATTTCCCAGGAACATGATTAACCATAATTGGCCTGTTTGTAAGATGAAATTCTAGATGCTGAGCTATTTACTCTGGAGGATAACAGCAAAATATTCCAAGTCAACTAGTGCTAATTATTCAATGATTAGTCCTCTGGTGTGACTTCTAAGCCATGTGACAGGACTGGCAAGAGAAATTGCCCTATAGCACTATTAAATACTAACATTCAAAATCTATTTTTCTTCTCTCCAAAGATAAATGTTTTTGTTGCTGTTGTTGTTGCTATGAACAGATTAGGTAAAAGGTCATATTTTAGAGGCTTCAAAGAAACAGCTTTTTGCTCTCTTTGACCAGTACAAACATATAAAGAAGGCAATTAACAATAGGGATGTATAATAGATTCAGGCAGATCTGATATTCTGACCTGAACTGGGCATATTTGCATAGATCTTGCAAAAGTAGGAGGAAAGATGCCACTTTTGGCATCACTCTGAAGCAAATATGGGAGATCTCAAAACTTTTTGAGTGATCAGAATTCGTATTATAAAGGGATACAAGAAAGAAAACACACAAATAGGAGGGACAGAGAAGGAAGGACATATAATAATATAATTGGCAATGCCACCTTGCAGTAATTCACTTTGAATGTTTTTTCAGTCTCTGGTTGAGAAAAAATTCTGGATATTTCTTTCCTTTATTATTTCATCCCAAAAATGGAAAAATAGACTTCTGGGACATGCAGAGCAAGCTTCGTTTAATCTATTATATTTACTACTAGCTTGGGTACTTGGGAGTGTCTGGGTTACATAATTTATAACAATATTTATTTAGGATGTGAAAAAATCTTTTCTTTTTGTTTTTTATGAATGATTGCATTGGAAAATGCATAAGGATGTGGATGAACTACAACTCCCAACACTGTGGGTCAATTCCCACCAAAATGCACCAGTATTCAAAGTTGGTTGAGTATGTGTGCCAAGTTTGGTCCAGATCCATTGTCAGTGGGGACCACAGGCTCTCTGGAAGTGACAGATAGCTCAGAAATCCCCTGCCTATAAACATAAAGATACACAGATACATACAAACATATTTCACTATTATTATTATACATAGAGCTTTGTGTGTGTGAATGTGTGTGCTTTGTTCTGTCAGTATGCTCTAACTTTAATCCTAGACTACATCAATAGGAGTATAGTGTCTAAATCAGTGGTTCGCAATCTTTGGTCCTCCAAATGTTTTGGATTTCATCACTCACAATTCCTAACAGCTGTAAGCTGTAGTTCTACTCTATTGTGTTTGGTTAGACTTCATCTAGAATACTGTATTTAGTTCTGGGCTCTACAGTTCATGAAGGATGTTGACAAGTTTGATTGTGTTCAGAGAAAGGTCACCATAATGGTCAAATGTCTGGAAGCCGAGCTCTACAAAGAATGGCTTAGGGAGGTAAAATTGCTTTGGTTGAAAAAGAGAAGGTTAAAGGGGTCATGGTAGCCATGTTTAAATATTTGAAAGGATTACATATTGATTAGTGGCCAAGCTTGTTTTTCCTACTCTAGAGACTAGGACATGGAGCAATGGATTAAAAATTAAAGGAAAAGAGATTCCACCTAAACATTACGAAGAATTTCCTGATGGTAAGAGCTGTGTGGCAATAAAATATGTTGCCCAGGAATGTGGTGGTTCTACTTCTCTGAAAGTTTTTGGACAGAGGCTGGATGATCATCTGTCAGGAGTTCTTTGACTGTATGTTCCTGCATTGCACTGGATGGCTTTTGTGGTCTCTTCCAACCCTATGATTAGGTAATTATTCTCTCTCTCCCTGCAATTTTGTTATAATTTTGTTAAAAATATGAGTAATTCAAAATTTACCAAGACAGCCATTATCGAAGGCAATTTCTATCACCCTTTTAAGCTTGTTGTATTCTGCCTTTCTGCAGTTGGATGGTCCAGTTCATGAAGATGTGGCCCAAAATTTGAAAATGATGCTACCATATATTCTTGAGTCTAGTGCGTATCTTTTTTTTTTTTTTTGGCTAAAAACATGGCCAAAATTAGGGTGTGCATTAGTATTATTATAGTAATCTAAGTACTGAGGCAAAGTAAAAGGGGAAGTTGCTTCAGAGCACCATGAGGCTTGCAAACACAGAGCAGCCACTGGAAAAACAAGAGGAAAAGACACAAAAGAAGGAAGCTACTTGCTTTTAAAAGATTTTCTGCCTACCTGCCTCAAGGTTCGATGGCTTCTGAAGCCAAATGGAGAAGAAGCCAGGCTGGGAAGGGAGTGGAGGGAGAGAAAGGAGAGACAGCAGCTGAAGCCAAAGGGAGAACAGGGATGAAGCCTAGCCTTCTTCCCCAGCTGAGAGGGGAGGGAGGGAGAGAGTGGGGAGGAGAGCCAGATGCTTTTGTTGAAAGGCCTCTCACAATGTGATTTTTTTACAACATTTCCCCCTGAAATATAACCTACTCTAACTAGTATTAATTGAGGTTCTCCTTTTAAAATATTAACTAGCATTGGCCTTATTTAGTTTCCAAGATCAGATAGGACTTTCCCCATCCTACTTCAAAACCTGCAAAGTTCTGGGACCTGTAGTTCAGTGAGCACCAGGACCTTTGCTAAAAATGGGAAAACCCCTCCCTTAACATACAAGCCTCAGAATCCTGTAGGCACAGACACTAAATTCTATTTTGGCAGTGATTGCCTTTGGAGTATTTAGTCCCCATAATCCCTTCCAGTGAGGCAGGAGAGTTTTCCATGAGATTTGCTCGTGGTTTCCTTTTGCAGCTCTAAGGAGATTTGTGGGATGAAGTCCTATAACCCAGCATAACTCTCCTAGGATACATCTAAATTGCAGAATTAATGCAGTTTCACAGCACTTTTAATTACCATGGCTCAGTACTATGCAGTCCTGGGAGTTGTAATTTGGTGGGCACCAACATTCTTTGGCAGAGAAGGTTGAAAACCTTGTAAACTACTGCCAGAGCTACTGCCAACAATGAGGCGAATTAAGCAGTCGCTTCGGGCGCCAAACATACGGGGATCAGTCGAGACTGCTTTTTCTGTTGATTTGTTGTAAAACATGTTTTGGTGCTTAATTTGTAAAATCTTAATGTAATTTGATGTTTAATAGGCTTTTCCTTAATCTCTCCTTATTATCCAACATTTTTGCTTATCCAACGCTTTTATTTTTTAGTGATTGTTTTTTGGTGGGGCGCCAAAATTCTGTTTGCCTACACTTGAAAAATACCTAGGGCCGGCTCTGACTATTGCCTCCATAATTCTATAGCATTGAACCATAGCAATGAAAGTGGTGTCAGACTGCATTAATTACAGTGCAGATTTACCCAAGGCCGTTGGAAGCACCTAAGATGTAGACATGTGCATTTCTATAGACTTGTTATCAATTTCTGTTTGTTTCATTCGTAAGCCCCCTATTTTCATTTTCGAGTGCCTCCCAAATACAGCCCACTTTCTGAATTGGCGTTTTTGTTCCGCATCCGAAAAAAATGAAAACATTGACTAATTGACCACTATGGGTGGGATTCCTCAGACTCCCCTTCCTCTCAGTTTTAGATCTAGAGGGGTGAAAATCACCACACATGGAGGGCAAATCTACCAACATTAGCCCACCAAGTTTCTCCTGAAACAAAAGGAATGGAAGAATGAATGGAACAGGAGGAACGGGTACCGCACACACCTCTACTAAGATGTACCTATACTGTAAGCATGTATGCTGCCTGATAACACTGAGAATATCATTATTCAGTATATGAAATCCTGGGATTTCTACTTTGGAGAGGAACCAGCCCTCTTTAGCAGAGAAGGCTAAAGAGCGTGTAGAACTTCAACTCTCAGGATTCCATGGCAACAAGAGGATCCTGTAAAATGGATGTCAAGAAAACTATAATTTTGAAACACTTTAGATAGAGCATAATAGTTTATGAATTGTCTAAATAGACAAATTAATGAATTTTATGGACTTGTTTGCTAAAAAATACTATTATCACTTTACAGATAAAGTTTATTATACTTACTAACCCTTACTTAAGATAATAGAGGAGTTGGTACTCCCTAATTAGATTTAGATTGTTGGGGGGAGGGATGACAGTGATACATACTAAAATTTTGTCTGCACAATACCAATTTACTAGATTAAGCTAAACCTTTAGATTATTTATATAATAATTAAAATCTGAGATATAATATCAACAATATTTGAATTATATGATATTCTATGTCCACCATTTTGTGATGCCATAACCCATAATTATATAAGAAATTTACAGTTACACTACACAAAATGTCTCAGCCCATGAAATATGGGACTAAAATGGGTTGATCTAAAGCCAATTAAAAGCAGAAGATAAGGGAAGAATTAAAACATGAATTTTGCAAAGGAGATAGTACATATGGAAGAATCTTATACAATTATAGGGGACTACCTCTCAGAAGGTACAATAAAGGCCATTTACTATAGCTATGATGATGACTTTGTCTTTATATGTTTCCTAATACATTTTTATGCAGAGTTTAAAGTTTGATTTCATCAGACCCACCGCTAAATAGATAGTAGAGGTGTACAAAATGGCTGAAATCCAATTAGTAATTCATTTTGGAGATTCAGCTGGCCCCCACTTCATTAGTAAAAATTCGGAGGGGTCCCATTTTGATTTGTAATCTGAATCTCCAAAGCTTTGTAATTGCTTCATTAAGATTTGTTCCATTCGTGGCAATGGGAAAAATTGTGAAGCTTGTTTCTCTACCATTTTATGACTATCAGGATGAAACTTGGCACACTTGTAGGTAACATTTGTAACTTTACTGCTTCCAAGTTGCAGAATGTTTCAATCATCCACTGATATTTAGGAAATTTATATTTTTTAGAATTTTTTTTAAATGCAAAAGTTATCCCCTTCTATTTGTGCACAGTGAGACAACATAAACAGAGCATCAATCCTGCAAAGTTTCAGAAAGATTCATTCATCTATTGATTTCTAAAAATTAAAGTTGTTTCAATTAATTATATTTTTTAAAACTTCAAGAGGTAATTAATTGTGGCTGCAAGACAACATGAACAGGACAGCAAACCTGCCAAGTTTCAAAACAATCAGTCTATTCCACTGGTTTTAAAGAATATTTCCAATTTAAGCACATGTAATTAACCTACATAGTATTTTAGGGTGGGACCTTTTGAATACTTTGCTACAGAGGTCCTTGCCTTCCCAAACTAATTTCCCAGAATTCTGCACACACCAAAAATATGGAGCTGCATTTTGGGGTTGGATACAATTTCAACAGAGGAAGGTTATTGTTGTAGCCTGGTCAGATTCTGAGTGCTCAGAAGATGAGGATGGGGATGCTGGGATAGATTCAGAGAACCCAGAGGAGTTCAGAAGTGGCCTAGAAAGAATTGATTTGGAATATCCTGGTAGTTCCTCTGAAACTGGAGAAAATGATATCAGGTCTCATGAGAACCTGTCAGAAGTGCAGGCTGAGAGAAATATGGGAGATGAATGTTTGTCTAAGTCAAGATGCTTGGAATTGTGGAGACAGGGCATGCAAGAAAAACAGACTCACTTTTCACAGAGAATAAGAGCTAAATAGAGTAAAAGCAGATGTGTGAGAAATGATGTTATGGGAGGGACTGTGGTCTTTTAAAGTGATTCCTGCTGGTACAATCTTTTGTGAGAGCAACGTTGTATTTAGGTGAACAGCTCTTGTTTGGTCCTATGTTCTTGGAATTCATATATTCATGTTTCTAAGTTTGTTCTTGTTTCTAGTTCATATCTTAGATACATGCTACCTTCTTTATGGGTATATTTATGGATTGATTCTGGAGACTCTATTTGAAAGGATTTTGGACTCTCGGCTATCTTGGAAATAACCTTTTGAACTTTGATTCACTTTTTTGAATTTGCTTATTTTTATATATACTTTAAAAAAAATAAATTTCTACTTACTGGATTACCTGGACAGAGTGTGGTTTGTGGTAAAAGGGGGATTCAGGGCTCTAGTGCAACAGTTATAGACTGGATATGAATGGACAGAAAGATACAGAATTCTCAAAAAGCTACTATAAGTTTAAGTTTTAAGAAACACACAGAAACAGAACAGACCTCCAAAGAACATGTCTTATCTCTCTCTCTCCTGCAAATGCCACACCACACAGAGGAGACACTGCAGGGAGTATATATAAGATCATCTTTGCAGAAAGCCATGTGATTTGGATTTCTTCTTCTGATTGGCTGACAAGGAAAAAACAGCATGGAGCTGCCCTTGTCAATCATATCAGCCCCTGCCCTCTCCAACCCCAGCCCCCGCTCTCTCTGACCCCAATTAATGGAAATGATGAAAAAGCTCCAAATCAACAAATCTTTTACAAATTTATCTGAAAGTTTTGGATGTTTGCATTTTGAGTCATAAATGCTTTGGCGAGGTCCTTTCCAATTAGTAACTCAGAGATTCATATTTCCGAATAAACAAAATTCTCCAAATTACAGAGAGCAGCTCCAAAGCTTTTCATATTCCTAATAGATAGTTGGAGAGGATGCATCCTCATATAATAACATTCAAGCTTCAGGTAATTCAAAAGCAATTAAAATGTATGTATCTATGCAGTGGGATCTGGTGTAAGTATTCCTCCTTGCATTGTAATCACAGCACAAAAGTCAGTCCTTGGAAGCTATAGGTCACAATGAATGCTGACACAGGTAGTTCCATGGAAACGCTTTATTGAAAACCTTCTTGCCAAGATGAGCACAAAGCTGTTACTAATCAACTTCCGCCCCGACCCTAGCATATCAAACTACTACTTCCCCCCAGCCCCCCTTCCACATTCACACTTGTCCTTTCCCAGGCTTGAAAACCAGATCATGGCCATAAATCAATCCTCCTAGCCAGATGGTTTTTATCATTTAGGTTATCTCCACCCTAATGGCTTTTGGCAGGATGGGAATAGTTCAGTTAGTAGGAATGCTGGGGATATTTTAAACTGCCCATCCAGTGAAGCTCTGAGCCTCCCTAAACTACAAATCCCAGAATTTTGCAGAAGGCAGTCACAGCATTTAAAGTGGATCAAAGTAGATAAATGCTTAAGTGTGATGAGGCTCTTACTGTCACTGTCTTGTAGCCATTATAGCACCAATGACGGAGCACAAAATTGCTCTGAGTCATCACTCACTGCCAGTATAGATGCTTGCTGAAGTGCTAGCATGAGACAGAGAAGAGAGAGAGGGGGCAAATATAATGAGCCCTAAGAGTGTATATACACTATAGAATTAACATTGTTTAATACTGTTATAACTGCAATGACTCAATATTATGGACCTTCATATGGAACCAGTTAAGGTTTAAAAGTTATTTAACCTTTTCTGCCAAAGAGTGCTGGTGTCTCACTAAATTACAACTACTAGGATTCCATAGCATTGAGCCAAACTATATTAATTCCACAGTGAAGTTGCAACTTAAAATTCAGAAAGATTGTAGGTGGGAACTACCTGCAACCATAGAAACCAACAAGAAGGAGCTCAATCATGTCAGAATAAAATGGCTCTGCTGGAATAGCCAAATATTTCAGCAGTGCTCCACAGCTTGGCAAAATTTACTGATGAAGTCATGTTCCCCTAGAAGTCCTATTGTCAAAGGCACAAAAGAAACTACCAAAATGTAGCTTTCCATGAACTTAGTAAAGTCAGTACAAAGAGATCTTTATTGAACAATGTCTGACAATGCTCTGTAAACTTCTAAAAAATTACAATAATCACCATTCATTTAAGTGGAACTAACACAGTGTTTGATGCCCAAACTCTTCGATTATCTAGTTTCAGGAGTCTTCAAGGAGTGAGGCTGCCAAAGCAACTGCTTCTACTGCTGGAAATAGGATCCTAGACAAGATAGAACTTTTGTCTGATCCAGCTGGAATCTTCTTTCATTCCACGTTCCAAGATAAACATCTATATTCTCAAAGATTTGTACCTAGTTGTAACAGAATGCTGAAAAATGAGAGAACCAAGAACAAAGAGAAACTTACAGTGTTAATGGAAGCCTGTTCTTCCTTATTACTATTTCTAAGAACAGTTCTTTATAACTCAAATTAGATATTTTAAAATTAAAAGGGAAAAACATAAAAAGCAATGTCACATTGTCTGAAGAAAGACCAGGAAGGAAGGAAGGAAGGAAGGAAGGAAGGAAGGAAGGAAGGAAGGAAGGAAGGAAGGAAGGAAGGAAGGAAGGAAGGAAGACTACTTCTCAAAATCACAATAATCATTTAACATAATTGTCTAGCCACTTAGCAAAATTCCAGATTCATCCAATATTAGTAAACAATCCTTCCCAGATGTTCTTTGTGCTTCATATGAGTCATATTAGGAGCATGGTGTTTTACTCATGGCTCCCATTAGAAGATGTGCTAGAAGAGACTAATGCTTATATATATATATGATGCAAATACAACATAGATTGATACACATACCAAATAAACAAAAGTAAATTAAATTATTTATAAAACAACTTTTTAAAAACTGAAATTTAAATGTAATAATCAGAACAGTCTACAAATAAGCAAGACAAAATAAAAGTAAAACAGGAGTAAAGGGAAATAAATATTTGGTAAGACAAGAATCATAGATTTTCTAGAACAATAATCATAAACAAAAGGATCATGACAAACGAGGGCTGAGACAAATAGAGCTACACTATGTATGGTTTAAAGAAAATTTATGTTTATATAGTCAGTACAATATAGTGGTTTGAGTGTTGGTTTACAGCTCTGGAGGTTCAACTCTTCATTTGGCCATGATAACCTGCTGTGTGACCTTAGGTGAGTCACACTCAGCCCCAGAAAATTTTTATCATAGGGTTGCCAGAAGGCAGAAATGACTTGAAGGTACACAAAAATGTATTTGTGTGTTTTTAAGCTGCATGTCAGCTTATGGTGACCCTATTCATTTCACAGGGTTTTGTGATCCTATGTGTTTTCCCAGTTCCTTCCTCTGAAATATAGCCTATAGCCCATGAACCAGGGGCCTAACAAGCTCATCACATGTGAAAGAATTAAGCATCCTAGGATGCTTCTGCCCCAGTTCTCTTACAGATCCCCATGCTGCCCAGATGATATAAGCTGACTTCCTGTGGGGCTCCGTGGGCGAACTGGGGCTACAGCATGTTAGAATGTTGTGCCGCCAACACAATAGCCTCCCCATGTTATATTAGAAACAACTGGCCTACCATGTTATTAAGCCAGTAAGTGATGGAGAAGTGTCAGCTGCCAGCTGGGGCACCGGGATTGCCTTGCTGCTGTTCTGATTTACCACGGAGGCTGGTCAATTGCAATGCTGACCTTCATCAATGTTATGAGATCCTAAGATAGGTTGGTGGAAGACCAATCAAAAGAAGGAGACAAGGCAATACCCAAACTAAACATTTTGCAAAGGAGAGAGCACATATGGAAAAATCTCATAAAATTATAGGGGACTATCTCTGAAGGTGCAATAAAGGCCACTTACTTTAGCTATGATAATTGATTTGTCTTTATATATTTACTAATACATTCTTATGCAGAGGTAAAAATTTGATAAATTGTATCTCCTCTTATAAACTAGCTCGGGCACTACAGTCAGCGGAGGAGGTGCTGCTCTTGGTCCCACCCCCGTCTCAAGTGTGGCTGGTGGGAACGAGAGAAAGGGCCTTCTCCATGATAGCCCCCCACCTCTGGAACTCCCTCCCAAAAGAAATAAAAATGCCCCCTTCCCTTTTCTCCTTAAAAAACAATTTAAAACCCGTTTTTGCTCACTTGCATATGGAAATGAGGAGGATTAGAAATCTAAATATACTTAATATACCATCAGTTGGAAATCATATTATACATTGGCTCTGTTGGTTCTGTTGGCTCTCTTGCTTTTATTGGTCTCATAATAATTTTAATAACTATTAAATGAATTGTAATTGTGGTGTATATAAATATATGTTTATTTTTTATGTTAGATGTAAATTAATTGACAGGTTATGCTATTATTTAATTTCTGGTTGTATAATATAATTTTGTCTCAGATGTTGGTTTATTTTGTGATCTGGTTGGTTCGTTATTTGTACTTGTAATTATGACTCTACTATGGCATTGAATGTTTGTCATTTTTTGTTGTAATCCACCCCGAGTCCCCTCAGAGAGATAGGGTGGAATACAAATAAAGTTTATTTATTTATTTATTTATTTATTTATTTATACAAGTGTCATTTCAGACCCACCACTAAATGGATAGTTGTAGAGTATACATCCTCATATAATAAAAAGTATTCAATATGAATGTACCAATGCAGTAGGATCAGATTTAAATTTTAAGGAATATTCCTTGGATGTGTATGTCTTGATGAAGTGATATTGTGAGTTTACATGAGATTGAGTTAAATGCTCTTGTTGCTTTTCTTATTGTTTCCTTCTGGGATTATATTTCTGAAGCTTTGAGGATTGTTAGGGTATTATACCTTTCTGGCCTTCAGGTATTCCAGTTATTTGCACAGGATTTGTGTTGCAAAATCCTAAGGTAAAGCAGTCAAGGTTTTCCTCATAAGGAGCTTATTCAATAATAAAAAGTCCCATGTGCAAAACACAACATTGTACTGATGCTGTGGGATATTTTCAAAGTGTTGATAATATAGCTCTGTGCATCAAAAAACAAATGTATATTTGAAACTGGCTGCATTGTAGAATGTGAACTCTTTTTAAAATACTGATTTGACAAAACAACATAGAAGCAAACAAAGTACAGTCTGCAGCTGGTGCAGCTGCCAGAAAAACAAGAAAGGCTGAACACTGAAGTTCATGAATATTTACCATTGTAGAATTTGCTGTTTATTATATTCCAAAATCACAAGCTTGTTGTTTGCTTTCTTTCCAGCTATTATTTTTATGGATATGACTTATATTTCAGCATAAAATGTAATGCTAGCATAGAGCTCATGAGACATAGTTCCACTTGTTGATGTAGAAAACAGTCCTCTGCACATTTATTTAAATACAATCCTTTCTACAGAAAGCGATAGCTTTTCCTTTGACAGCGTGCATAGGCTCAGGCAATTCAGTCTCTGTAAATAAAAGAAAGGTTAAGTAGGGCAAGTTGAATACTTAAGGATGTTCTGTAGTATGTGGATGCAAGCCTGCCAGTAAAAACCAGGTGCTGTAGGCAATATTTCAGAGGAAGAAACTGTCACAACCACCACTAAATATCTCTTGCCTAACAAAACACTGGAATCTATGGGGTCATCATAGGTTGAAAGATGACTTGAAGACATATACACACAGAGAGATACTGACTTGGATACAGAAGTCACTTTTCAGGAATTGAACATTGTTTCCATCTGCTAGGGATCTTTCAGTCGATTAGTTATATATAGGCAGAGAAGCAATGCAAAGATAGATTTTTCACAGACTCCAGAGATGCTTCAGCACACAGACACACAGGCAGATGTCAACAGATGGAAACTGATAAGAATTATCCAGAAGATACATCATTGTATCAAAGCATTGTTTCCTTCATCCAGAATCTGCTTCCCTACCTTATTTGGACTTTTCTTCACATCAGAAGGTGAGAAAATTCATGTGTGTCTTAAAACGGTTTGGGCCCAGCCTACTTGAGGGACTGCATCTCCTCCTACAAGTCCACACAAGCCTTGAGATCATAAGGAGGGCCCCCACTTTCGGTCCCACCACCGTCACAAATGCGATTGGTGGGAATGAAAGAGAGGGCCTTCTCGGTGGTGGCCCCGTGCTTCTCGAACTTCCTTCCTAGGGAGGTGCAATCGGCCCCTCCTTGTTGGCCTTTTGTTCACAAGTTAAAAGCTTTTTGTGGAACCAGGCCTTTCCTGATGACTTATAATAGGCAACCACCAGATAATCACTGGTAATACCCATCTCTGAATGTTATCTTGGATCTGGCAGTGCTGTTACGCAACCCAATGGAAATAATGTTTTTAGTTTTTCAGTATAATCTGTTTTATGGATAACCTCAATAGCCGAGGTTCAGGGAATTTTAAAATGGTATATGTTGTAATTTAGTTATCTATTATATATGGTTTATGCAGTGTGCAATTCGTTATTTGATTATGATGTTTTATTTGAATTTATATGTTATGTAATCTCTGTTCTTTAATCATTGTACACAGCTTTGAATCCCACCTATTGGAGAAAAGCAGTATAAAAATGAATGAATGAATGAATGAATGAATGAATAAATAAATAAATAAATAAACAATAGTGTAAAAGTTAACCACACCATTCTAGTGCCTTATATTGTTTGGGAGCAGAGTTTTTAGTACTTATCTTTTCCCATTAAGAAACAGCTTGTACTGAAAATAGTATTAGATTTCTACTGTTATCATTTTCTGTCTGTTTAGTAAATAAATAATTGCTTTTGCTTTTGCCTTTGAATTTGCCCTTGACCTGATTTTTTTCTTTCTTGAAATTACTCTAGCTAATTGTCCTTTTAAGAAATGTTTAGTTTGTAACATTCTGGGAGTGCTCCCCCCCCCCCAAAAAAAACACCCCAGGCATATCTTAAGCAACAACTATTGCATAGCCTTGCACCTTCCTTTGAAGTTTGGGTACTAATGGCAATAGATGCTTGATATATAAAAGATTTGTTTGGCAATAGTTACTTGGTAAATTGTGCATGGCAAACAACATCACCAATATTTTCAGCCAAAGTCGCTGATGATTTGTAATATTGCAGTTAAGATCTAAATCCAATTTCTGTCCCATCTAAAATGAATAATTTGAAGTGGATGAAACGTGTCAGTCACCAATTATACTAGCCTGATTTTACTGGATCTATTCTAGTTGAGATTGAAACTGGATTCAGCCTTATATTTTAGTTAGATGTCATTAAACTTCAGATTCTCCTGATACATAATTTTTACCAGTTAGCTTGCAGTATTTTCTCAAAGAGAGAATGGAAATTGCCTGAAGTTATGTGTTTTAATTATGCTGTAACCCTCCTAGAAATATGAGAAGAGGTGGGTAAGAAATATTATTATTATTATTATTATTATTATTATTATTATTATTATTATTATTATTATTATTTTATTATAACACAGCAAACAAGATAGATATGCTGGATTTCATATCACAAAATCACAAGTCGAACACTTCCCAAGTGTCTAGGACTGTGTGATGTGTTTTTGGATGATGCGTGCAGATCCCAGCAGGGTGGCCTTTTGCAGTTGGCAGATCGTAATTTTGTCAATGTCTATTGTTTCCAAATGCCGGCTGAGATCTTTTGGCACGGCACCCAGTGTGCCCATCACCACCGGGTCCACCTGCACTGGTTTCTGCCACAGTCTTTGAAGTTCAATCTTGAGGTCCTGATAGCGGCTGAGTTTTTCCTGTTGTTTTTCATCAATGCGACTGTCACCTGGGATGGCGACATCAATGATCCAAACCTTTTTCTTTTCCACAACTGTGATGTTTGGTGTGTTGTGTTCCAGAACTTTGTCAGTCTGGATTCGGAAGTCCCACAGTATCTTTGCGTGCTCATTTTCCAATACTTTTGCAGGTTTGTGATCCCACCAGTTCTTTGCTCCTTGAGGCATAAGTTCCAATGAATCATTTGGGCCACATAGTTGTGCCTCTGTTTGTAGTCTGTCTGTGCAATTTTCTTGTGTGTGTGTGTGTGTTTCTGTGTTTTATTAACTGCAATATGTTTTATCCTCTAAATCCAATAAATTTTGAGTGTGAATGACACAATAAACTACAGCTCATGAAACATGGAAACAAAAACATACACATTATTATGCACCTGCACGAAAAGAGAAGAGTATTTAATCTTTGTCTGTTTGAAGTATGATAATTTGGGGCTGTGGTTTGTAGTGTTAACCTATTTTAATTAGCCACAATTAAAATTAAGCATTTCTTAAATTTACTGCAATTTAGAATCCAGATGAAATGACAAGTCAAAACTTATAAAATGAAAACTTATAATCCTCTTCCCACTGACATGTGAAAGAAGATCTCATGAATCTCAAGGTAGCCAATGCTCATTATTGTCTCATTGCTTGGGAAGTCTGACTTGGACACAGTGGTCCATGCTCTGATTACATTCCGAATAGATTACTGCAGTGTGCTCTACATGGGACTACCTTTGAAGACTGTTCAGAAGCTTCAGTTGTCCAATAGGCAGCAGGCAGGTTGCTCACCAGAACGGTGTACAGGGAGCATACAACTCCCCTGTAGCGTCAGCTCCACTGGCTGCCAGTCTGCTACTGAGCACAATTCAAAGTACTGGCTTTAGCCTATAAAGTCCTAAACAGTTTCAGCCCAGTCTACCCGTCCGAACGTATCTTTCTCTACAACCCACCTCAAAAGTTAAGATTGTTGGGAAGGCTATGCTCTCGGTCCCACCACCCTCGGAAGCGCGATTGGTGGGGACGAGGGACAGGTCCTTCTCAGTGGTGTCTGTGCAATTTTCTTACAGCAGCTGAGGATATCATCAATGGTTTCATCAGTTTCCTTGCAGAGTTTGCATTTTGGGTCATCAGCTGATTTTTTGATCTTGGCCTTAATTGCATTTGTCCGGGCGGAAACACCCCCCCCCCCCCGCCCGCAGGTGCCATCTTGACGTGGTGGGGGGGGGCTTAACTGCTCCAATGATGGCTGAGGGCTGTGCTGGTGGTAGTGTAACTACCGGCAAGTCCAACCAAGCCAGAGAGGCCTCAGCTGAGGAGCAGAACCAAGAGCACCTAACCCATTAGCATTATGGAGAATCAAACCAAAACAAAGTCTATATTGGCTCGGTCGTTGCCCACGATAAAAAGGACCGCGGTGGATGCTGCTGATTCTGGACATCCATTGATAAGTGGGCTACGGAATCAAAATACAAATGAACAGTCACAGAAGCTGCAGAAATATACAATGCCAGAAAACCGCACAATTATTATTATTATTATTATTATTATTATTATTGACACAAAGACATAGTATGACGCAGCAAATGAGATATATATGCTGGATTTCGTATCACAAAATCACAAGTTGAATACTTCCCAAGTGTTTAGGACTATTATTATCATTATCATTATTATTATTATTACTCCTCAATGGGTTTCATGGCCAAGCAAAGATTTGAAACCTGATCTCCACAGCCATAGTCCATCATTCAATGGACTACAATTACCCTCTTCCTAATCCATCTATTTATTTATTTTGTTTGCTTTTTAAAGTTCTACTTCAGTTAGAGCAGAGAAAGGAAGAAAAAGAGGTGATTTTTTTTCTTTCTTCCTACATCCCCACATACCTCATAGAGCGTATCTTTTGAAGCACAGAATAGATCTGACAAAATTATAATCGGGTCAAGGTCAAGCCAACAATGGAGCCTGGAGGCCGTTGCTTGCAATATATGATTTATTTATCTCTCATCTTACCCTCCCTTATCAGTGTTTACTTTTCCAAAGCCTCCCTCCCTTTTAACCAAGGGAATGTTTTGAAAAGGGAAAGAAGCCCTTGCAAGTCTGGAAGAATAATATATATATATACCCATTATAGTGTATAACTACTAAAATGATGTATAAATATTAAAATAAATATAGTGTCCTTACTTTGAGGATTTTCATTTATTGCAGGTGGTCCTGGAACCTAACCCCAGCGATAAGTGAGGGAACACTGTATCTGTATCTATGTGTATACATTATTTTATATATGAATTTTCACCTCACATGTTTGCAAGTCTTTGCAAATCCTATACAGATATAATTATCTATATATAGAGAGAGATGTCTAGATAGATATGAATATAGGTATATAGGGCTTGCAAATATTGCAGGGGAAATGCACACACACACATATAGAGATTTCTAGATGGCTATAAATATATAGGGCTTGCAAATATTGCAGGAGGAAAATGCACATATATAGAGAAAGGATTTACAAACGTTTCAGGGGGAAATGCTTATGTGAAATTAGTATATATAATTATAGATCTATATCTAACTCTGCATTGTTTATGTAGGTATTGAATATTTGCCTGTTACTATGTTGGAAACTGGCCTGATTCCCCAAGGGGAGATAAGGCAGGGTACAAATGAAGTTTAATAATAATAATAATAAGTTATTGTTAATACCATATTGTTTTTTGACCCTACTTTTCCACTTAGAGCTAGTTTACTGTTTTTTCTCTGAAATACTGTAAATATTCAAAAACCTTTAATCCACTGATGCATCAATATAATTTCAATGGGATCTATTTTCATTTTTAAATTTACCAGTAGCTGCTGCATTTTCCACCCTCGACTTATACTCGAGTCAATAAGTTTCCCCAGTTTTTTGTGGTAAAATTAGGTGCCTCGGCTTATATTAGGGTCGGTTTATGCTAGAGTATATACAGTACATGGAAAACCAGTTTCCTCAATCACTTGATATCAGTTGTGAATGGAGAACATTTTTCAGATTGCATGGGATCCACCTTAGCATCCAAAGGAGAAGAGAAGAAACTTCACTCCTTTCTGCTTCCAAAATATCAGAAGTATACCAGCAAACACAGATCCATTCCACAAAGGCCCAAAAACTATGATGAGTTGTGGATTAACCTGAGGCATCCAAATGATGCCTCAGGTTTATCCAAATAAATCTGGAGTAAACTGGGATTTTGCAGTATACTCTGGATTAAAGAAACTCCTTACTTCAAGGTCCAGGTCTTTCTAGATGTTAGGCCTATGGGGATTGATGCCCGGGACTGCTTTCCACAACCCTGGGGGTCACTCCACATTGCCATCTTGGCTCTTTGGGCTCTAAGAGCTTGAAGTAGTGGGATGGCACCCCCAACATCCTTTTCCTACCAAAAGAGTTTATTTATTGGAGGTTCCTGGCTGCATCCTCAGGTCCCTCAAAGAAAGTTCCTGATATGTCATCCCAGGTCAGCTTCTAGTCAACCCAAGGGAACATGTAGCTACCACCCCAGCAAAATCCAGGGATTCGGGGCTGCTGTGGGGCCTCAATCCCAAGAGGAACTGGGATTTGGGCCTGTCTGGAAGGGCCCGAAATAAAACATTGCAATGTTTGGGTGGGTGGAGCCTTTTGGGGAAAAAAATTATGTGTAAGAAAATTCATAAGCAAATGGGAAAAATAAGTCCCCATGTCAAAAACTAGTTTAAACAATATGATAATATGTTTTCCAAACTCATAGCGAATCTCACCAGAAATGGAGTATAGTGTGATGGGAGTCTTACTCCGTGACAATGAAGTGCCCAAAAAATATTTTATGACCACCAACATTGCATCTGCAAGGAACCACCTAGCGGAGCTGTTCTGGGTGGTTAGGGGACTCCTTCAGCCCGATTCTCTGGTGGAGTCCTCTGACGACCAAGCCAGTCACTGTGAAAAATTTGCAAGGTTTTTTTGCAGACAAAGTTGCTCAGATCAGCTTCGACTTGGAAACCACTATTGATACAGTCTCTGTGGATGTAACTCAGCAACCCACTTGTCAGGTTTTAATTGATTCATTTCAATTGGTGCCATCTGAGGATGTGGACAGGATCCTTGGGGAAGCAAGACCCACCGCATGTGCTTTAGACCTTGGCTAATTAAATAGGCCATAAAGGGGGTTTCAGGCCTGGCTATGGGACGGAGATGGCTTTGGTCGCCTTGGTAAATGGTAAATGCATAGAGAACTTGACAGGGGGAGTATGTCCCTGCTGGTTCTCTTGGACCTCTCAGCGGCCTTCAATACCATCAACCATGGTATTCTTCTGGGTTGCGTGGCTGGGATGGGACTTAGGGGCACTGTTTTGCAGTGGCTTCACGTCTTCTTGGAAGGATGGACCCAGATGGTGGTGTTGTGGGATGCCTACTCAAGGTCCCACAGCATTCAGTATTTTCCCCATGTTGTTTAACATCTACATGAAGCCGCTTTATATAACAGTATGATAGAATTAATATCTTTCAAATGACTGCTTGCCTAATCTAATTATTTTCATTGCTCAGTTATAACACTTATAACATTCAGTTATAACACTTTGCTCCCTACTGTATTCTGATATGGTTTTTGATCTACAGACAAGATAAATCCTGGGTTCACTGCACAACTTAATATAGGGGATATAAGTTTAGATTAGTGAGACATATAAATAATGTGATGGACTCTCTGTAACATGGTCACATTGACCTATTTGTGTGATCTCTGTTCCTCAGACCATGAAGGTTTGCTCAGTACAGCCAGACTATATTATGTCCCCTAGCAAAGGGTCACACATCTGTGATCCAGGACTCAGATGAAGCTCCCCACATGGTTTTAAAGTCCTATGAAATCCCCAACACTTCAAAAACGGTAAGATTGTTCTCATCTCATGCCATTTTGTGAGATTTTCATTTGAGAAGAGATATTGTTTTTGCTGCAGAATGGCATAATGTCTTTCATACAAAAAGCAGCCTTGGAGGCAATAACATTGGTCCTCTTCATAAATCATATTCATACAAACATTTTTTCCAAAAATCTCAAAATGGAAAAAAATCAGATAATGCATAAAATCTTGCCCAAGTGTGGAGTAGACTTTTGTAATTCTTTCCCCCCTCTTATATACAAAGGGAAAGATTTAGATCTTTAAAATACATACATTTTCTGCCCCCAGAGAGGTCAAGGACAGTTTTGTTGTGCAGCAAGCGAATCTTGGCCACATCCCATGCACAAGACACACAGACAAGAGTAGAAATGAACAGAAAAATCTTTACTCTTGATAGCAGAGATGAAACACAAACTTGCAATATTGTATACAAAACAAGCAGTGCAAAAAACCTTACATAGTCTTTGTAAGTAACACAAAATAAGACATCTTCATCTTAAGTCAAATGAGAAAGCAAAACATAAACCTTGAGCAAACAGCTATTCTACCATAGCCTCCTTTAGAGCAGCATAACAGCTTCTCTCCTACCTGCTCCTCAGAGCAGAGCCTTTGAGCATAGATCTCCTCAGAGAGAAAAAACTCTCCAGAACTGTATTCTAAAAACTCATACAGTTATACCCTATTGAGTGAGGTCCAAGATTACTGGTTGACCTACATTACCAGCCATACCTAGTAATTACCATCATAAGGTTTTCCTTCTCTACACATACAGTTGGTCCTGCTACAACTTACTGTATATAAGAATCCATAGCATGAACCATCACTTATTCTTACACCCACAGATCACTTCATATGATTTCACTACATATCCAAAGTATATTCTGCCATACTTGTTGGCTATGATAAAATTTCATAAGAGCTAAAAGTTTTGTACAAATGGGAAAAATACATAAACCTTAATTTCAAAAGGAATGGTAAGAAATTTTATCAGACCTTCTAATTCAGAAAGTGAGGAATGTAAAGCAAAAAAAAGAGAGAGGACTTTTGGTCAACATTAGTATGCAGCTGTTATTTCACATTGATGTGAACTCAGATATTCTATATACAGAATGCAAATGACTTTTGGTGAAGAAGATCCCATTTTAGTTCCAGAAGTGACCCCGTCAAATTTACAAATTGGATTGTGTTTAAATCTAAATTAGTTTATCAGTGGTCTAGAGTGGCTATTTTATTGTTATTTGCATTATAATTTTGTTCTGTCTTCCCACTTTCTTTCATGTTAGAATGTTGTAGAAAGCGCTTATTTCTGTCTGCAAGCCAAGGAAATATATCATATCATCCCTTTTGATCTGACTTTAGAATGTATCATTTCCAATACACTGTACTAAGGTAGTCTGATAGGATCTGCTTTCAACATAAAATTGTCTTAGCTGTCATCTAGCACTTTATCACATTAGTTAAATTCCACAGAGTCCTACATTTAAAATTCATTTACTCACTATGTTTATCACATTAGTTTTGGTTCAAGTGTATGGTACCAAATTCTTTGCATATTTTTAAGTGTGGGAGCCAGCATTCTTTTCCAATATTTCAGTATGTGGTGTGGAAGTGGATTTCTCTGAATGATCTGGATGGTTTGACAAATCTGTAATGTGATGACATTCATTCTCTCATGTTCTTCCTTCGGCAGCATGTAGTGAACAGTCACAGAAGCAGCAGAATTACCATCATCATCATCACAAAGACTATATGGCCATCTGTTGGGGGCACTTTGATTGTGTTTATCCTGCATGGCAGAAGGAGGTTGGACTGGATGGCACCAGGAGTCTTCCACTGAAATACTGTTAAGTTTATGTTGGTTAAAATTGTTCTTCATTTTCAATATTGTATTCTTTCTTTCTTTCTTTCTTTCTTTCTTTCTTTCTTTCTGTCCACTGTTTGAATTAGTTCACACAAACACTCTCCATCCATCTGTCACTAGAACCCCTCCGTAGATTAAAAAACAAGAGAACCAGTTTCCCCAATTCTGGTCCACTTTGTGTTTTTTCATAATTTCCTTTCTTTCATCATCTAAATTTTTTTCTTTTTTTATCGAGTTCCCTGAAATACAGGGTAAAAATATCGATGTATTCATTTTTCAAAATTTTATCAATTGTCTTTTGAGCCAAATGCGAGCCTAAAGCTGTAGCACTAAGGCTATCCGGGGCCGGCAAAGGCCAATCAGACGTGCCCCAAAAACACAATGAATTCTCAATAGTAGGTGTTGAATCCAAAGAGGCTACCACCAAACTTGGTGCTTCAACCACCGGAGCCACGATAGCTAATTGGGGGTAGAAAGAGCCAGCTCAATACCATTTCTAAGCCAAAGAACCAGAGCCATTCAAAGACATCACCTGAGTCAAACCACCAACCAAGAATCTATTTGATTAAAATTAAAATTATTATATATATAGCATACACCCATGTATATACATACATATAAATATAAAACCATGAATAGAATAATCAATTCATTAACTTAATACCAATTATTTATTATTTATTATTATTATTTCCATATCAATTCATCCATTTATGATCATAGAAACCTTATCAAATCACCAATAAAACTCTATGTAAATATTTTAAAATAAATATCACTTCATCAATTCATCCATCAATAAGACCTCATTAATTCCATGTTAATTAATCCAGCTGTACATGCTATTACAATTAATTAATTATTATTAATCAATCTTTATTCTCAATTGATATAATCCTCATGCAACGCGAAAGGAGTATGCCCAAATTAAACATGGCTACAGTCACTAAATCCTATTAAAGTAAGCACAAAATGGCGGCCAAGACGCTCCCAGCATGGCCGCCCTGCCCTTAACAAAGATGGCCGACTGACTAACATGGCCGCCTCTAAGCTTTTTTAACAATCCCAAAACTAAAATGGCCTCCCTTTCCTTTTCTGCCTTATTTCCCTTAATAAAAATGGCCACCGAAACCCTTAGATTGCCAGCGCCAGCAAACAAAATGGCCGACGTGCCCATAAGCAATATGGTCGCCAATATGGCCGCCCCAGAAAAAAACGCAGCAAAGTGGCAGACCAAAAGGGCGCAAAATTCAAAAGAACCACCAAACCTAACGGTTCTACCAATCTACCTAGCAACAGGCAAAATTCACGCCACAACCACTCTTAAATCTGCCCAGCAACACCTCGACAAAATCAAGCTTCAAAATGGCGACCCCTAAATTTATATCTCCCAATACATAACGAACCAAAGACCGCAACAATCAAACCAGTTTAAACTCATTCACTCAAACCACCCTTAAACATTAAATAAAACCAAGTGAACATAAAGACCAGCCATCCCATAATCCTAAAAAACTAAGGCCCCAGCTAGACCCTCCAATCAGCCAGGACAATCTCCGGGACCACATAAAGAAGGAAAGGAGTAACGGAGATGAGGTGTGCGGACTCCGCGCGCACCCACTTCCGCCCCAAGCCTTCAAGAAAAAGGGGGAATGAAGGAACTTAAACTTTAAAAGATAAATACGTTGCCATCGAGGGAGAAGCCCAGAGGTAGCCAAGGCTAACCCTGGCTCCCCTGCCTCAGCCTCTCATCAGCCCCATACAGACCTCGAAGCTGTAGTACAAACAGATGAAAAAAGGGGAATTCTCCCTCAACGCTCTCTCTCCTGGACCTCAGCACCAAGGGACAGGAGCTCCCACTTTTGGATCCTCTCATGTCGAAGCTCTAAAAGTGAGTGACCCAAGAGGCGGGCAGCTTCCTAGAAGCCCTGCCCCCTTCTAGAACTCTCTCTTTCATTGGGAGGGGGCAAAGCCACTTCCCTCCCCCAGTTGCGTGCGGGGGGGGGGGGAGTTTATTCTTGGAATTCCACAAGAAACTTTTGCTACAAAAAGGGCTCCGTGGCTCAAAACATTTGAGAACCCCTGGAGTAGATGGCACATGTGGTCTGGTGCATAAAAGACACACTGAATAAGTCCAGAATTTAGAATAGCATCTGAACACTTTTTTGTTTGTTGAAGACATCCTCACAGTATGAAAAAAAATTGCTGAAATTAATTGTTCCTATCTTCAAAAAGAAAATTAGTCAAGAATCCCACCCCTTTTATGAACTGTATGTAGTCCAGGGTTGTTGTATGTCTTTCGGGCTGTATGTAGTCCTTTTACACTAGTTTTCCACAACATTCTTGAGATTACTACTTCCATTAGTTACCTCTTTCCCTTAGCATTTCCATAATTTCTTGAACAGAAATATATATGCTGTTATACAATTCTTTGCAAGACACTCTTGCACCATAGGAATAAGCCATTTCAGCACATTTAATAGTACTGTAGCTGCCTTGATTTTGGACACAGTATAGCAGATAATGGAAATCTAGCTGCACTATATTCCCCTGTGGTTCTATAGGGTCTAGCATAGCACTCAGGCTGTTACCTGTTAATTTCATACTCTGTGATCACTGTGTTGTCGAAGGCTTTCATGGCCAGGATCACAGGGTTGTTGTATGTTTTCCGGGCTGTATGGTCATGTTCCAGAAGTATTCTCTCCTGACATTTCACCCACATCTATGGCAGGCATCCTCAGAGGTTGTGAGGTATGGAGAAACTAAGTAAGGAAAGTGTGTGTCTGTGTGTATACAAGTATCATATTGCTCCCATACAGCTAATAATTACATAGCCCAATGAGTAATTGAACCTGGAAGACCTCAGTCCATGAGTTCATGTCTCCAGAGATTTCAGCTCACAAGGGCTTGTCATATCCACCACTAAAGGTCTCACAATCCATTCATCTAGTGTTCAATCTTTGTTCACCTAGCAAGAATGACCTCATGACCATGCAGTCAGATGAGGCATATGAAAAATATCTGGGCAGTGAAATTAGTCATAAGGAAGCCATTTATTTATTTGCTATTGAAACCAACAGGATTGAATCTTCTACCTTCTTTTCTATATCACTCATCACTCCCCAAAAATGATTGAAAAGCAGGATGATTTTGAGTACTGTAATAAACGTTAATGGAAGGGGTGCCCCCACTTTTAGTTTAGTACTGAAAGATAGTTCATTAATTTGCTTCCCTACAGATACAAGTGATTTTGAAAAATGCAATTATCAAGTGTTCCTATACTGATTTCCTTTAAAACTACTTTCTTAAATGTAGTTGTCCTGGAAACTAGACTACCAAAAGAAAACATAGAATAGAACTCTCTTATTTAGCTATTTGAAATATTTTCTTCCCCTTGCACCTTTTAGAAAATTCTTCCTTTTGCATCTTTTGCATAATTTGTCTGTTGAATATGCTTTCAGAAAGTGGGATTATTTGTGCAAGATACAGTTCAGCAAGGTTACACTCAAGAAGCAACAATCAAAGTAGAGTTTGGTTGCTTACTCGGAAAGATAAAGAAAAGGTGAACTACAACAATAGAATGAGCAAACTATGTCATTGCTCTACAGCTCAGTTTCATTGCTCCATTACAGAAATTTAAAAATGTAGCATTTATTTTAATTTAGTGGTGCACTGTGTTGAATCTGTTATCACCACTGGCAATGGCAGTAGCATTTGTCAAGTTAACCTACATAAAATCTTCTGTGAAAAATAATAATTGTATTCCAATATGTTTGTTTCCCGACCCGTTCCCTGTTCCTTCTATTGCAAAAGGGTTGTATCAAAACAAAACACTGTCTGACCAAAGTCAAATATATTTAAATTTTCTTAATTTCATTTGAAGAGAGGGTAGTGTTGGTTAATGGGCCTTAAATAATATTAAAACTGGCTAGATGATGAGAAAACGACTACACTCTCAAATTGATCAGAAATGAGGATCAAACAAAGTTGGCACCTTTCAAAATAGTCCATTTATATATTGTTTGGCACAGAAGGGGGAGATAAAATATGTCTTCTCTAAAAGACATGGGCTCATTTAGGACTTTGAGAACCATATCAACGGCAAAATGTGGCATAGTGTTCACTGTGCACATGTAGTACTTTCCCCCATATGTGACTTACATCCACATGCAAGGCAACTCACAATTTCTCTCTCCTTTAAATATACAGACAAGGCTCCATGGATATGAGGGCAGAGCTGCATCCATTGTGCTCATACATACTTATTGGACTTTAGATGTAAATAGTTCATCACTTGGTTTGGCAGAAGAGACATGCTGCGATAAGAATATTGTGAGATAGTATTAGACTGGGCAATGAGTCTGGGGAGAGGAAGATGAGCATATTATCAGCCCTTTCCTGAAACCTTCAAGAGGATGCACACATATTCTACATGCTCATTCATGGTACAGCATAGCATAATACACCTGTATGTGGAAATATTTTATCACTGTCTACTTGGACTCACCATGGAGGCTTAGTAGACCCCAGCCATTCTGCAGCTGGAGAAGAGTGAAGGAGGCATTGGAGAAGTGCCTGGTATGTCTTCAAAGCCCAATTCAGAGTTATTACATCATATGTTGATATCTGGATATCTCAGTGGATGAAATGATCACTCTGTATTTGGCCATTGAGAAATAGCCAGACATTTCTAATTCTCCAACTTTATTATCCATAGATTGCTTTTGGGGTCTGCAGTGGCCCAACTTTGAATGAAGGGATGGTGGTCATTGCAGTGGTGAGAGGATAATACCATGTTTTGCAATAGCTCAAAAAGAACATTCACAGTATAAGGTGAATAAATGCTTACCGTGTTTCCCCGAAAATAAGACCTCCCCAAAGAATAAGACCTAGCAGGGGTTGGGGGGGGATTGCCAAATATAAGGCCTCCCCTGAAAGTAAGACCTAGCAACTAAGGCTGCAGCAGAGTTCCATTGGGAAGCATGGCTGCAGGGCTAAAGCAGCACTCATACACACACCAGAGGGAGGGAGGGAGGGAAAGTGCTTGCTTTCTGTGCCTCCCACCCTGCCTTGCCTTTCCTTGCCTGTCCCCCAGCCGCGGCTTGAAAAACCTTCCGTGGCTGCTGCTGCACTGCCGTTTCTTCCTTCTCTCCGTCCTGGCCATGCTGCCTTCTTCCCAGAGGCTTCTGATTGGCTCCTGGAGCCCCGGCAAGGGAGTGTGGGAGGGAAGGAAGAGGGCTTTCCACTCGTCCCCAAGGCTTCTGCTCCTTAAAGGTACAGGACGCATAGGGATTCTCCTTTCATCCTTATTCCTATCCTATGCCCTGAAACATTATTTTATACTATTATTCTATTGCCATATTATTATCATCATATTCTGTTACTATATTATATCCCATTATTATATTATCCTATTAATATATTTTATATCATTATATTATATTTTTCTATTATTATTATTATTATTATTATTATAGCATTATATTATTATTCTATTATTATTCTATTATATTTTCATATTATTATATTATTATTCTGTTATTATTATATTCCATTTTATATTATCCTATTAATATATTTTATATCATTCTATTCCATTCTATTATTCTATTATATTATCCTATTATTATTATATTATTATGCTATTCTGTTATTATATCCCATTATTATATTATCCTATTAATACCATATTATTATCATATTCTGTTATTATTATATCCTATTATTATATTATCTAATTAATATATTGTATATCATTATATTATTATTATATTATCATATTATTATTATAGTATATTATATTATTCATCATTCATGACTACATTGAAACTAGAATAGAGAGAAATCAGCGTGGAAACCTTGTGAAACCTAAACTGCAAGAGGTACCATAGATTGTTGCACATGTAAATAATGGTAGTAACAAGAAATTCTTGATAGGATTCACAGTTTGTCTGGTTATGCTGGTTTGTGATGACAACTACTTTACAGTATATAATAAATGTTCATTTTGTTGTTCAACAATAAATGTGAGCTCTTCTTCATGGAAAAATAAGACATCCCCTGAAAATAAGACGTAGTGCATCTTTGGGAACAAAAATTAATATAAGACCCTGTCTTATTTTCGGGGAAACAGAGTATGTATACCACTATTGGGACGGTAAGCGACCCTGAGTCCCCCTTGGAAGATGGTGGCAGGATATAAATAAAGTTATTATTATTATTCTTAGACGATCCCTTGTAGGTTGAGTATGATGGTCTTCCAGTTTTGGGGTCTTGGGGATGGATCCGTAGATGGCTGAAGAAACCTATTCTTGACCCGCATGTTCTCCCACAGTAAGGACATTGGTTTCGAGGTGGAAGGCGGTCCCGGTCAGGGTTGGCTTGACGCGCCTTCCTCTTGGCATGTTTCTCCCTTAAGCCCTCCATTTGTGCCTCTTCGAACTCTGCAGCACTGCTGTTCACAGCTGACCTCCAGTTAGAGCACTCAAGGGCCAAGGCTTCCCAGTTCTCAGTGATCGGGCATTCAGACAACGTGGCCAGTCCAGCGGAGTTGATGGCATAGGAGCATCGCTTCAATGCTGGTGGTCTTTGCTTCTTCCAGCACGCTGACATTTGTCCGCCTGCCTTCCCAAGAGATTTGCAGGATTTTTCTGAGGCAACACTGATGGAAATGCTCGAGGAGTTGAGTGTGATGTCTGTAGACCATTCACGTTTCGCAGGCGTAGAGCAGGGTTGGGAGGACAATGGCTTTATAAACAAGCACCTTAGTATCTCTACGGATGTCCTGATCATCAAACACTCTCTGTTTCATTCGGGAAAATGCTGCACTTGCAGAGCTCAAGCGGTGTTGTATTTCAGTGTCAATGTTGACTTTTGTGGAGAGGTGGCTGCCAAGGTAGCGGAAATGGTCAGCGTTTTCTAATGTTATTATTTAAGTTATTATTATCACAATATTGAATATTGTATAAAAATGCTGTGCTTGTCCATTCTGACTAGAATTATTTCCTAGAAACCGGTTATGGTTTTTGCCTTGGAAGGATTGAAGATGGCTCTCTAAATTGACTATAGTTCAATAGTTTTTGGCAGTGAAGTGAGCTGACTTCATTATCCACTATTTGCGTTGAGAACAATACAGCAGCCAATCTGGATAGACCAATGTGCATCTAGCTCAACATCCACTTCCCACAGTGGCTTATTAATTACCTATTGAAATTGGTTAGTATGACATGTGTTGTTGCACCGACTATTGCATGTTCCCCAACAACTGGTACATAAAGGGAATTTGCCTCTGATACTGGGTGGGCATTCTGACTAGGAGCCATTGATGCCCTGAACCTGCACACATTTATCCAAGTTTTATAACTCTCCAATTTGGCACAAACTATAAGCAGTGTCAAGGAAATTATTCCAGTCACATATCTCATTATCTGTCCTATAAACTTTCAATGAATGAATCTGAGCCCTAGTAGTGTAAGACACATAAAAGAGATCTTCCCTGTTGCCCTCACCCCCTGCAAGTTACATAGCCTCAAATGTCACAAGCATTCTTTATGGGGGAGATATTCTAGGCCCTTGATAATTTTATTGATCATTTTTTGCACGTTATCCATAAGGATGTACTGTGCTAGACACATGAGCATACATCTTTCATCCCCCTGTAAGAATTCTGTAACATTTCATTAGCCTAAAACCTCCAGAACTAAATTTACACAACCAGAGAAAAAGGCAGAAAAATCTAGTTAATTTACCAAAGAAGAGGCAGGTAAATTTCTGTTCACACAGAAAATGTAACAGTTTTAGGTGTGAATCATTTTCAGTGCAACTTTCTGTAGTAATAGAAATTTTGGGAATAAACATTTAATTTTGTGCCCAGAATTCTTATTTGAAAGGTCAGTGCTCCATGACCCATAGTTACATGTTTGGCTGAATCCACTTAGGAAACAATGTTTTTCAGGAGGAAGCTGCTGTCTAGTTTGTGGTTAGTTGTTGTTCTCTATACTAAAGATATAAACCTTGAGTTTCATTCTTCTAGGCAAGAGCAAATAATTTTATCAGTTTCCTCCTTTCTGTGAAAAAGTCATCAAAATTATTAGGGACTTACTCTGTTTAAAGTAATACATCCCTCTCCTGCTATTTTTACATTCTTTTTATTTTGGATCTCAGTTTAGACATAAATAAATATAATAATAGCTAATAATTAGAAAATGGAATTTTTGCGTCAAAACGAACAGTCCACAGTTCTGAGCATATTACTTGATGGGTCAGAAATGGACAAAGAGTCATTATCCAGATGTAGGAAGTCCAATGAAATGCCAACTGCTTATTTCAGTTCAGCTTCTTTAATTTTAACAGAGAATTTTCACATATTTTCTTTTTAAAAATTGATTAAAATAATATGGATTAAAACCTTTCTTTAATGAAATGAATGTAAAGAAGAAAATGAATCAGAAGCCCTTGGAGTGATTGCAATATTAAATTGTATTACAATACTTAATTCTGTGCCTCCTTTCTGCTAAAGTATGGAATGCACAAAGGCACGAAAGCAACATATTCCCAGCAATTTGAATCAAACTCTTTTCTCAGTCAGGGATTGAAAACTATATATAAAACATAAAATATGAGAGAAGGATGATGACTATGTGTGTAGAATTATATTTGCACAAATGGCAGTGGGTTTTTTTTTTAAAAAAAAGTGTAGATTTTTTTTCCTGAAGAAGACTTGTTTATCTTTCTTGGCAATTAAAATTAATGCGACCATTTAATTAGACTCAGACTAATTATTATGCAATGAAAGTTCTACCCTACCTTACTGTTTCAAAGTGAAAAAAGACATGTGGAAAACAGAAAGATAGGAAACTAAACTTCACTTGGCATATACACTAGCTGCTCTCTAAATCACATGTCTTAAATGCAAGGCCCATGTGCCAAATACAACCTGCCATATTTTATATGGTCTGTGAAGCTTTCAATGCCAGAGAAACACAGTTATATTTATACAGTCTTAAATTTCAAATGGCCCTTTGAAAGCAACCAAAAGGCTGATGTGACCCTCAGTGAAAATGAGTTTGACACCCCTAGTCTAAATAGAAATATGTTTTTATATCCATTACTGCTCAATTACTTTAAAAAGATAATCATTTTGAAGATTATCAAGCTAAGAGAGTAATTCGAAAATTATATAGCCATATCTTAAAATTTAAAATTTTGTAATACACCAAAGCTGCAACCATGTTTCTGTACTAAAGGGATGAGAAACGTATGATCTTCCAAATATTGATAGACTTCTACTCCCATCAACATCACCATTTGTTAATCCAACTTGGACTGATAATTATTGAAGTCTAATAATACCTAGGACCTCTTCACACCAGGTTAAATAGCCCAGTTTTGCCGTTTTATGGGCGGAGACTGCCAAGCATCATCAGACGACTCATGGCAGGCCCCACCCACATTCCTCCTAAAGTGGAGGGGAAGTCTCAGAAGGTGCTTCCTCCTTCACCATGGGAGGAAAGCATTTTTTTGTTTCTACCCTTTCTCCCATATGATGGCAACAGGGTACCAACATGCCCTATCCCAAACCTACCATATGATGGGGGAAGGAGGGAGGGTGCGCAGAGCACCACAAGGCACTCCATGCACCTTCCCTTTCACCAGCAACTGCAGGCACAATGGCATGCCCCCCTGGGCCATGTGAAGAGGTCCCTAGAGAATTATCTTCTCATATACTGTGTGGGTTTTCAAAAGAACTTATTTCTTTCAATATAATTCTTGAATGGATACCATAATAGAAAGCAATAAACTTGGAGAGGTTTGACATAATTTTCTTGAGTCCTTTTCTCTTAGGGATCCTGTTGATGCAGATAATTTTATATAGAAGATGCTTAGCAAGCAGAATTTTCAATCGACTCTGTAAGTTCTTAGCTAACTAGGTTTTTCTACCAATTTCCCAAAACTGATTCGCTTCCCTAATTAATGCTAAAGTTAAATATATACTTTAGTGATTTAGCTTGCTCATTAGTATGGCTGCCTCTCTTAATGTAAGCCACAGAAAAAATAATATGGATTGTTACACTAGGAGAAGTATAAGGTCTGGTGTTGCACCCCAACGCAGCGTGAGCACTGGAAACCAAACAGAGACCAATAATCATATAATATCTTTATTGAAACAATTATAAATTCAGGAAAGAATAAGTGGAAAGGATGAGTGAGCAATAGTCCTTTATGATATGGTATGGATTAGTCCAAAGAGTTGAAGAGAAAGGTCCAATATTATTGTCCAAAGTCCAGAAACCGAAACACGCTCAAAACTGTTGGGAAGTTCTTGAGCGGGGAAAACAACAAGAAAGCAGGAGTGAATAACAAGGTCCAAAGTCACTAGGAAGTCTTTGATATCAAGACAGGCAGAAGACGAAGCTAAAAGCAATCCAGATTCAAGAACAAGGCAAGGACATGAATTTACTCCAGATTAAATCAGGAGTCGCAGCTCGGCTTGGCCGCCAGGAACAGGAGACTTAGCTTGGTGAAAACAGTGAACTGGAATCGGTGAAGTGTTCTCCGAAGTCGCTACGTTGACACCACAAATTGTTCACAGTGTAAGACACTTTTATGGAACTTAGATCTAATCACAGCGAAGGGAAACCAACTCCCCAGAGGTTCCCAAGGGAATCTCCTATGCATTATCCCCTCTAGATGCCAAACGTTGACTCCTTCGAAGCTCCTGTTTTTCTGATCTCTGGCGATGCAAAAACTCCCTTCTGTTAAAGGGTACATTCCCTAGGGAACTCGGGACATCTGGTTCTACCACGGGAGTAATGTTTTCAGTATCTCTCCCAATTAAGGAAGCATCAGAGCTATCCACAGCTGGGGTCTGTAATTTAAAGGAGCTCGGAGAACTGGGCAAAAGGTCAGAATAAGCTTCATCCTGGTCAAAGTTCATTTCTGAATCAGGTTCAGAACACAAACGTGGCTGGGGTATAACATCTGGAGAAATTGATCACATTGTTCTGTTTTTAAGTAGGACAGAAAGTACTGGAGCCCAGCTCAGCAAAATACACCATTTTATAATAGAAAGCAGGGAAAGGACTTTTACAGTGGTACTGAATAAGATATGGTGCAGTGATTTGGAGACCAAGGTCTTCCAGAAGGATCCTTTCTAAACATCAGGCTTTTTCAGACTGAAAAGCAGGTGTCTCCCCTCTCTAATTGTATGAAAGAAAAAAATGTTTCAGAGCTGTTGTAGCTCAGCAAGTGGCAGAGGGGGTTTGATGGGTTTCAAAGTGAGGAATCTTTTAGTGTTAGAAGAGAATTGAAGGCAGATGAGACCAATGTTTTGGATTCCTGTGCTCGTTCCCAGGCAACCTGGGAAAGTGAAAGTGAAAGTTCTCTTGAGAAATGGCCTTTGGCCAATGAGGAATTTTCCTGAAAAGCCAGATTAGGCCTGAGAAGTAAAGGAGTGAGGCGTTCTAATAAAATAATAGCTTTAAGTCCAGGTGCATTTGGCATTATCTTATGGCTACTTTGATGATCTTAAATTAAGTGGTGTTGGCTTCATGCCTCTCAGAGGAGACAACATTGCCATATGGGATGGCTCTCCTGTTTCTCCTCTCAAGTTCATGATTCAAGTATTTTCTAGTTTCCTGTTCTTTGTTTCCTTGAAGGGTTTACCTTGGGAAAGTTCCTGTTTTCTTGTTTATGGATTTATGTTTGAAATACTGCTGTGGATTTTGATTATCTTGACTTGATGTACTTTTGCATTTTTGGATTATTGCTCTTTTGTATTTGCTACTCTATTCATCCTTTTGGAAATGCCCTTTCCCCCTTTTTACCTGCTTTCTTCAACATTTTTTTTAGATAAAACTAATGGATTCTGGTGTGGAGCTATGTGAAAAGATGTTTCTCTGCTAGATTGCTACAAGAGCCTTTCTGAGACCCCTTCTACACAGTTGAATAAAATTCAGCTTATTTTTTGAACTGTGTTATATGGCAGTGTAGATTCAGATAATCCAGATCAGAGCAGATAGTGTGGATCATCTTCCTTGATATTTTGGATTATACGACAGTGTAGAAGGGCCCTGAGATGGGCAGTAAGAGTATGTTGTGGCTTTCTTCAGTAACTTCCCATCTATTGATTGTATTATGGATTGATTTCTATTGAATAGTATTGCATAACATACATTATAATATGATTTTGGGTAGCCTCCAATAAAACTTCAGAATTGCTATTCATATATAGAATTAGGCTTGTGCATTAATCTTCATCCTACAGTGCTATGGTATTTTAATTATACAGTTAAGGTTTGATAGAGGAAGACCCATGTTAGACCCATGAACTTGTTAGACCCATGAACATTGAACAGTAGATCCCTGCCTCTTGCATGTAACATCTGCCCCATTCTGCTGATTGTTGCAGAACACCCTTTTTTATTGAGAGTGTGGAGGCATAAAGATGACAGCAATTCAGTTATAGAGAAAAAGAAAAGAAAAAGAAATTTTTAGGATACAAATTGACTAGACGGCTCAGGAGTGCATCCTCTCTACTGGTGTGTCCTGCACCCCACCACTCCTAGCTGACCACAGAGCTCTGTTTGATCTCTTTGCCATTATGGGCACCTATGTTGAAATTAGAATGTCCATGTGGATGCCTCATTCTCATGTCCTCTCTGAAGGAAGCAAAAACAACATACATTTATGTAAGGAGATCAGTGCTAGCCTCCATAGCTTCTCTTTTGAGTAAGCGGTCTCACTAGATACTCATCCCGCTTCATCTCATTATTGGTTATTGCACTTTATCATTGTTCCTTACCCTTCACTGTTTACTGAGATTGCTCCTCCACCCCTATTTTTGATCACCTTTATCCCTCCTAGGAGCCCTATTCAGAGTTCTACACAATTTTACCCTTTGAATGTTTAGTTATTATTATTGTCCTGGTTTTAATCCTGTTGACGTATTTTATTGTTTTATGAAGTTATAATGTTTTTAATTGATTGTTCTGTGTTTTAACTTGTGTTGTTGTGCTTGTCCCCATGTGAGCTGCCCCAAGTCCCTTTGGGGAAATGGAGGTGGGATACAAAAATAAAGTTGTTATTATTATTATTATTATTATTATTATTATTATTATTATTATTATTATTGTATGACACAGCAAACAAGATAGATATGCTGGATTTCATTTCACAAAATCACAAGTTGAACACTTCCCACGTGTCTAGGACTGTGTGATGTATTTTCAGATGATACGTGCAGATCCCAGTAGGGAGGCCTTTTGCAGTTGGCAGATCATAAGAACTCCAAAGAAAGGCTTCAGAAGAAGATCTAAGTGTCTTGGTAGCAACTTAAAGAAGAAACAATAATTTGTGTTCTGATGAGTGAGGGCATAAAGGGTTCTACGGGTTAAATAATAAGAAAAATAATAATTTTATTCTTGTATCCTGCCCCATTTCCCCAAGGGGACTCAGGGTGGCTCACATGGGGAGCAGGCCCAACAATATACAATACAACCACATAAAATACATACCAATCACAGCAAATTAATATATCAGAATTAAAATTAGCAATGGGGTTGTATTTATGGATGCATTTTTAAATATAGGGTAGGCAGGTCCTCGCTGATAATTTCATGAGGGATTCAGCAGGGTATCCAAGCTTTGATTTTCTGTCTTCAGAGAATCCTTGCATGATGTGATGCTGTATCATGCTTAGCTTCTAAATGTCTCATGTACTGTACTGCCATTCTTTAGCCCGCAGTCAAGCAAAGAAAAGTTGAATAGTAACTAGACCAAGGCAACATTTTGTTTTAACTACCTAGGGGAAAGGAGAATGAATCAATACATTGTACACAATAGATTGATAAACTGTCTATAGACCTGCAACCTTATCACAATGGGGGTTGTATGGCTCCCTTTCCCTCTTCTGGATGGGGCCTTCTGAATGCCATCAAATGGTGCTGGCTTGGCCCTGCCCTCAATCCTCCCGAAGTGGAGGGGAAGCATCACAAGATTCCTCCATGATGGAGAGGAAAGTGTGTTTTGGGTAGCTCCATTGGAGCTACCTGAATTTTTTTGCCCTTTCCTCCATATGATAGGGAAAAGGGCAATCTGGCAACACACATTGCTACCCTTTCACCCATATGATGGGGACAGGGACAGGTTGCCAACATGATGGGGGAAGGAGGAAAGGTGCACGCGATGCCACGCGGGGCCCATGGGACTGCCGGCAAAATGGCCTGGCCCCAGGGGCAGTGTGAAAAGGTCATAAGAAAACAAGAAAAGCAACAACTGTAGAGGGAAGTGGGATCTACTCCTACTGTTTGAACAGTAAAGCATGAGAAACAGTGTAGTCTATGTACACAATGCATTTTGAGACCATGTTAACTGTCATGGCTCAAAGCTATGGACCCATGGGAGTTATAGTTTTCCAAGGTCTTTAGGCTTCTCTGTCAAAAGGTGATGGTGCAATCTACAATCTTCAGGATTCCAAAGCATTGAGCCATGGAAGTTAAAGTGATGCCAAATGGCATTAATATAGGATTGTATTCCGGGATGTATGGCCATGTTCCAGAAGTATTCTCTCCTGATGTTTCACCCACATCTATGGCAGGCATCCTCAGAGGTTGTGAGGCATGGAGAAACTAGGCAAGGAAGGTTAATATATATCTGTGGGAAGTCCAGGGTGTGAGAAGAGTTCTTTGTCAGTTGGAATGTTGCGTGAATGTTGCAGTTGATCACTCTAATTAGCATTGGAAAGGTTCGTCTCTTGCCTGGGGGGCATCCTTTGTTTAGAGTCATTAGTCATCCCTGGAGCTCCTCTGCCCTCAGAGTGTTGCTTCCCATCTACTGTTCTGATTTTTTAGTTTTTTTAATACTGGTAGCCGGATTTTGTTCATTTTCATGGTTTTCTCCTTTCTGTTGAAGTTGTCCACATGCTTGTGGATTTCAATGGCTTCTCTGTGTAGTCTGACATGATAGTTGTTGGAGTGGTCAAGCAGTTCTGTGTTCTCAAATAATATACTGTGTCTAGGTTGGTTCATCAAGTGCTCTGCAATGGCTGATTTCTCTGGATGAGTTAGTCTGCAGTGTCTTTCATGTTCTTTGATTCGTGTTTGGGCACTGCGTTTGGTGGTCCCTATGTAGACTTGTCCACAGCTGCATGGTATCCGGTAGACTCCTGCAGAGGAGAGAAGATCCCTATTGTCCTTCGTTGACCGTAGCATTTGTTGGATTTTCTTTGTGGGTCTGTAGATAGTTTGTAGGTTGTGCTTCTTCATCAGTTTGCCTATGCGGTCATCAATTTGACTCTATTCTCACACCCTGGACTTCCCACAGATATATATTAACCTTCCTTGCCTAGTTTCTCCATGCCTCACAACCTCTGAGGATGCCTGCCATAGATGTGGGTGAAACGTCAGGAGAGAATACTTCTGGAACATGGCCATACAGGCCGGAATACATACAACAATCCTGTGATCCCTGCCATGAAAGCCTTTGACAAGGCCTTAATATAATTCATTAATTAGATGCACCATGATTACGTGTTCCATGAGAGTGTTGTGAGACCACAAAGATTTATTTGACTCAGGAGGCTAGTCAGAAGGGAACTGATTAGGCTTGAGCTTTAGGTGAATTTGATGCAGATTCCTTTTTCTTTGATTTTGAAAGAAAGCATTGCAGTTTGCAAAACAGTTTCTTAGATTGACTGAAGTAAGTTGTTAGACATACTGAAGACACTGTACAAAGGGACAAACAATTTCCATCAGCCTATCCTTTGTTCATACTTTATTATTTTTAAACAATTGGGATATGAAGGTGGATATAATTAAGCAAGATAGAAATTCAGCATGCTTTAGCAGTTTCATCTGAGATTAGAGAGAAGACAGTGAACACACAGGAGCTTATTTGTTGCTAATAATAGAAGAAAAAAACAGTATAATCCCTCACTCTTCATAGCCTCAGCACAAAGCTTTTGATTAGAATCAGAAGATGTAACAGCAAGTAATAAAATGGAAAAAGTAATAGGAAAACAAGAAATAAAATTTCTATTTTATCAGCAGACATTCAACTGACTTGATAGCAGAAAGAGCACAGTGCCGGGATTGTATAAATAAGATAAGGTCACTACATTTTTAGGATTTGTATTACATTATATAGATGTACAATAAACCACTATCTTCATGGCACTTTTAAAAATGGGGGAAAATTTGTAGAATGTATTCATATTAGAAGAAACCTGATGCTTTACAACAGTAGCTTTACAGATAGTTGGGTAATTGCTCCCACTTCCATTGAACTGATTTTCTTGATATGATCAGGCAAAGTTCTGTGTATTACTGAGAAGACTAGTCTTACCTTAGTCATCATCCTCTTCTTCTTTCTCCTTCTTACTTAACAAATTCCCTTTCATCAGAAGCTTCCCAAAACTGTATATGGTTTTGTATATTGAGAAACAATTAAATGCAGTTTTTTTCTCATTTTTAGGAATTGATTATAAAGACATGACAAGTTATTATACCATGATCCATGAAGACAGACAGAAAAGACTGAAATATGATCCATTAACACATTTAGAAAAGGCAGTTCTCAGTGTGTGCTGGACGTGTTTCTTTAAAAGTACATCAGATGACATGCAGAAGACCCATCTGATAGACCATTTAAAGCATGTGGGATAAATAGACGATAGATTATGAAGAAAGGATCTAACCTTGTTAGAGCGCTTGTATTTTGTGTCCATACAGCAATTATCTGGAATTTTTTTATCCAGGAGTTTTTGGATGGAGCTGAAATATATGCCCATTGCTCAGCTATTTCAAGAGCCACAGTGGCACAATGGGTTAAACCCTTGTGCCAGCTGGACTACTGACCTGGAGGTTGGGTTGCTGACCTGAAGGTTGCTGGTTCAAATCCACAAGACAGGGTGAGCTCTCGTCTGTCAGTTCTAGCTTGTGAGGACATGAGAGAAACCTCCCACAGGATGGTAACACATCCAAGCATCTCTTGGCCAATATCTCTGTAGACAGCCAATTTTCTCAAACCAGGAGCAACTTGCAGTATGTTCACAAGTTGCTGCTGACATGATAAAAAAAGCTATTTAAAGAGAAGCCACACTGAGGTGCAACTTTCTATTCTAAGGAGTGCATAAACTTTTGTCTAACACTGAAGAAAATTGCCAACCAATCAGTTCAAATTATGGAAAAACTAGAGCTCAACCACCACCGCCTTAGGTTATGATACTAATATAAGAAACCAATGAGTGTCTGATATGGCTAAATAGGGCAGGAACGGAAAAGAGTGAAATTTAAGGAATTTTCCAAATGTTTCCATCTATTGCTTCAACAATGCTCACTTAAAATTAATGCAGTTTTACAGCACTTTTACTGCAATGGGTCAATTTTGTGGAATCCTTCAAGCAGTAATTTTTTTTAAAATAATTTTTATTAAATCTTTTTCACATACAGTGATTGCAGATAAAAACGGGGAAAAGTGAGGGTAGAAGGGGAAGAGGGAGAAGAAATAATAATAATAGGACAGAAAAAAAACTTACAAAAGGTAAGGGAAAAAAGGGGGGGTTGGGGAAGAAAAGAAAAACTTTTACATGATGAAGAAATAATACAACCAATAACAGGAAACTCCTTCTTATGGGAAGTTCTCTTCCCTACTTAAATTTATACATTTATACACTGTATGTAGCTATATCTTATCACTCATTTTTCTCAAAGTTCAGCAATTAATGCATTTTTTTTAACTTTTAAGGTAATCATCTACTTTTTTCCAGTTTGTTTCTCTAACACTTTTTCCTCTTGTTTCTTTCAAAAGAAATGTAAGTTTGTCCATGTCATGTATTTCCCTTATTTTATTCAGCTAACTGTCTTTCTTCGGAACATCTTCACTTTTCCATTGCTTAGCAAAAATCATTCTTGCTGCTGTAATACAATATATGAATAAAATATCATCATTTAAATCAAAATTTGTATTTATATCTGTTATGTCTAGTAAATAATATTCTGCTTTAAAAGGGAATTTTTGGTTCAAAATAATTTGTGTTTCCGCATGAATCATTTTCCAATTTTTTTCGATTTGTCACATGTCCACCACAGGTGGTAAAAAGAGCCCGTCTGGACTTTGCACTTCCAGCATTTACTATCATAATTCTTATAGATTTTTCCTAACTTTTGGGGGGTCATATACCATCTGTGAAATATTTTTAACCAATTCTCTTTCAAATCAGATGCATAGGTGTATTTTAATTTCTTGTTCCAAATAGATTCCCATTCAATTAGATTAATCGGTCAACCTATATTTCTAGCCCATTTTACCATACACTTTTTAATTTCTTCAGTTTGTGTTGTCCATTCCAATAATTTATTGTATATTTTAGAAATTGCCTTATTCTCCATGAACATTATTTTGTCCCATTCGTTCTCTAAGTCACCAAATCCCTTTATTTTATCTTTATTATATTGTTCCTTTATTTGAGCATATTGAAACTAAGAAAGATTACTAAATTTCTGTTTTATCTCTTCCTGTGATTTTAATTCGTATGATTCCTTCTTTTTTATCAATATATCTTTATAAATTGGCCAGATTTTCCATCCCAATATTTTTCTTTGGCTGGCTTCTAATGTGGAGATCCATAGGGGTAATTTGTTATAATAAAATTGAATTTTGTATTTTTCCCATGTTTTAATTAGCGCGGATCTAATAAAATGGTTTCCGTTTTTTTTTCTATCTGCCTTTTATCATAGCCTATATAAGCATGCCATCCCCTGCGCAGATCAAATCCCTCTAATGTTAAAATATTTTCTTTCTTTAAGATTACCCAATCCTTGATCCATACCAGGGCGCATGCCTCATAATATGCCTGAAAATTTGGTAGGCCGAATCCTCCTCTTTTAGGTATATCTGTCATAACTGTATAATTAATTCTAGGTTTTTTATTTCTCCAGATGAATTTTGAAAGTTCTTTGTTCCATTCCTTAAAAAATTTTTGGTTTCTAATAATAGGTAAATTTTGAAAAAGATAAAGTAGCTTTGGTAAAATATTCATCTTAATTAAAGCAACCCGGCCCAATAATGATATATTTAAGTATTGCCAATTTTTTATTTCTTTCCATTTCATGATATAATTATTTTCCAGAAGTTGAGCGTTTTTTGCAGTGATCCAAATTCCTAAGTATTTTATCTTTGGTACTATTTTAATTCCTGTATTCTCCTGAATTATCTCCTGATTTCTTTTAGAAATATTTTTCGTTAAAATTCTTGTCTTATCTTTATTAATATAAAATCCCGCTAATTTACCAAAGTTTTCAAACTTCTGTAACCAATTTGCGACTTTATCTTTAGGTTGTTCTATTATACAGATTAGATCATCTGCAAAAGCTCTCAATTTAAATTCATAATTTCTTATTTTTAGTCCCTTCAATTGATCATCTTGCCTAATATTCCTAATTAAAATTTCAATTACGAATATAAAGATTAATGGAGATAAAGGACATCCCTGCCTTGTTCCTTTACTAATACTAAATTCTTTGGATTGTTGCCCGTTAATTGTAAATTTAGCTGTTTGTTTATCATAGATAGCATCTATCGCTTTCAAAAAGCCAAAACCTAAATCTAATTCTTTACCTAATACTTTAAAAAAAATTCCAATTTACATTGTCGAATGCTTTTTCTGCATTGACTGCTAAAAATATCACCTCTTTCTGATGATTAGTTTCATAATATTCTATGGCATCTAATATACATCTTACATTATCATTCATTTGTCTGTTCGGGAGGAATCCATTTTGCTCCTTGCCTATCCAAGTATTTAGAAAAACTTTAAATCTATTTGCCAGAATTGTAGTGAATAGTTTGTAATCTGAATTTAGAAGGGAGATTGGTCTATAATTACGAACCTCCGTTAAATCTACTTTCTCTTTTGGGATTGCGATAATTTCCGCTTGTGTCCATGTTTCGGGGATTGCATTTCCTTTTAAGACTAGATTCATAATTTTTGCTAGATGAGGTATAAGCTCATCTTGAAGAGATCTATAAAAATTTATTGTAAAACCATCAGCTCCTGGAGCCTTATTTGATTTCATTTCTCTTAATGCCTTTCTAATTTCCTGATCTGTTATATCTTTATTCAGTTGTTCCCTTTGTTGGTCTGTTATTTTTGCAAGTTTCAATGAGCTTAAATATTGTGTTATTTCATCCATCTTAATGTCTTCTTCTTGATAAAGTTTAGTATAAAATTCCCTGAATTCCTGCAAAATCTCTTCATCCTTATATTTCCGTTCACTTCCACTTTTAATTTCGGTTACCAATTGATTTTGTCTTTTCTTTCTTACTTTTCTGGCTAACCATGTCCCTGGTTTATTGGCATTTTCGAAATGATATTGTTTAATATATTTAAGTTGATTAGCCGTATGTTCTAATTCTAAGTTATTCTTATTACTTTTTAGAGTTTTTAGTCTATTCACCAAAGATTTCTTTTGTGGATTATTTTTTAGCTCTCTTTCCGTATTCATTATTTCCTTATTTATTTCATTTAATTTTTGAAAATTTAATTAATTTTTTTCTATTTTCTGTTGAATGAGGTGACCCCTTATTACAGCTTTATATGCATCCCAAATCACTTGTTCACTAGTTACTGATTGTGCATTAAATTTAAAAAACTCTTTGGTCAAATTTTTGTTTTTACAAATATCTTCCTCTTTTTTTAGCAGATTCTCGTCGAATCTCCATTTCCTAATTTTACTTTATTGATTAATTTTCATAATTATCGGACTATGGTCTGATCTATCTCTTGGTAAAATATCTATCTTGTCAATTTTTGTACAAAGTGAATTTGATAGCCATACCATATCAATTCTGGCCCAGGTTTTATGTCTTCCTGAGTAAAAAGTATAATCTCTACTTTCAGGATTTTTGATCCTCCAAATATCTTGCAAGTCAAATTCTTCCTTTAATTTTATAAAATTTTGTGGTAATACTCTTGCTTTTTCATTCTTTTTGTCTTTAAAAGTTTTAGTTGTATCTAATTTGGGGTCTAATATCCCATTGAAATCTCCCAGGATGATTATATGGTCATATTCAGCTTCAGAAATGTTTTTTCTTAGGTCACTAATAAATTTTCTTTGGGGGCCATTAGGTGCGTAAATATTAACAATTAAGATCTTCTGCAAGTCTTGTATTATTTGTACAGCTATAAATCTACCTTCCTGGTCCTTAAATTGAAGTGTTGCCACAATATTTTCTTTAATATAAATTACCACTCCCCTCTTTTTTTTAACATCCAAGGAGAAAAATTCTTTTCCCAGATTTTTATTAATTAAATGGGCTCCGTGTCTTTGCGAGATATGAACTTCTTGTAATGCTATAATGTTGTAGTTTCCTTTTCTTAATTTATTCATAATTTCCCTTTTTTTAATCGGCTCATTTATCCCATTGATATTATTAGAATAAAAATTTAAATTACGCTTCAGGTTACTCATGTCCATAGCTTGTTCCTTCAGCCCCCCTTAGTGTGGTGGACTTTCGTTCTTCTTCCAATTTATCTTCATCTTCTGTTTCTGTTGTAATCCCATCCTTGTCACTTGTATTATCCTCTTCATCTTCATCTCCCACATCCAAAGGGCCTGATGTTGTGTGGTTGCCTTTTCTTCTTTGGCCTGTAGTACTTGGTGAGTGATGTCTAGCTCTTTTTGGTTTTTTCCTTTTGGTGGAAGATGGAGGGGTTGTTTCTGTCGGGGTATTTTCTTTCTTTTTCTCTTTAATTAGTCTTTGATGAAAATCCTTAGCTTTCTCCTCCGACATCAACCAAAATCTTTCTCCATTCCAGGAAACCATTATCCCTTCATTCCTCACCCATCTAAACCTAATCTTCATCCTCTTAAGTTCATCAGTCAGAAAGAAGTATTTTCTTCTTTTATTTAAAATTGATTGAGGAAATTCTTTTAAAACAGTTATCTTTCTTTCCTTGTAGACCATTGGATTATGACTGTTATTCATCAAGATCTCTTCCTTTGAATCTTTTTTTCACGAAATGAATTATAACATCTCTCGATGCTCTATTTCTTCTTGAAAAATTTGTCTGTATTCTGTAGACTTTGTCAATTTCATTATCTATTGTTGTTTCATCTTGTTGGAGAAGGTTTGAAATCAATTCTATAATTATTTTCCTTAAATTTTCATTTGGATCTTCTTGAATATTGCGAAACCTTAATTGGAATTCTTTTTCATTTAATTCAAATTTTTCCTGAATTATTGCCATCTTCTGTGATGACTCATGGGCCTTGTAGTCCTGCTCATGACATTGTGATGCCTGATGAAGAAGAAAACTTGGGTTTTTTACCTTCCCAGTCAGAACTGGATTCTTCCCAGCCAGATCTGGGAACCTTGCACCTGCAAGAGAGTTGTGTTCCAGAAATATGTCAAACAAACCCTGAGCCTACATCTCCTGTGTTTTCTCGCCATGAGTTTTGTAAACAACAGAGAGGTTTGGAAGCGGCCTCGCGCAGGAGTGCTAGAATAGCTGCTAAGAATTTAGCCAATTAAGCCTGCTTTCCATGAGAATCTTTAAGGAGTCAAACATCTGGTCCCAGAGATTAGCTTTCGTTTCTGGTTCCCAGAGAACTGCTCTCGGCGGGAAAGTTAGACTCTATATAGGTGTTTTACCCGCGAAGTAACTTCGCGGAGTCAATTCGTCAGCCTCCGGAGCGAGTTGTGTCTGGACAGCGCGCTCCGTTCCAAGCCTCGTTCCTGTTCAAGCCTTGTCCTTGTTCTCAAGCCTTCGCTCCTGTTTCCCAGCCTTGTTTACCTTCGGACCTTGCCTCGCCTTCCAGGACTAAACCTTGCCTTGTTTCACGGATTTTACCAAGTAATTCCACGGACCTTGTTCTTGTTCCTCGTTACCTTGTATCACGATTCAAGCCTTGTTTCCAAGTATCAAGTTAATTCCTAGCCTTGCTCAAGTTCATGGACTAAAGGACCTCGTCATCTCCCCTCACCTTGCCTGGCAAGGTGAGTGTTTCGGTTACTGGATTACAACTTTGGCCCTTAATATTGCATATTGGACATTGTTTCTTGGACTAATTTTTGACCTTTCCTGAAAGGTCTGCTTCTGGACTAACTTTTACATTTGTTTTTACCAACTTTATATACTCCTTCAATAAAGATAGTAGATAGATTCTGGCCTCTGTGTATGGTTATTGGTGCCTTGCAGCCTGGGTTCTGACAGTTTGACTCCGCCAACCATAAGCACCAATTAACCAAGGCCAGAATGTCTACCGGAGCCGCGCCGGGTGGACAGCCACTTAGATACACCATCAGCAAGGACGAAGTGGACCGCATCCGTGACAGACTCAACGCGCAGGATGGAGAAATAAAAGGGTTGAGGGAGCGCGGAATCCGCCTCCCGGCCATGGCGTTGCCAACTAAGTTTTCTGGAGAAGCCTCCAAGGTCCAAGTTTTCCGCCGCCAGTGCCAGGCTTACCTAGAGGCCCGTGCCGCCGAGTTTACCCAAGAAGACATCAAGGTGGCGTGGGTTTACAGTCTTCTAGACGGGCCAGCGGCCAATTGGGCGACGGCACTGTTCGACCAAGCCTCTCCACACCTAAGATCAGCGCAACACTTCTTGGACCACCTTAAGGAGACCTGGGGAATCGAGGACAATTTGGAGGCAGCCGGTCACAAACTCCGCCGCCTCTTTCAAGGAGACAGACCCATGTCTCAGTACATAGCCGAGTTCCGAGTGCTGGCCCACAACACCGGCTGGAACGATGTAGCCCTCAGAGGACAATTTCGGGAGGGTCTCAACATTGAAATGCTGGAGGAAATCTCCAAGGTGGATCCTCCCCACACCCTTGAAGCACTCATTGATCAATGTTTACGGGCTGAAGTCATGATCGCCAACAGGAAACAGTGGGTACGAGGCCAGAGCGGTAGAGCTGGGGCAAAACCCCCCGCTCCCGCCAGCGTTCAGCCGCGTCCAGTGTGGAGACCCCCACCACCATCCCCATACCCCAGAGGGAGCGAGGAGGTGCCGATGCAGTTGGGCAATGTGCGTCCCAGATTAGATGCCGCCGAGAAGGCCCGCCGCCAACGCCTAAACCTCTGTTGGTATTGCGGGAATGGGGGCCACTTCGCCAGAGAGTGCCCAGCCAAAGGGAAGCCCGCCGCCCGTCTTGCGGCAGCGTCCTCCACGGAGACGAAGGTGTCTGAGGCGGCTGGCACACAGCCGGCGGGGGAAGCCAACGACCGGGCGTAGAGAGGCTCGCCAACCCGGTCAAAAAACCCATTCAAGAGCCGCCAACCGGGGTCCTGTTCCTTCTAGTGGTCACCTTATGGTCAGCAAAAAAGGGACCCGTCATGATCCACGCCATGATAGACTCAGGAGCCACCAACAATTTCATTGATAGAGAGTATGCCGACTCTCTGGGATTACAATATCATGACTTCAAGAATGCCCGTGTGGTGCAAGCCATCGATGGCCGCCCTCTCAAGACGGGCCCCGTAAGCCAGTGGTCGGAACCCACCAGGATGTGGATAAGGGAACATATGGAAGAGATTTCCTTCTTTGTTACTGAGGTTCCCCATTTCCCTGTGATTTTGGGGATTCCATGGCTGACACTTCACGACCCAAGCATCTCCTGGTCCAACAGAGAACTGCAGTTTGCTTCAAAGTACTGCCAAAACCATTGCCTCGTAGCCAAGGTCTGCCATGCCACAGACACCGAGCCCATTATCACCTTGCCAAAGAAGTACTCCGAGTATTGGGATGTATTCAATGAAAAAGAAGCCGAAAAATTACCCCCACATAGACCTTATGACTGTGCCATTGACTTGGTGGAGGGGGCCCCGATCCCGCGAGGGCATCTCTACTCCCTGACTGAACCGGAGCAAGAAGCTCTCAGGGAATTCATAGAGACAAACCTTCGCAAGGGATTCATCAGACCCTCTCAATCCCCAGCCGCCTCCCCAGTGATGTTTGTGAAGAAGAAGTCAGGGGACTTACGCTTGGTGGTGGACTACAGAGCATTGAACAATATCACTAAGCGGAACAGCTATCCCCTGCCCTTAATCTCGGATCTCCTAGACCGACTTCGAGGAGCCAAGGTCTACACCAAGCTGGACCTACGGGGGGCTTATAATCTAGTTCGCATCAGAGAAGGGGACGAGTGGAAGACCGCCTTCCAGACTAAATTCGGATTATTCGAGTCCCGAGTTATGAATTATGGTTTATGCGGAGCTCCCGCAACGTTCCAGCATTTTGTCAATGACATTTTTCAGGACTATCTAGATCGGTTCTTGATCATCTACCTGGACGATTTTTTGGTGTTTTCTAGATCACAATCAGAACATGAGAACCACGTTAAAATGGTGTTACAACGATTGCGGGATCATGGGCTTTATGCCAAGCTGGAAAAATGCGCTTTTGATCTACAAGAGGTAGATTTCCTGGGGTACCGCATCTCGCCTCTAGGGCTCTCCATGGACCCGGCAAAAGTTTCAGCAGTATTGGAATGGCGGGCGCCAACCAACAAGAAAGAGGTGCAGCGATTCTTGGGGTTCGCAAACTATTACCGCAAGTTCATTCCAGATTTTGCCCGCTGGTCTGACCCAATCACCAGCTGCATCCGTGGGAAACAGCCCTTCCGCTGGACTGATCAAGCAGAGAAAGGGTTCCAGCAACTAAAGAAATTATTCACGTCCCAGCCAATCCTTCAGCATCCAGATCCTGAAACCCTTTTTGTTGTGCAAGCGGACGCCTCTGATGTGGCAATTGGAGCTGTACTCCTACAACCGGTGGGAGATCACCTTCATCCTTGTGCCTTTTATTCTCGTCAACTAACCGCACCAGAGAGAAACTATACCATTTGGGAAAAAGAACTATTAGCCATAAAGGCAGCTTTTGAAACTTGGAGACATTGGCTAGAAGGGGCCAAATTTCCCATTGAAGTCCATACTGATCATCGGAATCTAGAACATCTAAGAACTGCCCGCAAGCTAAATCAGAGGCAACAACGTTGGGCTTTATTCTTTGAACGTTTTAACTTCCAGATTCATTATGTAACCCCAGCCCAAACCAAGCAAGCAGACGCCCTGTCACGTAAACCGGAATACGCTGCAGGACGCAAGGAGACCTTTGAATCCCAACTACTACAACCCGAGAACTTTGCCACGCTCACAGTGGGGAACACCAAAGCCACTCTCATTGATTCAACTCCCTCTACTCCAGGGCCCCTCTGTGCTCAAGAAATCAGGGCTAGTCAGCAAGCAGATGCCTGGGCGCAGGACCAACTTCGTCAAGGACTGCATTTTCCCTTTTCGCTTAAGGATGGACTGCTTTGCTATAGAAATCATGTTTATATCCCACCAGGACCGGGCAGGGAAAAAGCACTTCGTCTGTGTCATGACTGCAAGCCAGCAGGGCATTTCGGACTATTTAAAACCATGCATTTGATCCTAAGAGATTTCTGGTGGCCCAAGATCCGCAAGGATGTGGAAAAATATGTCAACACCTGCCCAGTATGCCAGCGCTCCAAGACAAGAAGGGAGAAGCCCTCAGGGCTTTTACACCCCCTTCCTACCCCATCTCGCCCATGGGAAATAATTTCTGCGGATTTTATCACTGACTTACCACCTTCCTGTGAATTTACCACGATCCTAGTGGTGGTGGACCTTTTCACCAAGTTAGCCCATTTCATTCCCTGTGAAGGCCTTCCCACGGCCAAAGAGACTGCAGATCTATTCCTCCAACATGTTTTCAGATTACATGGATTGCCCAAGAGTTTGATCACAGACCGTGGATCCCAATTCACCTCTCGTTTCTGGAAGGCACTACAAAAACTATTGGGCATAGACTCTCGTTTATCTTCAGCTCATCATCCCCAAACAGATGGGCAAACGGAGCGCACTAATGCCACTTTGGAACAGTACCTTCGCTGTTATGTAAACTACCAACAGGACAATTGGGCTTCTCTGTTACCACTGTCGGAGTTTGCCTACAACAATGGAGTCCAGGCTTCTACAAAAGAAACGCCGTTCTTTGCAAACTACGGCTTCCATCCACGTTTCTTTCCCCCTGTCATTGAAACTTCAGAAGTTCCCGCAGCAGAGGATTGGCTGCAGGAACTCACAGCGGTGCAACAACTTTTGCTCCAGCAACTGGACCAAGCCAAGGAGGACTATAAACGTCACGCGGACAAACATCGCCAGCCGGGCCCCGAAATCAAGGTAGGAGATCGGGTTTTTCTGTCCACTCGCTTTTTGCCCTCCCATCGCCCTTGCCGGAAGTTAGATGCCCGTTTCATTGGCCCCTATCCAGTGGTGGCGCAATTAAACCCCGTGACTTTCAAACTCCAACTTCCGCGTTCAATGCGCATTCACCCAGTGTTTCACCGCTCCCTGCTCCTTCCGGCGGATGGTGTGCGGCCAGATGTAGACCGGCCGGCCCCCGTCCCTGTTTTGGTGGATGGGGAGGACGAGTTCGAGGTTCAGGACATTTTGTATTCTCGCTTTCACCGCCGCCGCCTGCAATATCTCATTGACTGGGTGGGTTTTGGCCCTGAGGAACGCTCTTGGGAAGACGCCTGCACAGTCCATGCTCCTGATCTAACCCGTCACTTTCATCAGACCTATCCCGCCAAGCCACGACCTCGCGCCTCGGGGAGAGAGTCCCAGTTTGGGAGGGGGCTTGAGGAGGGGGATAGTGTGATGACTCATGGGCCTTGTAGTCCTGCTCATGACATTGTGATGCCTGATGAAGAAGAAAACTTGGGTTTTTTACCTTCCCAGTCAGAACTGGATTCTTCCCAGCCAGATCTGGGAACCTTGCACCTGCAAGAGAGTTGTGTTCCAGAAATATGTCAAACAAACCCTGAGCCTACATCTCCTGTGTTTTCTCGCCATGAGTTTTGTAAACAACAGAGAGGTTTGGAAGCGGCCTCGCGCAGGAGTGCTAGAATAGCTGCTAAGAATTTAGCCAATTAAGCCTGCTTTCCATGAGAATCTTTAAGGAGTCAAACATCTGGTCCCAGAGATTAGCTTTCGTTTCTGGTTCCCAGAGAACTGCTCTCGGCGGGAAAGTTAGACTCTATATAGGTGTTTTACCCGCGAAGTAACTTCGCGGAGTCAATTCGTCAGCCTCCGGAGCGAGTTGTGTCTGGACAGCGCGCTCCATTCCAAGCCTCGTTCCTGTTCAAGCCTTGTCCTTGTTCTCAAGCCTTCGCTCCTGTTTCCCAGCCTTGTTTACCTTCGGACCTTGCCTCGCCTTCCAGGACTAAACCTTGCCTTGTTTCACGGATTTTACCAAGTAATTCCACGGACCTTGTTCTTGTTCCTCGTTACCTTGTATCACGATTCAAGCCTTGTTTCCAAGTATCAAGTTAATTCCTAGCCTTGCTCAAGTTCATGGACTAAAGGACCTCGTCATCTCCCCTCACCTTGCCTGGCAAGGTGAGTGTTTCGGTTACTGGATTACAACTTTGGCCCTTAATATTGCATATTGGACATTGTTTCTTGGACTAATTTTTGACCTTTCCTGAAAGGTCTGCTTCTGGACTAACTTTTACATTTGTTTTTACCAACTTTATATACTCCTTCAATAAAGATAGTAAATAGATTCTGGCCTCTGTGTATGGTTATTGGTGCCTTGCAGCCTGGGTTCTGACATCTTCTCATTTTTAAACTCTAGACCATCTAATTTTTTCTGAAATTTCATTTGTGTTTTAGTTATTTTCAGATTTTCTGATTTCAGTTCACTAATTTCCCTATGAGAGATTTCTATTTCTTTTTTCAAATTGCCAATGTCTTCTTTAATTTCTTTTTTCATCTCTAACATTTCTTGGTAAATCTCCTTTTGTTGTAAAGTTTGTTTATCTAATTTTATCTGGGATTCTCTCTGAAATTCTTCTTGCCTCTCAGCCAGTTTTTGAATCTCCTGGAGAATGTCTCTTAGATTTACTTCCTCAATTTGTGATGGTCTTCTAAATTGTCCTCTATTTTCTTTAATTTCCTTTTCAAATTTTGATTTTGGACCTGCCATCTTAGAAATCAGTTATATTTCCTTTTAAACAAAGTTCTCAAGCTGGTCAAGTCACACTACAACAGTCATTCAAGATATTCAGATTATTCCAATTCTCTATTAGGCTATTGGGATACTTGGTGTACAATCAAAATTAATTATATTTCTCCAGTAGAGTATCTCAATTATTCAATTACTGATTTTCCACAATATTTCCTTTCGCTGTCTTCTTCAAGTGGTATAGTTCTTTCCTTGGAATCCAAGGTCGAGCCGTTCCATTTCCCAAAATAAGGTATTGATTCCAGCCTCTCCTTTTGACTGGCCCACCGTTATAGATTGCTATATTCTGCTGTAGTTCTTATTTTAATTTTGATTTTAATGAAGATCCCCTTCAAGTTCCATGCTGCTGGTTTCTCAAGCAGCCCCTGTTCAACAGGGCTAGATAAGTAGGAGTTCTTCAAGGTCCAAATATTCCAAATATTCCTTTCAAGTAAAGTTTTGTCACTTACAGTTTCCTTTGTTAGGCAAGTTTGTTTTTCTTCTTTAATTTAAAATCAGGCTGGGCGGGCAGTTAATGCTGGTGTGTCACCGGCTGCCGATCTGCGGTCCGCAATTCCCACACATTTCCGGACCCGTTCCCCTCGTCTTCAAACGAGGATCGGATCAACAGACTCTGCTAGGGTTTAAGCATCTCTTTCTGCCTCTATCCGCAAAAAGAGGGGAGCCAACGACTCTCCTAAACCACAGAATACGGAGGCTTACTAAGCACCCTCAGTAAGTCTGTCCTGCCACCATACTAGCCCACCGGAAGTGAGCAGTAATTTTAAAAGGTCTATATCCTTCTCTGCTAAATAGTGCTGTTGCCTTACCAATCTATAATTCTCATAATTCTAAAATATGGCAGTTGAAGTGGTGTCAAACAGTGTTGGCTGGGCAGTAGGGACTCCCTCTTGCTTTTGCAGTGACTCTAGTTGGGCCTGATATGGTCAAAAAATGTAGGGTCAGTGTAGAAGGGGAACTCGATAGTTTTAAAATGCAGTTTTAAAAGGAAGAAGTCATCATGACTACTAGGAGTGCATTTATACACTGTAAAAGTAAAGTAGCTGACACCACTTTCACTGCCATGGAAGCTGTAATTTTGCCTCACCAAACTATAGTTCCCATGATGTTATAACACTGAGCCAAGGCAGAAAAGGTGGTATCAAACTTCCTTGATTCTATTGTGTAGATGCACCCTAAGTTTTTATTATGAATAGGTATAGCTTTACAGTGGCTACTATGGTTGAAGGAGAGCCAAACCTTGTCTTGGGATGATATCACATTAGAGTTCAAAAATGCAGGTCTGTGTTATCCAATCACCCAGTTTACTCCTGTAGGATTTTGGGAAATGTAGTTTAGGGAAACCAGGACCTCTCTGGCTGAGAATTCCAAAGGCTCTGTCCTACACTACATTTCCCATAATTTTTCAGGAGCTCTAATGCACTATCCTTCTTGGAGAAACTGTACCATTTCAGGTACCTTTCCATACATAGCACAGATGTAACATGTGTCATATATGAACTGACATTAATAAATTGGAAGATTCTGCTTTGACATAAAAACCATCACTGCTTTCACACAATTAATGCCATGTTTAGTCTGTCATATGCTTCTAAAATTAAAAGTTTTAATTACTGATCACAATCAAAGTAATTGATGAACATAAACTACGTATGTATATAATTCTCATTTAAATCCAGCTCATCTAGTAGCAGCAAATTGCTTGAGGCATCAATGAAGGATTGTTTCTGCTGTGGGTCCTGATTTTAATACCAGTTGGTTTAATTGGTCAACTATTCTACTGCTCTTTCTTTCTTTCTCTAATGCTTCACCATTAAGCTGTATTCCTGGCATTGAAGAGGGATTCGCTGGTGCCTGTTGGAAGAGCACTTTGGTTTTCTCGATGTTCAATGAGAGGCCGAGCTTCTGCAAAGGTGTTTAGAGTGGCTTGTAGGTCTTCTTCTGAATGCGTCCAGACTATGTTGTCATTGGCATATTGGAGTTCTATAATAGATGTTGTGGTGACCTTGGTTTTGGCTTTCAGTCTGCTGAGCTTAAATAGTTTGCCATCTATCCGATAGATGATTTCCACTCTGGTGTGAAGCTTCCCATCAACAAAGTGAAGTATCATAGCAATGAAGATGGAAAATAAGGTTGGGGCAATGACACCCTGCTTGACACCTGATTCCATCATGAATGGGTCACTTTGGGAGCCATTGCTCTCCAGGACTGTTGCCATCATTTATTTATTTATTTATTTACAGTATTTATATTCCGCCCTTCTCACCCCAAAGGGGACTCAGGGCGGATTACAATGAACACATATATGGCAAACATTCAGTGCCAACAAACAACATACATTAGACAGACTCAGAGGCATTTTTAACATTTTTCCAGCTTCACAATTCCGGCCACAGGGGGAGCTGTTGCTTCACCATCCAGAAGTGGCTGTACTTCCTCATTCCTTTCCTCGTGTTTTGCTGGCAGTTTTATGGTGTTGTAAATTAGCCTCCCGCATAAAGCGTCCCTAAATTTCCCTAATTGACAGATGCAACTGTCTTTCGGGGCTGCATAGGTCAACAGCAAGCCGGGGCTATTAATGGTCGGAGGCTTAACCCGACCCGGGCTTCGAACTCATGACCTCTCGGTCAGTAGTGATTTATAGCAGCTGGTTACTAGCCAGCTGCGCCACAGCCCGGCCATCATGGAGGAGCCACAGGATATTCACAAATTTGTCACGGCAACCAATTTTTTGGAGGATTGTCCAGAGAGCACTGCAATTCACTGTGTCGAATGCCATTGCAAGGTCAATGAATGCCATGTACAGAGGTTGATTTTGTTCCCTGCATTTTTCTTGCAGCTGTTGTGCAGTGAAGATCATGCTCACTGTTCCTCTGGATGGGCGGAGTACACTCTGGGATTCTGGGAGGGTGTCTTCTGAGACAGGAAAAATATGGTTTGCAAGGATTCTTGCGAGGATTTTCCCAGCGGAGGTTAGAAGGTATATACCATGATAGTTTTATCCCCTTTCTTGAAAAGGGTGATGATGGTGGCATACTTGAAGTCTTCTGGGATTTTCTCGGTCACCCACACTTTTTCAATGAGCTGGTGGAGTTGTTGTATCAGCTCAGGTCCACCCGCTTTGAAGATTTCAGCAGTGATCCCATCAGGTCCGCTGGCTTTGTTGTTTTTTTGTTGGCTGATGGCATTGCTGACTTCTTCCAAACTAGGCAGTGCTGCAAGCTCATCCTGGTTTGTTGTTGTGGGATATGTGAGAGGGCCTCTTCGGCCACATTGGAACTGTGATTCAGAAGGTTCCACTAGTACTCTTTCCAACCTAGTTCAATTGCTGTTTTGTCCTTCAGAAGTTTGGTTCCTTTTGATGAGCGTAGAGGCTGTATGCCATGGTTTCGTTGTCCATAAATGATCTTTGTGGCTTTGAAAAATCTCTGAGCATCATGGGTATCTGCAAAGTGTTGGATTTCTTCAGCCTTCTTTGTCCACCAGATGTTCTTGAGTTCTCTAATCCTTCTTTGGACCTCAGCTTTTGCACTAGCATAGATCTTTTTCTTAGCAGCACAGTTGGTGTCTTTCTGCCATGTTTGGAAGGCTTTCCTTTTGTTATCAATTAATTGTTGGATCTCTTTGTCATTCGTTAATGCCAGTGGGTGCTTCAGTCAGATGCTTCACTAGGCCATTTCTGATAGCAAAGTCAACTCCATGTATTCTTCATTCTTGTTCAGGTAGTCCCTTCCAGAAGAAGGTGTAGCCTCCTTTTTCTTTCTTCAGCTGTTCCTCTTCCTGCTCTCCAGGTCTCCTGAAGTGCTGCTATGTCGATGTTAAAGCTCCCTTGCAATGATAGCAGTCCTGCGTTCGGGGCGTTTGCTGTCAGTGTTATCCAACATAGATCTTTTTCTTAGCAGCACAGTTGGTGTCTCTCTGCCATGTTTGGAAGGCTTTCCTTTTGTTATCAATTAGCTGTTGGATCTCTTTGTTATTATCATCAAACCAGTCTTGATGTTTCTTAGTTTGGTATCCAATGGTTTCTTTGCAGGCTGTAATGATGGAGGTCTTCAGTTTGTTCCAACGTTCCTCAACATTTTCGGGGTGTTCTGTGGGTAGATGATCCTTGAGGGTTGTTTGGAGAAGGGCTTGTTTGGAGGGCTCCTGAAGGGCTTGGGTGTTCATTTTGCGCCTTATTTTTCTTCCTTGGAGTCTGCATTTGGGGACGATCTTGATAGCCATCGTGGATTGGATTAACCTGTGGTCTGTCCAGCAGCCATCAGCACCTGTCATGGCTCTTGTGAAAAGCACATCACGGTGGTCCCTGGCACGTGTAATTAAATAGTCCAAGAGGTGCCAATGCTTTGACCAGGAGTGCTTGCATGATGTCTTGAGCTTGTTTTTCTGGCGGAAGAGCGTGTTGGTGATGACAAGGTTGTGCTTTCCCCATTTGGTGAGAAGCAAGATGCCATTTGAGTTGTTGTTCCCAACCCCGTCTTTTCCTATGATCCCTGGCCACAGGTCGGAGTCCCGTCCGACTCTGGCATTAATGTCCCCCAGGAGGATGATTTTGTCCTTAGGTATCTCCGATAGGATGGTGTCCAGCTGACAATAAAAATTTTCCTTGATGTCTTCGTCAGCATCTAGAGTTGGTGAATAGGCACATATGATGGTTGCCTGTTGGTGTTTGGCAAGGTTAATTCGGAGGGTTGAGAGTCATTCATTGATGCCAGTGGGTGCTTCAGTCAGGTGCTTCACCAGGTCATTTCTAATAGCAAAGCCAACTACGTGTATTCTTCACTCTTCTTCAGGCAGTCCCTTCCAGAAGAAGGTGTAGCCTCCTTTTTCTTCCTTCAGCTGTTCCTCTCCTGCTCTCCAGGTCTCCTGAAGCACTGCTATGTCAATGTTAAAGTGTCCCAGCTCCCTTGCAATGATAGCAGTCCTGCGTTCGGGGCGTTCGCTGTCAGTGTTATCCAACAGTGTCTGTACGTTGCATGTTCCAAAGTTCATTTCTCTTTTTTGGCCACAGAGCGGTGACCCCTCTGGATGCGGCAGTCCAGTCAGGGATAAGAGAGGCAGACTACATTTAGGGCACCTTTTCTAGCCCTTTCCCCATGTGGAGTGAGCAGAGCAAATCCTAAAAAGGGCTATTCAGTCATGGATACAGCTGCTGAACTACTCAACTGCCTTGGACCTTGAGGTAGAGTGACTGAGTCCATATCCACCACCCATGTGCCAGTCTGTGACTAGGGGCTTCCAGATTTCACAGTCCTGACCCCGTCGCCACTTACTGATCGCCATAGGACTTTTGTTGGTTTGTTTTTATTTTTCTTGGAAGATGCCTATGCATGATTTTTTTTAATGTGTGGGGGTCGGTCCACGGCCGGTCAACACACAGTCTTCACAGATTGAGGTTCCAGCAGTGGTGTGATTAACACAACGAGAGTGTCTTCTCAGTCTGTTGCAGCCTTCTTCCGCCTTCACAGCCGTTGTAAGATGTACCATGTTATCCTCTGCCTGCTCCACCGTTGAGGTCTTTGGGTCTTTGGATTGTTCTTGGTCTGGATCCTCCCCTGCAGCCACTCCTGGGAGTGCATGACTCATCGGAATACGAGGATCCATCGATGGATGGATTGTCACCTTTAACATTTTAAAACCAAGTAAAACAAAAGAGAATGCAATACCACCCTTGCACAAAACACATCCCCATTTGCACTACTAATAGAAGTACCCTGCTAATTCAGACCACAAATGCCTATTTAGTTGAGAATTTTGCCAAAAAAACACCCCTATTTATTTATTTTTCCACCTTTCTCTCAATATGGGAGTCAGTATGAATGGCACATCTACACTGACTACTTAATGTTGAAGAGCCATAGATCAGCTCTGTGACAGCCAAATGCTGCACAGTGCTGATTTGAGTTATGTGGGGCAAGACTACCTTAATGCAGGCTAGTCCCGTGTTAACTAAAATCAGGGATAATCCAAATTCTGGGCCAGAATTTGAAGTATTCCTTGGGCTTGTATAAACAGTTGGGGCGCTTCTGGGATAGAGTGGGGCATAACTGCTTTCACTGCCACCTTGTGCTTCCAGGGCTTCTGTTCTGCAAGTTGTGGTGCTCTCCAGCCTCAACATTGGTCCTACTGGTTAGTCATTCTCTACAGTAATGTCAGTTGAAACATGTGGGTGTTCATGGAAAGGAATGGGGGGGGAGAGGGGTGATTATGCCTCTCTTCCCTCACTCCTCCCTCATCACCCCATCATCCTAGCTGATGTCACTTCAGGCAGCAGTCAAGCAGGGAGTGCCAACTGCTCACATACCTTTATTTTGAGAACTTGTCATTTATGTCTATTTTCTGGTTTCTGGGCATTAGCCAATTTTCTACTCATAGGAGGACTTTTCTCCAATTGGCTAAGTCTTTGGTCAGCGATTTTGACAAAGTTTTTCCAGAGATAGGAATTTTATAAATTGAAATTATCAATTAAATTAGTAATTTTTAACAAAAGCTTTCAAATTAATTTTTAAATTAATTTGAATTCAATTCACTTATATTTATGTTTCATTATCAGTTTAATTCCAATCTTAAATGATTATAAAACAAATAAATAAATGAAAGACAACATTAAAGAACCATTTTTGGGTATTTCTCAGCTGGTTCTTTATCTGAAGCCTAGTATTCTTTCTTTTGAAAGGCTTTTATTTGGTCATGTTTGGGGAATTATCCACTGTGGTGTATGGGGTTTGAGCCCCTCTGGATCCATGCTGCCTTCCAACGGAGGGGAGACCTCTCTGTTGGGAGGAAGCATGAATCCGGAGGAGTTTGCACCCCTCCGGATCCATGCTGCCTTCCAACGGAGGGGAGACCTCCATTGAGTGGGTGAAGGGGGAGGGCCACAAAAGCCCTCCCCGGTCACCCACCTGCCCGCCTGTGCCTCGGCTCCTTCGTCACGCCGGGCCCGGCAACACTGGTGCCCGACTTGGCGAAGGAGTCGGACGTGCGTGTTGCTAGGTAGAAAGCAAGCTACCTAGCAACACACACGGGGCGCTCGCCCCTTGGGAGGTGACCCCTGCGTGTTGCTAGGTAGCTTACTATCTACCTAGCAACACGCAGGGGCCACCTCCCAAGGGGTGAGCGCCCCGTGCATGTTGCTAGGTAGCTTGCTATCCACCTAGCATACGCATGCCAGCGAGCAGGTGAACGGGGAGGGCCTTTGCGGCCCTCCCCATTCACCTGCTCGGATTGCACGGAGGCTCGAATGAGCGGGGCTCGAACGAGTGGGGTTTTACTGTATTTTCATTATTGTTGTTAACTCTCAGGTAATATTGTATGTATATGGTGCTCTGAATTACATATTGTTACTTATGTTTTGAAACTTTATGGTATTCGCTTATCCTTTTTACATAGAAGGAGGATAGCTCTATACTCAGAGAGACCTGACTATTTCTGTGGCCTTTGCAAGATGCTCTAATATACACATCTCTTTTTATGTTTTGAACCTTTATAGTGTTTGTTTATCTCTTCGACAAGATTTCTTTCCTTGCCTGGTGGCCAGTGGGCTTAGGGTATTAGAATAGAGCAGAGAGAGCATCCAAAGAATACGGGGAAAAGGGAGGGTGTGGGAAAAGGGTGTTTTTGAAAAGGGCCTATGGGCTTTTTCCCCCCCGGGTCGGGATCTGCCCGCCAGTGCAGGTATTTTTCTGCTGTGCCATTGCCTGTGTGTGTGTGTGTGTGTGTGGGGGGGGTTATAGTTTACTTTTAATATTTTTCCAATAAAGAAGCAAAATAAGGAATACTACTTTTTATTTCAGAAGCTTTTTTGGGGTGCCTGGGGAAACATTCGATTGTTTTTTTTTTTTTAATAATAGTTTTTATTGTGCTTTTATCTATTATTACAGTGAAAGCGAGGAAAACAGTTGTGTGTAGACAGTGGGGTGAAAGTAGAGACCAGAGACCAAAAAAGCAAAAGAAGATAACACCAGCAAACACCTTTTTATTGGCCATGTAGCCAATAGATGGGGATGGGGAAGACTTAGCTTAGGGCGGGGAATAAATCGATATCACAAGAGCAGTACTCATTGAGTTAATACAACAATGGAGGGGATGGTGATGATAATAGAAGAGAGTTTGTGCGATTTGTGGACACAAAGATTCTCCAGCTTTCCTTGTCACTATGGGTGATAAACAGTCTGCCAGCACATTGGTGAGGTTGGGTGGGTTAACTGCCATTTGGACTGGCAGAACAACCTCTTTCCCTTCTCCTGAGCAGTGGTTGACTTAGACTGGAAACACTCTTTTCCCCCCCGCTGTGGTGTGGGCTTACAGATGTAGGGGCTGTCAGGACAGCCGTTTCTGAGAATTTCCAGGAGTGCCAACATTATTGGTGGGCAAAAACTTACCAGAGTCCCGCCGCAGTGCATAGCACAAGGTTACAATAACAGAAAACATAAAGGCATGGTCCAGGGACATCTATTGTCCCACATCCTATTTCTGGAGGATTGGTTTCGATGGTTTCTGCAATGTCAGACATTTCTGATTAAAGATATCCTTCATTCTAGCAAACATTAGTTTATCACGGAGTAAAGAAAACAAGGTTCTTAGAATGGCCATGCGACGCCAGTCACCCAAACTTACATGCTTCTGCTTTCCCACCAGGTTTCAAACATCTCTTGCTTAAGATAGGAAGGGGTGATTTTAATTTGACTCAGCTTTCATTATTTTCATAATGTGAGCTATTTCACCTGAAATACTGCTTACAGCCTGGTTCCTTTTCTTCTTGCAATGCTTGTCTGGGTCTCCCGGGGGCGGGGGCTGGCCAACTGTGGCCAGCGGGGGTGGGGGAGGGGAGTTTGGGACTGGAGTTTACATGGCCGAGTTTCACCGGCTCATTGCTGGATGCAGAAGTGTCTCTTCTTGGTTATCTGTTGGTAGAACTCGGCCGACCACTTAAAAGCATTTTCTCTGGCCGTGTAACGGCTGATACTATAATCAGTCGAGGTTGTGGAATCCAGACGGGAGGTAGAAGAGTCTTCCTGGGGCCTTGTCCATGTCTTGCCCATCTCCCTCTCCCCCTCCTCCTTCCATTTCTCCTCCTTTCTCCAGAAGGGAGGGCAATGGTACCTGGGTGGGATGCGTGTCCACTGCGCTCGCCGTTTCCAAGCTCAAGGAGGCTGGGGCGGATGCCGATTTCAGGCCTACCTTGTCCTTTTCCTCCTGAAGAGACATGCTCTCCGGAATCCAAACGAGAATTAAATAGAGGAGTGGTGGCAGGCCAAACTTAGCGGGATTGGGGTTTTTTTGGCTGGCGGTGGTGGTAACAGGTCAGAGTTCCACCAAGGGCCAGATGACAGTCCTTCAGCACAGCCTTCATCCTGGATCTTCAGCGCTGGCTTCAGTTTCCTGGTCCTCTGCGCGGTCTTCTGACAGGTCCAGGGGTGGGGCAGGGGATGCCTTTTCGGCTGCCAGAAGAGCTCGTTTCTTTCTGTTTTTGGATAGTTGAGAATGGGTTTACAAAAGAAGTACCTTTCCGTTATCTTAACAGCGACGGGAGTGTGCACCGGTGGCCGGCAGGGGGTGGGGCCTTTTAGGCTGCCTGAGACATGGCGGAACGGTTTCCACCCAGTTTTTCGCCAGTTTTTGGGCACCAGATGTATCGGGTTGACCTTCCTGCCAAGCAGGCCTTTTTGTTGTCCCCCCCCCTGTCCTGGAGTTTCAAATGGCTGCAGGCCTTTTTGTTTCCCCCCCCCCATCCCAGTGTTTCAAATGGCTGCTTGGCCCTATGGGGGTGGGGGCCATACAACGATGGACAGCTCCCCAGAGGAGCGGGACCCAGGCCCCCATGTCTCAGGCAGCAAAAAAGTCACTGCCCCACCCAGCTTATTTTTAGATAGGGGTGGGGGGGTGTGCTGCCCGACAGTGGATGGCTTCCCAAAGGACCCAAGCCCCCATGTCTCAGGCAGCTGAAAAGTCACTAACCCGCTTTGCTTATTTTTATATAGGGGAGGGGGGTGGAGTTCGGCCAACGGAGGCCGGACCTCAGAGGAGTGGAACCAAGCATCCATTTCACTGTCAGGGAGAAGTCAAACCCCCGTCCCGCAATTTTTAGATAGGGGTGGGGGGTGGGGGCCTGCCCACTGTGGCCAGTGAATGGTTCCTTCCTGGATGCCTGCAAAGGCAAATTGCACATTGCAGCAGCACAATGTGTCCTGTCCACCAATGTCCACCATTTTCATGAATTTACAGGCACAGAAACAAAGTTACAGAAGTAGAAGAAGGATTTTCACAGTGAAGAAAATGCAATTGAACAGGAAATAACAATTTCAAAGCAGGAACAGATTTCTGCAATTTTTTAAAATGATTACTTATATAAGGTATGAAAATTCTCAATAAATCTGAGGATAAGACAAATGTTCTGCAATCTGGTGAGCACGTAGTGTTGAATGTGTTCTCCCAATGTACCAAATTTGATCAGGATAGCTCAAAGAATGAGGGTGGGAGAGCCCCATAAAAGCCCCCCCGGGCTGTTTTTTCGTGACTGCGCATGCGCGTCTGCCATTAACGAACTATTTTTGAATATTATGAATATTCGTTAAATTCTGCAAATTTTAGAGACAAAATTCGGAAGTAACTTCAGAAACGAAGCACCAGCGCCCCCTACTTTTGAAACGAGTTTAAAACCATTTTTTTTCATGGCTCGCTCATGCTATCTATCTATCTATCTATCTATCTATCTATCTATCATCTTGCTATTTGAGATAGCTGTTTTAAAATCTTATTAATGATTAATTAAACTATAGTTAATATGATCCCATGCAAAGGATCGTTACCTTGATGTTATGCTGGGGCTTACGTGCCTTGATCATGCCATGAGCTAAACCATGAAGCGGCACCCAAGATGAGAAGGTTATGGCAGAGAGGTCAGACTAAATTCGATCCCTGGCGAAGGTAATGGGAACCCACCCCAGTATTCTTGCCATGAAAACTAAATGGATCAGTATAACCAGAAAAATATCGGTTTACCATCGGAATATAGGACTCCCAGGTCAGAAGATGGTCCAAATGCTACTGTGGAGGAACAGAGGACTAGTTCAACTAGCCCCAGATGAGATGATGAAGTTAGCTCAACGCTGAAAAGAAAGCTAATAGCCGACGTTGCTAGAGCTGAATGACAAATCCGATGTTCTAAAGATCAACACACTATAGGAACCCAGAATGTAAGATTAATGAGCCAGGGCAAACTGGACGTAGTTATTGGTGAGATGTCAAGATTACAGATAGACATTCTGGGAGTAAGTGAACTGAAACAAACTGGAATGGGCCACTTCACAACAGATGGCCACCAGATCTACTACTGCGGGCAAGAAGAACACCAAAGAAATGGAGTAGCCTTCATAATTAATAATAAAATTGCTAAAACAGTGCTTGGATACAACCCAAAAAATGATAGAATGATCTCAATCCAAGTTCAAGGTAAGTTGTTTAACACCACAGTGATCAAAATATATGCCCCAACCACAACTGTGGAAGAAGCAGAATTAGATCAGTTCTATGAGGATCTGCAGCACCTACTGGATAATACACCCAAAAGAGACATTAATTTTCATTACAGGAGATTGGAATGCTAAGGTGGGCAGTCAAATGACATCCGGGATCACAGGCAAGCATGGTTTGGGACAACAAAATGAAGCAGGATGTAGGCTGATAGAATTTTGCCTGGAAAACTCACTGTGCATAACAAACACTTCCAACAAACAAACACTGTGCATAACAAACACTTCCAACAACCTAAGAGGTGGCTTTATACATGGACTTCACCAGATGGTCAACACCGAAATCAGATTGACCACATCCTTTGCAGCCAAAGGTGGTGGACATCAATCGAGTTGATGAAAACAAGACCTGGAGCTGACTGTAGTTCAGATAACGAAATTCTTATTGCACAATTTAGAATCAGACTAAAGAGAATGGGGAAAATACAAAGACCAATTAGATATGATCTCACAAATATTTCTAGTGAATGTGCAGTGGAGGTGAAGAATAGATTTCAGGGACTAGATTTAATAAATAGAGTCCCAGAAGAACTATGGAAGAAGTTCACAACATTGTTCAGGAGGTGGCAACAAAGTACATCCCAAAGAAAAAGAAAACCAGGAAGGCAAGGTGGTTGTCTGCTGAGACACTGGAAGTAGCCCAAGAAAGAAGGAAGGTGAAAGGAAACAGTGATAGGGGAGATATGACCAATTAAATGCACAGCTCCAGAGGTTAGCCAGAAGAGACAAGGAACTATTTTTAAACAAGCAATGCATGGAAGTGGAAGAAGAAAATAGAATAGGAAGGAAAAGAGACCTCTTTCAGAAAATTAGAAACATCGGAGGTAAATTTCAGGCAAAAATGGGCATGATCAAAAACAAAGATGGCAAGGACCTAACAGAAGCTGAAGAGATCAAGAAAGGGTGGCGAGAATATACAGAAGATCTGTATAGGAAGGATAATAATATAGAGGGTAGCTTTGATGGTATGGTGAGTGAATTAGAACCAGACATCCAGAGGAGTGAGGTTGAATGGGCCTTAAAAGCATTGGCACACTATTGCCCAGTTCGTTTTTATAATTTTATTGTTGTTTTTTAATTCATGTTTTACTAATGTTCGCTATTTTATTCTTTTATGTTAATGTTTAATTCTTATTTTTGCGCATTGTTCTGTTTTTTTTTGTGTTTTATGTTTGTTATTGTATTTGCCTGGGCATTGGCCCCATGTCAGCCGCCCCTACCTAATCCTCTTGGGGAGATGGAGGCGGAGTATAAAAATAAAGTTGTTGTTATTATTATTATTATTATTATTATTATTATTATTATTATTATTATTATTATGACACAGCAAACAAGATAGATATGCTGGATTTTGTATCACAAAATCACAAGTCAGACACTTCCCAAGTGTCTAGGACTGTGTGATGTATTTTCGGATGATGCGTGCAGATCCCAGTAGGGTGGCCTTTTGCAGTTGGCAGGTCGTAATTTTGTCAATGTCTATTGTTTCCAAATGCTGGCTGAGATCTTTTGGAACGGCACCCGATGTGCCCATCACCACCGGGACCACCTGTACTGGTTTCTGCCAGAGTCTTTGCAATTCAATCTTGAGGTCCTGATAGCAGCTGAGTTTTTCCTGTTGATTTTCATCAATGCGACTGTCACCTGGGATGGCAACTTCAATGATCCAAACCTTTTTCTTTTCCACAAATGTGATGTTTGGTGTGTTGTGTTCCAGAACTTTGTCAGTCTGGATTCGGAAGTACCACAGTATCTTTGCGTGCTCATTTTCCAATACTTTTGCAGGTTTGTGACCCCACCAGTTCTTTACTGCTGGGAGGTGGTATTTGAGGCATAAGTTCCAATGAATCATTTGGGCCACATAGTTGTGCCTCTGTTTGTAGTCTGTCTGTGTGATTTTCTTACAGCAGCTGAGGAGATGATCAATGGTTTCTTCAGTTTCCTTGCACAGTCTGCATTTTAGGTCATCAGCTGATTTTTCGATCTTGGCCTTAATTGCATTTGTTCTGATGGCTTGCTCCTGGGCTGCAAGGATCAGGCCTTCTGTCTCCTTCTTCAGTGTCCCATTCGTGAGTCATAGCCAGGTTTTCTCCTTATCAGCTTTTCCTTCAATTTTGTCAAGGAACTTTCCATGCAATGTTTTGTTGTTGTTGTTGTTGTTGTTGTTGTTGTTGTTGTTGCTAATAACAAGGCAGCAGGAGACGATGGGATCCCAGCTGAGTTGTTTAAAATCTTGAAAGATGATGCTGTCAAGTTGATGCATACCATATGCCAGCAAATATTGATAACACAAGAATGGCCATCAGATTGGAAAAAATCAATTTCTATCCCCATACCAAAAAGGGAAATGCTAAAGAATGCTCAAACTTCCATACAGTGGTACTTATTTCCCATGCTAGTAAGGTAATGCTCAAGATCTTGCAAGGCAGACTCCAGCAATACATGGAGCGAGAGTTGTCAGATTTACAAGTTGGGTTTAGAAAAGGCAGAAGAATGAGACACCAAATTGAAAATATCCACTCGATAATGGAGGAAACCACAGAGTTTCAGAAAAACATCTATTTCTGCTTTATTGACTATTCTAAAGCCTTCGACTGTGTCGATCATAATAAATTGTGGCAAGTTCTTGGTGGTATGGGGATACCAAGTCACCTTGTCTGTTTCCTGAGAAATCTGTATAAAGACCAAGTAGCCACAGTAAAAACAGACCGCGGAACAATAGACTGGTTAAAGATTGGGAAAGGAGTACGACAGGGCTGTATACTTTCACCCTACCTATTCAACTTGTATGCAGAACACATCATGAGACATGCATGATGCGATGATGCGATGATGCGATGAATCAAAGGCTGGAGTTTAAAACTGCTGGAAGAAACATTAACAACCTTAGATATGCAGATGATAACACTCTGATGGCTGAAAGTGAGGAGGAGCTGAGGAGCCTTATCACCAAGGTGAAAGAAGAAAGTGCAAAAGATGGGTTGCAGTTAAACATCAAGAAAACCAAGATTAGGCCACCAGACTGATTGATAAATGGCAAATAGAGGGAGAAAACGTGGAGGCAGTGACAGACTTTATATTTTTATGTGCGAAGATCACTGCAGTTGCCGACTGCAGCCAGGAAATAAGAAGACGCTTACTTCTTGGGAGGAGAGCAATGGCCAACCTTGATAAAATAGTTCAAAGCAGAGACATCACACTGGCAACAAAGGTCTGCATAGTGAAAGCAATGGTATTTCCCATAGTAACCTATGGATACGAGATCTGGACCATAAGGAAGGCTGAGCGAAGGAAGATAGATGCTTTTGAACTGTGGTGTTGGAGGAAAATCCCGAGAGTTCCCTGGACCGCAAGAAGATCCAACCAGTCCATACTCCAGGAAATAATGCCTGGCTGCTCACTGAAGGGAAGGATATTGGAGGCAAAAATGAAGTATTTTGGCCACATCATGAGAAGACAGGAAAGCTTGAAAAAAATATGATGCTGGGGAAAATGGAAGGAAAAAGGAAGAGAGGCCTACCAAGGGCAAGATGGATGGATGGCATCCTTGAAGTGACTGGCTTGACCTTGAAGGAACTGGGGGCGGCAACAACCGACAGTAAGCTCTGGCGTGGGCTGGTCCATGAGGTCATGAAGAGTCGGAGATGACTGAATGAATGAACACACACACAAACTATATTAACACTTTCTATAACACATAGAAAGCATTATACTTTAACACAGTGAATATCATGTGGGATGTGACTTGAATTGGAAATCTCCATAAGCAAAAGTTTTTTTGTAAACTGAAGACAGAATATTTTGAACACAATGCTGTTCACTTTTTGGTAAGTAGTATATGTTGGTAAGCGTTCCATCAACTGCTCATTTCTAAAGCAGACTTCAGCAGCAGCAATAGCCTTGACTTGAAATTACTTAGAGCCCCACCTTCCCATTTGGAGGTAGACTAGACAGAAGACTGGGAACTAGTTCTTGCAGAATTCACAGGCAAAGGGTCTCCCAACACCCACAGCAGCAGCGGCATTTTATGTCTCTTAACAACCTAAAGTGTTTAGTTCTCTAAATGCTCTATTATATTTCAGAACCTTGCTGAACATTTGTCCTGCCAGTGAATGGGCTTACATGACAGCTGATATATGAACAGTAGTTTCCAATGGAACTTTTTGTTTTCCTATTTTTATTACCATATAAAACACAGCAAGTATGCAGGCACATATGAACAGCTATTCCTAATGTGTACATTGATTGATTTCCCTACAAGCCTCATTGGCCAGTGTTGCACACAAACTACTTTATCTAAAGTATTTCTACTCCTTAGTCACACTTTCTCACTAAAATAAATTAAATAACAACAAATAATGTCAGAAAATTCAGAATGGCCGAATATATATATATATATATATATATATATATATATCTCAACAGGTAGAGGAAAATCCTGACATAGCCACTAGGGTAAAATATATTTAGCAGAAGTGTGATTTCATCTCAAATGCTTTGAAGAATTTCATACATTTGAAATAGTGCCATATTGCCTATTTCCACACAGATTAATGCTAGCTATCTCCCAGTTTGGAAGAAGTTTCTCCTTACAGCTTTATATAATTATGTATTTTACAATATTTTCTGCTTTAATTGTAATGTCATTTGAACAAGCCCTGTAAAAAGCAACAATTTTGTTTTGTTTCTAGTATTTAAGCTTCCAAATTGACACAGATATCTTCCTTCTTTTTGGGATTTAAATAGATTGAGATGAAGTCTAGTAATGGTTTAACTGTAGTCAGGTCTAAAGCCAGAAGAATTTTATGGTTCAAAAATGGCCACAGAGGAAGAAAAAAAAATGAAAAGTGATTAAAATCTGGTCTCCAGCAAAGCTCTGATTTCAAAGCTAAGGCCATCAAGAGATGGATGGGAGCCTGAGGAAGAGATTAAGCAACTACAAATTATTGTGAGGAAGGTGATACACTCATGGAAAAGATGAAGCAATAAGTTTCAATTGATTTGGGATGGCAACAGGCCTGATGTGAAGATAACCAGGTTACATGGATCTAAAACACTTGACATTTGAAGAATTAAAAAAGTATGATCAGACAGAACTTAAAACCAGTAAATTTGGTAGAGTGGACTGCAGCAATCATTATCAGAATTTAAGTGGAACCAACTTCTAAATGCATCTGTAACAAACAACTTTAATCAGTTTTGGTATTTGGTCAATGGACTGAGTAATTCAAATCCAACATTTACCTCATCAATCTCTCCATCCAATTGGTATAGTTATTTTTCCAACGTCTTTCAGGATGATGAGTTAGAAACCCGGAGCTCAGTGACAGATAATAATAATAACTTTATTTTTATACCCCGCCTCCATCTCCCCCAAGGAACTCGGGACAGCTTACATGGGGCCAAGCCCAGGTGGTTACAATCATTGTAAATAAAACACATCCAAGTAAAAGCAGATCGAATAAAACTTAATAAAATCACATTAAAATAAACACGGATAGTTAAAAAAAAACCTGAGCAAGCTCATAGAAATGAACTGGGCCAATGAAAGTACATAAAGTGAGGAATGTAAACTAGATAAAGAAGTAAGTAACCCAAACTATAATAATTGGTAAGGGGCTTGGGATGAGGTAAACATAGGAGCTATTTCCAGCTGAAGGAGTAGAATAAAGTGCAACAGATACGTTATTAATCATCAGGACGAGCCCTGAATTGATCGACTGGATTGACCGACTGGCCTCCTTCTTCAGTATAGGAAATTGCAGACCTGATAGTTGGTCTAAAAAAATTGGAAAAGTGGCCAGATAGGATTTAATTATCCCAGAAATTTTGAAATTATACCTTGAGTGGTGGACCCCCTCTTGATGGCAGTGTTAACCATCATTAACAATATGGGTATCCTTCTAAATAGTTGGCGATTTGCCATTGTAGTATAGTATACAAAAAGGGTGACACTACCAATTCTTCCAATTATCGGCCAATTAGACTTCTATCAGTGATTAGAAAATTTTATGCAAAATTCATATTAATTAATTTGCAAACCTGGCTGTATCATAATAAAATCATCAGCCCTGGGCAAGTTGGATTCCATAAGGATAATTCAACCTTGGATCACTACTTAGTACTTTCGCCTTTGGCAGACAAATATTCTACGTATAAAACTTCCAAGCTATTTGCTGCTTCCATTGATCTAAAGGGAGTTTTTGACTCCATAACAAGAAACCTGCTGTGAGACAAGTTGAAGTCTTTGAATATCGATACCAGACTTTTGTTTCTAATTAGACAACTGTACACCAATACTGTTTGCCAAATTAGATGCTCTGAGGAAGGCCAATTAACATCTAGAATTAGTGCTACACATGGGGTCAAGCAGGGCTGCATACTGGCTCCTGCTTTGTTTAACATATTCCTGTATGATTTACCCTATGCTTTAACTTTGATGAAAGGTCAAAGTCCCAAGCTCCATTCTATACAAGTATCCTTACTCTTATATGCAGATGATGCTGTGTTATTGTCTTCATCTAGTATCATCCTTAAATGCTTAATTTATTCCTTTGCCAATTACTGTGAAATAAACTGACTGGAAATTAGTTATGTTAAATCCTAAATTTTCATTTTTGCCAAAAAGTGGAAGTCCATGTCTTGGAAGGTCAGGGACCACAAAATTGAGCAGGTCAAATATCTTTGATACCTTGGTATTAGCTATAGATATAACCTGTAATAGCTCTTATAGCGACAAGCAGTAATGGCCTCTGCACATTCCAACATTGCAGCAATATATCACTTTTTCTACAGTAAGGGTAACCAATAGGCTTGATCGATCCATGAAAAATTTGATTCTAAACTCGTTTCAAAACTAGAGGGGGCATTTTTTCGTTTTTGTTGCTAATAACGAATTTGGCCCCCAAAATTTTTCGAAATTAACGAAAATTCGTTATTTTCGAAATTAATTCGTTAATGGCGGACGCGCATGCGCGGTGGCCCAAAAACAGCCCGAAGGGGGGGGACTTAGGGGGCTCTGCCGCCCTCATTTTTTGAGTGATCTTGTTCAAACTTGGTACAGTGGTAGAACACATTTAACACTGATAGCTCACCAAAATGTGGAACGTTTCCCTTATCCTCTGATTTTTGGCAAATTTTCATAGCTTTTATAATAAACCATTTTTTAATAATTGCAGAACTCTGTTCCTGGTTTGAAAGTCTTATTTCCTGTTAAATTGGGTTGTCTTTACTGTGAAAGTCATTGCTCTACTTCAGAAACTTTGTTTTTGTGGCTGAAACTTTGTTAAATTGGTGTAGTCCCCGGCTGAGACACAAGCAGCCCCGCTTGTGTTTGAGAGCGGTGAAGGGACAAAGGCACCCCCCCTTCTTTCCCCAAAAGGAGTTGTATTTTGTACAGGGAAGTATGGGATATGCAACTCTTTCCCAAACTTGGCTTAGGATTATCAGGAAGCGTCCCCGGCTGAGACACAAGCAGCCCCGCTTGTGTTTGAGAGCGGTGAAGGGACAAAGGCACCCCCCTTCTTTCCCCAAAAGGAGTTGTATTTTGTACAGGGAAGTATGGGATATGCAACTCTTTCCCAAACTTGGCTTAGGATTATCAGGAAGCGTCCCCGGCTGAGACACAAGCAGCCCCGCTTGTGTTTGAGAGCGGTGAAGGGACAAAGGCACCCCCTTCTTTCCCCAAAAGGAGTTGTATTTTGTACAGGGAAGTATGGGATATGCAACTCTTTCCCAAACTTGGCTTAGGATTATCAGGAAGCGTCCCCGGCTGAGACACAAGCAGCCCCGCTTGTGTTTGAGAGCGGTGAAGGGACAAAGGCACCCCCCTTCTTTCCCCAAAAGGAGTTGTATTTTGTACAGGGAAGTATGGGATATGCAACTCTTTCCCAAACTTGGCTTAGGATTATCAGGAAGCGTCCCCGGCTGAGACACAAGCAGCCCCGCTTGTGTTTGAGAGCGGTGAAGGGACAAAGGCACCCCCTTCTTTCCCCAAAAGGAGTTGTATTTTGTACAGGGAAGTATGGGATATGCAACTCTTTCCCAAACTTGGCTTAGGATTATCAGGAAGCGTCCCCGGCTGAGACACAAGCAGCCCCGCTTGTGTTTGAGAGCGGTGAAGGGACAAAGGCACCCCCTTCTTTCCCCAAAAGGAGTTGTATTTTTTACAGGGAAGTATGGGATATGCAACTCTTTCCCAAACTTGGTTTAGGATTATCAGGAAGCGTCCCCGGCTGAGACACAAGCAGCCCCGCTTGTGTTTGAGACTGGGGAAGGGACAAAGGCACCCCCCCTTCTTTCCCCAAAAGGAGTTGTATTTTGTACAGGGAAGTATGGGATATGCAACTCTTTCCCAAACTTGGCTTAGGATTATCAGGAAGCGTCCCCGGCTGAGACACAAGCAGCCCCGCTTGTGTTTGAGAGCGATGAAGGGACAAAGGCACCCCCCTTCTTTCCCCAAAAGGAGTTGTATTTTGTACAGGGAAGTATGGGATATGCAACTCTTTCCCAAACTTGGCTTAGGATTATCAGAAAGCGTCCCTGGCTGAGACACAAGCAGCCCCGCTTGTGTTTGAGAGCAGTGAAGGGACAAAGGCACCCCCTCTTCTTTCCCCAAAAGGAGTTGTATTTTGTACAGGGAAGTATGGGATATGCAACTCTTTCCCAAACTTGGCTTAGGATTATCAGGAAGCGTCCCTGGCTCGGATCCCTTGTTTCCAAAAACACTTTTGCGTGGAAAAAAGAAAGGAGAAAGCCCACCCCGCCCGCAAGAAGAAAAATGGCGCAGTAGAAAAATTGCTGCGCCAGGAAAAAAACACCCACAGGACAGCCCTTTGCAAAAACAAAAGAAAAAGAAAGACCCAACTAACACACACCACCCAAACTCAGCCAGCCACCCCACCTTTTCTCCCGGTCTTCACACAGCCATACTGTGACGCAGCAATCTTTCCTGCCTGCCAGTGCCTGCACCAAAATCTCCCTTCCACCCTCTCCAAAATTCCCAGTGCGACTGAGCCACGAGGCGTGTGCACGCTCAGGACGTCCTACCAGCCCCTCCCCCTGGTTAAACGTGCTCTCTGATTGGCTACAAGGTGCAAACAACACACTAGATTGCCCCAGTGGACTTAAACAAGTTTGGATGATTTGCCAAAGCATTTTTTAAAAACGAAAAAAAAGGCGCCATAACGGAAAACGGCCAATCGCGGTTCGAAACCGCGATATCCAGGCGTGTGGACAACCAAGGTTCGATATTGCTTCAAAACAAACGAAAATAACGAATCAATAACGGTAAACGGGGAAAACGAATTATTTGAGCAAGCCTAGTAACCAATATATCCCTGCTCAAAGTTCTTGAGGCTAGGATTGGCTCTCTGTTACCGTATGGCTCCCTTATTTGGATTTCTGCAATCAATAAGTCATTTAATACACCACATTCCAAGTTTCTCTGGAAACTAATGGGGCTCCCTAGATGTGTGCCTTATGCCATTCTATGCACTGAGATGGGTCAAACTACTCTTGAAAACTTGACATGGAGGAGAGCTATAATATTGTGGCTGCATATACATTTTCAAGCAGACTCCATAGCTATATTGTCAGTTCTTGGAAGATCTTGGACATAAAGCAGGCTCACAAAGATAAATCCTTGGAAACATTTTTATTGATCCTTCTTGCCTAGTTGAAAAAGAAGCTAGTTCTGACTAAATCCCACCAAAACACTACTATATCAAAACCACCCTTCTGCACTATACCTAACGGCTAACATTCCATTCCCAGACAGAGGAGGCAATAAATCATGGTCCCTCCCAGACCAGATGGCTGTTATCAGTAAGGCTATTTGTTTTACTCCCATCTCAATTAACTGGCATGGTCTGAAAGTTCAGTTTGTTGAGAATAGCTGAGACGGGTACATCCTGACATGACTCCCCCCTCCATGAAGATGACCCTGTGGAGAAAGGGAACAAAGACAAACACATTTAAGGTTTGTTGTGAAATGTCTTGTGAAACAGTTTTATCAGTCTAGGGGCCTTTACATGTTCCACAGCTACCCACTTGGGGTACAGGGCCTTGGAAGTCAATTGAACCAGGTAATATAACTTTACACGAGACACCTTATAGTCTAGGATTTCTTTTATTTCAAAATGAGTGTGGACCCCAACCATGATGGGGACAGGGTCCATATCAGGCTGACCCCACTTGTGAGTGGAACATGGCAGCTTTAGCAAACTGATATGAGATATCAGATGTACCTTGCACCAATTGTGAGGCAACTGTAAACAGATAGGCACAGGGTTAATAACAGCAGAAATAGGGAATGGTCTGATTTCTTGGAAGGCCAAATTTCTTGGAAGGTTGTGTGGACTTCAGATATTTTGTGGATAAGTATACCAAGTCTCCCACTTTAAAGACTGGTTGGGGGGCCCTCTTTTTATCAGCAAATTTTTTGTAATCCAATTTGGCAGAGTCCAACATGTCTTCAATTATAGGCCATGAGGCTGCGATCTTTACACCCGTCTCCTGGCGTAGGAACCACAGGGGCCTGTAACTTCATGCCTGGGAATGGAAGAAAGTCTCTGCTCCCCACTGCTTTAAATGGTGATGTTTCAGTAGAGGCGTGATCTGAATTGCTGTATGAAAACTCTGTCAGGTCAATCAGGGAGTACCATTGGTCCTGTTGGTAGGTACTATAGCACCTGAGGAACTGTTGAAGAGTCTTTTGAACCCACCCCATGGCACTGTCTGTCTCAGGGTGAAATGCGGTACTGAGGGCCCTCTCTGTTCCCAATATATTTAAGAAGGATTTCCAAAACTGAGAAGTAAATTGGGCCCCCCGGTCTGTTATAATCCGCTCAGGACATCCATACAACCTGAATACATGGTGAAAAAACAACTTAGCCGATTCAGGGGCGGAAGGGAGTCTCTTAAGGGGTACAAAGTGGGCTTGTTTAGAGAATAGATCAATCACTGTCCATATTGTATTAAATCCATTGCTGTCAGGCAAGTCCACAATAAAGTCCATGGCAATGTGTGTCCATGGGATGGGTTGACCACCGGATGTAGCAACCCAGTGGGTTTGCCCACTTTTTGTTTTGATTTTGCACACACAGAGCATTCATTCAAATAATCTTTCACATCTTTGCGAATAAAAGGCCACCAAAACTGTCGACTTAACAAGTTCAAAGTTTTTGTAAAGCCAAAATGTCCGGAAAGCTTAAAATCATGAGTTTGGCCCATCACCTTTCCCCGAAGGCTAGCGGGCACATAGATCTTGGAGCCATATGTTCACAAGTCTCCCTCTAATTTTAGTTCATTTTTATGAATGTGAAGCCATGGGTCAGACTGCGATGATAACTTTAACTCTTGTGTTAGTTCATGAATTTGGTCACCAGGGGGAGGCTTGTCCCTACTTTTGACTCGGGTTTGAACTAACAGTCCCAACTGCTCTTTTGAAAACACATTCCCCATTTCCCTGGGGGCCGTATAATCTGCCTCTGGCATGCGTGAGAGTTCATCAACCAGCTGATTTTGCTTCCCCAGAAAGAACTTCAATGTAAAATTGAAATGGCTGAAGAACTGGGCCCACCGTAGTTGTCTAGCATTTAGTCTCTGGGGCTTTTGAGAGCCAGCAGATTTTTATGGTCTGTCCATACTTTAAAAGGCACTTCGGCTCCTTCCAGGAAGTGGCGCCAATATGCAAACGCTGCCTGCCTCTTTTTCCCACACATGCCACCTCTTTTCAGTCTCAAAGAACTTTTTAGATAAATAGGCACAAGATCTCAATTGTCCATCATCATTGGCTTGTAATAGCACAGCTCCATAGGCATCATAGTGTATCACAAAAGGCTTATCCAGCCATGCATGTATCAAACTAGGCTGACTAATGAATCTATGCTTTAGTTCTTCAAAGGCCTTTTGGCATTCAGGGGTCCACACCAGCTTTGCACCGGTTGATTTCACTTTTCTGGTCTCCCCTTTTCCCTTAGTTTTCAACAAATCTGTCAAGGGGAGAGCCAGTTTTGTGAAGTCTTTGATGAATTGTCTATAGAAGTTGGCAAAGCCCAGGAACCCCTGAAGTTGCTTTCAGGTCCTAGGGGGTTCCTATGCTAGAATATCCTGTACCTTTGTTGGATCCATTGCTAAGCCCCTGGTGGAAAACCCTAAGTAGTCTAATTCAGTTCTGTGGAACTCACATTTGGAGAGTTTAGCATAAAGCTGATTTTCCCATAGGATTTACAAGACCTTTCGGGTCAATTCGACATGTTCTTTCATTGATCTATTGTATATTAATACATCATCAAAGTACATGATTACCCCTTTATATAATAATTAATGAGAGATCTCATTGATGAATTGCATAAAGACTCTCGGAAATCCTTTTAAACTGAAAGGACACACCCTAAATTGAAACTGCCCTAAATGACAATTAAAAGCTTTTTTCCAACAGTCTTCTTCCCATACCCGTATCCTAAAAAAGGCTTCTCGAAGATCCAGTTTGGTAAAGATACGCACTTTCCCCAATCGGCTCAACATCTTGGACATCAATGGGAGGGGGTATTTATTGGAGGTGCAAATTGCGTTAAGCTCACAATAATCATTCATAATCTCAGAGAACCGTCTGGTTTTGGTCAGAAAAGAACCGGAGCTGCTCAAATTTACAACTCCCATCGTGGAAGGTAAAAGTCTCCCTTCCCCAGTCAATTTGAGGGTTTTGCCATTTTAGCCAAGGGACCCCTAATACGATCGGCTGATGGGCTATTGTTGAAATCACAAATATTATCAGTAAGGCCATTCGTTTTACTCCCATTGCAATTAACTGGCATGTGTGAACAGTTCAGCTTGTTGGGAATAGCTGAGACGGATACATCCTGACATATATCCCTTTCTGTTATCAGATCATTTTATTTCAGAATGGTTTTCTTTGATTCTCAGAAAGATTGAAACAATTGGCCTGTCTTCAGAAGCATTCTTAGTGTTCACAAATGTGGAAGCCTGAAAGTCAGTCAAGAACAGACTTTTGGATCTTGACTTTCATAAGCTGACACTTGCAGCAAAACCAACTTGTTCCCCTATGACATCATTAATTCCATGTGAGGGTGGAGTAATGGCAGCATATCTTTACATTTTGATTAATCCCACCCTGAGGAGAGCTTTGGCGACTACAACATATAATGTTTTGCCATCAGCTCTCTTGGATGGGAGATATTAAAAAGTGGAATGTTCCAAAAGAGTTTGTTCTTGTGACTTGTGTTGAAATACTTCACCATTCTTTCTTTGTTTGGCCCAGATATGATAATATACAGATGAAATACAGGAATTCTATTTTTTCGATGTTCTCAATGGCAAGAGTGCTATAAAATTCCATATCGTCTGAACAACTCTGATTCATTATTTTGTGAGATTGTTGCAAATTTTACTCTTGAGATTTTGTATTTTTGTAAATTTTGTATTATTATTATTATTATTATTATTATTATTATTATTATTATTATTTTAAAAGCAATGCAATGCTTTTAGGTTAGAAAGATTGGCCATTTACAAGAAACATTGCCCAGGAGATGCCCAACTGGATTTACTCAATCTTCGAGGAGGCTCTTTCCGTGTTACAGGATGCCTTAAACCTACACCTGTTGATAAACTCTATAAGCTAGCTGGCATTGCCCCCCCCCCCCCCCGATGTGCGACAGGAAGTTGCTGCTAACGGTGAGAGAAATAAGGTCGAACATTGTGAAAGCCACACAGTGCATGACTATCAGCCTCCTCCCAATAGACTCAAGTCAAGGAGGAGCTTCATGAGAACCACCACTCCTCTTGATGTTCCCCCAGAAATAGCAAGGGTGTCCCTCTGGACAGCTAAACCAGGCAATCCCAACTTGATGCCCCCCCCCGAGGGTCTGCCTTCAGGGGTAAACCAAGAATGGGCAACTTGAAAGTCCCTAAACAGACTCAGAAGCAGAGTGGGCAGATCAAATGACAACCTGGCAAGATGGCACTACCTGGAGTAATCCTCCACCTTGTGTGACTGTGGAGCAGAACAAACAACTCCTCATATGTATGCTTGCTCACAATGCCCTGCCTTATGCACAGAGGAGGAGTTGTTTAAAGCTACGGACAATGCGATTGCTGTTGCCCACTATTGGTCTAAAACTATTTAGCTGTTTGTGATTCCTTTATTTTATCACTTTTAAACTTATTTATTATGCAATGCTTTTGACACGAAATTAAAAAAATTATTATTATTATCAATAGCTTTATTTGTACCCCACCACCATCTCCCAGAAGGGCACAGGGCAGCTTCCAGAAGCACATACAAGTGCCATAAAACATAAATAATGGTAAATTACATCTACATATTAAACAATGGCAACATCAGTTGAGATAAAGAAACACATTGCTCAACTTAAAAATCAATAAAAACACAAAACTAATTACCAATTAAAATGAATAATACTGCATCTCAGCCGCAACCAAATTCATTAAAGTGATAGTGTATTAGATAGTTTGGTCCTTAGATTAGCAGATGTCTTAATCATTTCCAAAGGCCTGCCTCAAAAGCCATGTTTTCGGCTACTTACAAAAATATTGTAATGTAGGGGCTAGCCTAATATCCCGGGGGGAGGCATTCCAAAGGCAGGGGGCCACCACCGAGAAGGCCCTCTCCCTTGTTCCCACCGGCGACACTTGAGAAGAGGTGAAACTGAGAGGAGGACCTCCCCAGCCGATCTTAGAGCCCATGCTGGTTCATAGGGGGAGATGCAGTCACAAAGATAGGTTAGATCTGAACCATGTAGGACTTTGTAGGTAATGACACCTGTCTGACCTATCTTCTCCAAGCTTTCTTGTGTTTTCATTATGTACTTCATCTTTGCTTCTAATATCCTTCCTTCCAGTGAGCAGTCAGGCATTATTTCCTGGAGTATGGACTGGTTGGATCTTCTTGCAGTCCAAGGCACTCTCATAATTTTCCTCCAACACCACCGTTCAAAAGTGTCTATCTTTCTTTGCTCAGCCTTCCTTATGGTCCAGCTCTCGCATCCATAGGTTACTACAGGGAATACCATTGCTTTAACTATGTAGAACTTTATTGCCAGTGTGATGTCTCTACTCTTCACTATTTCATGTAGGTTGGTCATTGCTCTCCTCCCAAGAAGGGATATGACCCATGGATAAAACAACGGTCATGCCATAGAGAATGGAATATGCCAGCATGTCCCAGGGGTCAGCCTCTCCTAGCCGCCACCATTTCCCCAGCTAGGAAATGAAAAAGACCAAAGGCAGTACCATAGCATATGCACAACACATTAATGATCATTTTAAAGTAAAATAACATTTTAATATCCTCTAATCAATACCATCACATTGTGTGTAATCTACTCTTTGTTGTATAGAAACAATGTACATACAATTAAATTCATATTTATGGATTTATTAGAAACCATACAGAGATCCCACTCTGCATTTTGGTCTATACCTTTTGCTTCATCTTTGGGGAAACAGAGACAACAGCTATAGCCTTAGAATTATCACTAAGCTTAATTTCAAATAACACATTGTAATGTATATCTTCATTACATTATCTTCATTTATTCAAGTTGATTAGTTACTAGATTAAGTTAAATTTATACTATATTTATTGGGTGGTTTATTTGATTAGTTTCATTTTCATTTAATTAAATAATCCATGTGATTAATAGATGTTTCACATTCACAGAAATTGTTGCCAAAAATAATAAAAACCCATTATTTGATAAAAATGACATTTTTGCTGAAATTGTGGAATAAATAGCTCTAGGGCTAACCTTTCAGGCATTTATTAGTTGAATTCAGATTCTCATTAGCATAAGAGGTAAGATTAATTTTGATAGGTTTTCTCAAAGTGCTAAAGTTAATCTTATGTAGGAATCCTTGAAATATTATAATTTTATATGTCTAGAAGAGAAATATTAATATCTAAGTCTTTCTCTTAGATGAGGTAGCTACAAAAGCAATTGTTACTGTACATATATAACAGAATGCAATCCTATGTTCATTTATCTGGGTATAAACCCCATTGAACCTGGTAAAATTCAGTAGTATGGAGATTTCGCAAAAGTCCAAAGCATTGTATTACATTGCAAATGAATTACTTATGATTCTTGTCTTTGGAAATGTGCAAAAACTAAGATAAGAAATGAAGTAGAGAAAGATTTTTTGCTACTATCTCCCTTACCCCTTTATCTACACAGTTACATATTTGCTACATTTATATCCTAATTTTATTTTAATGACCACAAAATGAGCATATATAGCTCTTCTCCCTGCTACTTTTTACTCACGTCATGAACCTTTATGCACATTATGCTAAGGAACAGAAACTAGTCAAGATTTTCCAGTGTGTTTCAGAACTCAGTGAGGAATAACATATCTGATCTTTCAAGATGTAGTCCTACATTTTAACAACTGAGGGATATTGTACATCATTTTCGATACTCAACAATAATGCTAATAGTGTTTACTATTTAAATGTTAATCATGTTAAGTTTTCATCATATAAAACAGGAACTCTTCTTATTAATCAGACAGTGCTGGGCACTGTATATTTGCAATAAATCAAACTTTTAACCCAGCCATCCAAAGCCATTGATAATTAGTTTGAAATTTCTTCTAGGGAGACATATTTCTGTTTTCATCGTAGTGAGGTATGCCCAGCTTAAAAGTAATGCCATGAATGCCCAGATGTCTCTTGAAAGTTAGATGTGTTAGGATTCTGACAAATATTTATTCCACAAATGATTTGTGGAATAAATAGTCCATAGACTCATAGAAGTGGAACATAGTTCTCTTCCATGTCTTTCTGAGTCCAAACTACTGAGAATACCCCAATCTAATGATGAAAACATCCCTGTGAGAAAAAACCTGCAAGCAACAAAGCACTTCTCTCTGTTTGGTTCACACTCCTTGTGCCCTTGAACAACTTAATGTTACCTGAAATATCCTTCAGAGGTGCTTGGAGAATTTTAAGATGAAATGAACTATTAAAATATTATAATATTTTTGCTCCCTGCTTCATACGTTGGATCATTTCTACTCCTGTTCAGTGAATTCACATTATGATTGTGCCATTTTATCATGGAAATGCGGCATGCAATTTCAAATCTTCTCTTTGCCTGAACAGAAAACATCTAGCAGTGCTGGGTTACTACTACCACTATCTCCAGACTATATACTCAGTTTTCAGGGACAATACGGTCCAAACAGGACCCTGAGAAACAATGCATTAGAAATTAAGACTTGTTGATTTCCTGTTTTATGAAAAGAAAAAAGTAACAATTATGAAACAGATCACTGCTTTGACATTACACTTTTGCATACAAATATAATGCTTGTAAGATAACAGATAGTGTTTTTTAATGTATTGGGTTTTTAGTGTGAGATGGTCATCAGCTCATTAGAATTTACAGACTAGAAGTGAGCTACAATATGTTGATCTTTGATCTAAGCCGAATATCTATTATGACTTCATCACACCTGCCTTCACAACATCCCAGGATGCTTGCAGGACAGTTGATCCACAGAACCCTATGGTTCCGACAGTGCTCAGTGGATCAACTGTGGCACAAGCATCCTATGCCACTTCACCCAGAACAAACATAGGAGGCATCCCATGTTCTGTAGGGAACAAAGCAACCAGTGAGGGGGGGGGGCACAGTGATGTTTTCCCACATGTGATAGGGAAATGTTGTTGTGAGCGGGGGGGAGTACAATGTGCCAGGATTGCCCTGCTGCCCTGTGGATTCACCCCACTGCCCCTCATCAGTGATGAGGTCCTTATTTCCATTGTGATGTCTCAGGGACCTTTGCCCCATGACCCCGCAGCCATCATAGATCAAACTGAAGAGGATTTGGGCTTTTTTCCATCTCAGCAAGATTCTTTTCAATTCCAGATGTCTCCTGTTGACATTTCCGTGCCAGAGCCAATTAGGGGCGTCCTTGAAACAGAGCCTGTTTCTCCGGAAAGCTTGGTGTTTGATAGGAAGGCTTTTCCCAAAACACATCGCTCCCAAAAGCAGCAGTTTTTAAGGCGAAGCGCGAGATTAGCGGAGAGAGACGATTGTGACTAAACCGTTTCCCTTGGGAAGTTTCGGGGAGGCAGGCATCTGGTACAATGTTTAAACAGCTCCGCTCTCTGGGAACATTTGTTGAGTCAAACACCTGCTTGGGGGGAGTTCTTGAACTTCCATAAAAGTTTTGCACTGAGCTTTCCCTATTGCAGTGTCAACGTGACTATTCAAAGAAGAACATCGTCTCTTGTTCCTGAGCTTCCAAGCGGCCCTCCGGTGCGCTTAGTCACGAGTAGACCGGGAGTTGCGTTTCACTCCTGGCCAAGTTTGGACTGCGTTCCACCACGAATTACCTTGCCTAGCCTTGAATCCTTGTTCTGGACTTTACTTCAAGAATCTCCCTGTGAAACGTTGCTCTTTCCCCACTCAAACTTCCAAAGAGTTTGAGTATGTTTCGGTTATTGGATTATAGACTTTGGACTCTAATACTGGACACATAACTTCATTATATTGGACTAATTTTGATCTTCTCTAAAAGGTCAACTGCTGGACTATATACTCTGCTTATTTTAGTTTAGAACTTTATTTGCTTTAATAAAGATATTGGATTGTTTATTGGCCTCCGTGTTTGTTTCCAGTGTTCGCGCTGCTTAGGGGTGTTACATCCATGATCTAGATGCCACATTATATAACACAATATACTACAAACACTATACTCTAGAACATTGCTTCTAAAACTATAGGTCCCAACCTAAAATGGGGCCCCTTTAGCTCAGTGTTGGAGTCACAAAAACTTTGGCAACAGTAAAAGATCTTTGAATGCCATCCATTTACAAAAATCAATTAGCAACAGCATGCAGTGTTTACAATGGACTCTGCAGAAAATGCCTCAGCTGTACTCCACAAAAAGGAAAATGCTGATTTACTTTCAGTTAATGTTTGATTTTTATACCTATTTTATATGTCTATATATCTGTGGTCATTAAAAACTTACTTGGGCAGAAAGAGGTCACGAGTGGAAAAGGTTTAAGAAGCCCTCCTCTAAAATGTGCTATCTTCACATTTCATCATTTATATAACTACATATTTATCAGCAGCTTTTATATTGAGCTTTCATGGATTTTAGCTGAATATGAAGTTTTTTCCAGTTAAAGATAAAATTAACCAGTTTCACACATGCTCATGTTCTTCAACTGATGGAAAATATAGCAGTAGAAAACTGGAGTCGTCAAACATGGGTTTTTTCTAATAGAGTGTCATGAAAGTTTGGTTGAATGAAAGATAGGTCTAATACCTTGGCAGAGAAGGAATGCCACCCCTGGATGAGATTCCCCCCCCCCCCCCCAAACAGAAAGTTAGACATATTTGAAAAGAATTTGAAGGTGTTGGAGAAGATTTGGAAGAAAATATAACAATATTCTTTTTTTCCAGGGAAATGAATATTTTTGAGTTCTTGTGTGTGTGTGTGTGTGGGGGGGGGGGAGTCCATGTCTGCTCTTCAACTGGAGTAAATAAGAATTTATATACCTAGGATTGTCCAGGAACTGCTGGTTGCTAGAATCCAAATAGGAGCTAAGAATTTTAGAAAAACTAATGAGTAAAATGACATTAGTTAACCTTTTCCTAGACAGAATCTGGAATACGTAGATGCACTGTGACAGTATAATTACATCTGTTTAGACTGCAGGCGAGTGATTACAGGGGCTGCAGTGATGCAGGAAGTTAAGCACTGGAGAAATAAACTGCTCAAGCAGGCAGGATTCTGAGATAAGTATAAATGAAGAATAGTGCATTAATAGAATTCTGACCACAAAGCTAATAAAGGAAGATACAAAAAAATCCTATTCATGAGGGACTGAATTCTCATTAGGCTAAATAATAGTGAATGCTTCGCAGTAACTATAATATATCTGCAGTATATTATGCAGAACCTCCTCAGATAAATGGAAATAAAATACTTCATTTTAGGTTATTCATGTCCCTAAAGGAGCAAAAAACAACTGACCAATTCTGTTTCAGAATTTTTATTTTTTTTAATAATATTTGAAAGACCTTTTGAACTTGAAATAACCCACAGGGTATTATTTTATGCTACACATTTAAAATAAAACCCACAGCCTCCAGATACTAAAGCACTAAGATGCCCTCATGTGGAACCAATAACAAAAACCATCAAAAGAGTGCCTCTCTGCTTTATTATAAAAATGTGACTCCCCCCCCCACCCCCAAAGAAACAATTATGACCAAGAATGAGAAACAGAATAAAAGACAAAACTGATCCTACAATGAGAAATGGTTCAAACTATTTTTGAGTAATATGTATGCTCATAAAAATTTAATATTCCATTTACAAAGGAAAGAAAGAACTTTAACACAGAGAGACACAAAACCCATGATTATTTGTTAATGCTAAACATTGCAAGGAAAAGATGCAATAAATCATAATATCCATGGTGAAATTCTTTAATTGATTCTTATTCAAAGAAACTTTCCTTCTTCATTCTTTCCTATGTGGGAAATTTTCACTTCTTTTCAATGTTAGACATACTCATTGATATTAGAAATATATTTTGTGTGCTTTTTTAGGAAGGGAAGAAAATGAACCAATTTAAATGGCAAGATATAATACCTTTGTAGACAAAATTACAATGAGGTATGAAATGGTGAGCACGTTCTTAAGTATGTGATCAAGCTGTTGGGGATAAATTTTCTGTTCTTAGAATTAGTCTGTGGATCTTCTGCCATGTAACTTAGGAGACTTACTTTTGGTCAGACTTACTTTTTTGTAGCTTACCTGTGATCAACCCAGAGTTTCAGGGATTCTTCCCAGGGGCTATGGAATTTTCACTCAGGGGAGGCTGGAGAGGGTCTGGTATAGGTGAAATGTATCACTCCTGCCAGTCCAAAACCAGTTTTCCCCCTTATTTAGCCCAAACATTTATGTCTAGTCTATTTCTTTAGTTAGAAAGCAACTACTTCAGTTCATTTGATCAAGAATCTTAATGGACCTTCTGTATGATTAAAAAATTGAAAAGGAATAGAGTAGCAATAGTTTTAGGTCTCAGTAACCTTATACAAGCTGTTCCCAAGTTACAAACAACATAGGTTCTCTAGGTTTGTTCCCAAGTTGAATTTGTATATAAGTCAGAACAGGTATATTTTTAAAGTGCAACTCCAACCATACACACACACACTTTGGATAGCATTGGGAAGGGTTAATACCCCTGTGGTGTTTGTTTTGCTGTCTGTGTCCCTGTTCAGAAGATTTCATCTCATTTTCTGTCCCTGTAATAATTGAATTTTGAAAAAAATGGCTTGTTGTGCAAACAAGGATTGGTGATAAAGCTTCATTTGGGACACCTCACCCCCATTCTTAACTACAGTAGAGTCTCATTTATCCAACCTAAATGGGACGGCAGAATGTTGGATAAGCGAAAATGTTGCATGATAAGGAGGGATTAGGAAAAGCTTATTAAACGTCAAATTACATTACGATTTTACAAATTAAGCACCAAAACATCATGTTTTACAACAAATTGACAGAAAAAAACATTTCAATACACAGTAACGTTATGTAGTAATTTCTGTATTTACGAATTTAGCACCAAAACATCGCAATGTATTGAAAACATTAACTACAGAAACACTGACTACTAAAAGGCAAACTGCGTTGGATAATACAGAACATTGGATAAGCGAGACTCTACTGTATGAATCATTTGTAAGTGGGATGTTTGTAACTCAGGGACTCCCTGTACTGTGCAATGTTATGCAGTGGATTCTGAGTATCTGCTAGGGTTGGTTCCAGAACCCCCTGTAGATACCAAAATCCATGGAATTGCAAGTCCCGTTATATGTAATGCCATGGTAAAATAGTGTTCTTTGCTTGTATTTTAAAAAATAATTTCAAGACGTGCATAGCTGAATCTAATTTTATTTAGAACAACTGTACTAGTCTCCGGGATCAGTTCTATTGATTTCAGTATATCTGAGTTAATTTGTATAGCTCTGCAATGCACAATTCTTTTAACTTAAGCTATCTTTATGGACCTTGATGAAAGTCACTAAACATGCAGGCAGCAGCTCCCTCCAAAAATAGATTTGCATTTTACAATTTATCAGCAATTTAAAGAAGGAAGTGGGAATTTTTGCTTGTAAAGACTAAAAATAAAAATAAAATTTTATATGTATTTTAAAATGTCAAATCGTCTTATTTTCTTGTATCCAACGTAATAATAGAAATGGAAATAGCATTTTACTATTTCTTCTTGAGGTTTACCACTAATGGTTATGTGCATATAATGTAAAATGGAAATCAAGTGCATCTCAAGTTATCTGATGTAGGGGACAGGTATTTCTTCTGCCCAGAGTGCCAGAGACCTGCCCATATTTATACTAATTGTTTCATCTCACCTGGAAACTCATCAGAGACTGGCATTGTCATTCAATGACTTGGAGACTACCACTAGTCCATGAATTTTGAATAGCACTGAGTTAAAGAATATGATAATTATACTGAGATATTATATCCAATTCAAAGCTTAAAACCTAATGATCAAAGTTTTGGGGGAAATTATTTTATTATGAGGTAGAAATAAGCTCTATTTGGGAAATTTTTAAAATTATGGGGCAAAAATAAGATATGTTGTTATAAAGGATGCAATCTCCTAAATATCTTTTTTGAGTTGGACTTTTTGCACACAAATGTGCCACCCTTGGTATTGGTTTTAATCATAAATCCAGAAATCCATTAACTTACCTCACACATAAATCAGTACATACTCAAGCTTTAAGTGTTGGAGGATCATTTTATAAACATATACAGCACACTCACTTGGCAGTTTCCTAAGCAGTGCAATAAATGGTTTGTGGTCCATTTCCAAATCCAGTTTCTAGTCATAAATGTATTGATTAAATCATTCACACACAAGTGATATTTCCAACATCTCCTTCTCAATTTGTGCATATCTGGTTTATGCATCTGACAGTGATTTGGATGCAAGTGCCATTGGCTGCCAACAGTCATAATATTTCTGTAAAATCACTCTACCTAGATCTCATCATGCTGAAATTTTATAGACCTTGCTGGAGTAGCTAGTCATTTAATTTGGTGCTCTTTATTCTATTTTTTCCATCCTGCATCTTAACTTCATTCTTTCATTTTCAAAAAGTATCCTCAAATGAACTTATGAAAATACATTTTCTACAGCAATCTGTCTTTAATACAAATGCTATTCTTTGACTGCCTGCTCTTTTTTGTTGCTAAAATTAATGCTTTCCACAAATCAAGATATAGTTCTGAAAATTTAAGATTTTTATGTGAAGTTGATATAGCTTTGACCCTGTAATTGTATTCCAGCTCCTTCTGTTGCTTTGTCTTGAATAGCAAACACTTGGCTCTCTCAAAAAGAAGGAAAGATGAACAATGTGATCTTTGTACTGATGCTTGAGGCAGGAACAGGGAAGAAACTTAGGAGCTATAGTTCCTGCTCCGCTCCTACCTTGTTCTGATTCACCATGGTACTATGGAGAAACTGGACTTGGATAGTGCTTTAAAATAAAATAGTACATGGAATACAATACAAATAGGTTGCATTAAAATTTATTTGTTTATTTATTTGGATTAAAGTGTAACACAATAAGAATTTGGTCATTGTTGTCATCTTTATGCAGAAAATTGAAATCTTGATTAATAATCAATAATCAATAATCATGCATATTTTTTTAGTGAACTGAGGTTATTTAGATTTCCCATTAAGTCATACAACTCAGTGACAGGAAAGGGAACCGCATTTGAGACTGGACTTGATTGGCAGCTAGAGGCTGAGCCACTCACTCATTATCCCATGTCCACGCTGATGTCTTTGCAAGGGTTGCTATGAACCCAAGTCCTAGATAATCATTTATGTTTTTCTGCAATGCCTGGTTTTGAAACATGGTTCATCTATGATTATACAGTACCTATGGCCATCAGTAAATCAGCAGATGTGACTCTTATTCTCTATAGGCTAGGCTTTTGATTGCTGTCATCTTAGCTTGACATAAAATTATCAGGTTTTTGTAGCTACCCAGTGGCCCTAAAATGAGATAGTAAAAATCACAACCTCTAGAAATTCTCTAATAACACTCTTAGAATATTACAGATTTATTTCATGCAATGGGTGCATGTGTGTCTATGTATAACATTTTCCAAAATCAGATTGGTTTCCAGTGATTTTTGTCATACAAAAGCCACTCCTTTTGATGGATAGATGCACATTTCTTATAGCATGAGTGTTTATATATTATGAAACCAGCATGGTATAGTGGTTTGGGAGGGTCACATTAGGGTTATCCAAAGTTGGAAATAACTTGAAGGCACACAACAGCAACAATTCATGGACAAAATCTCATGTCATCCGATTGATTGAGTAGTATTCTAAATCACATGCGATTTGGAGGATGGGATTGTGTGTGGTCAAGTAAGAGGAAAATTAAATGCTAAAATTACTGACAGTGACAGCTACATTATTAACACTGGCCATTCTTAAAATTGTAGCTGATAATAGAAACATCTTAGAACTAGGTAGGCAATTAACACATGTAGTGCGATAAGAATTCATTATGCCTGTTCAAACCCCTGGTGATAGGCTAGAACCTCTTAATGAATTGTAATTCGGCAAACTCTCTCTCTGTAATGGTCTTTGAAGTTTTTCTCTCTCTTTAAGATCAGTGAAAGAGATCATTTGAAAGCTGAAGTGTTATCCTCTGATATTTGCATATTTATTTTTCTGATGTTAGATTTGTGTCCGTTTATTTTTTGCACAGAGGTTGACCTCCTTTTCTAAGCAGAATGCCATACAGTGTCACTGAACATTGCTTTAATATATCATATTAGAATCTGAACAAACAAGTGAACTTCTGATTTTGCGTACGATATTGCAAAATCCTGAGTGTGATAGAGGAATGATTGAATGATGATTGTGATGGTGATGTGATGTTATGATAGCCAATTTGTGATTGCTGTTTCCTTCCTGCTGAGGGGATTTTTGAGTCTTTTAATCCCTCTAGATTATATATATATATCACCTTTATATGAGGGGAAGGATTACAGGGGGTGATCTTTATTTCAAGATCCCAGCCTCTGTCTCTATAGTTAGAGACTTCTGTGTTGTGGTTCCCTTTCTGAGGTAAATGTGACTATTACTCTTACCCAATTAGGTGATTTATTAAGGTAATTGCCACCAATGTGAGGCTTTTGAATTATTACCGATGAAATTTGGCTCCACAGACGCAGATGAGATGAAATGAGTCAGTTGTTAACAAAGAACAACAAGTTTATTGCATACAAAGCTTATGGTTGCAGGTTGATTGATTTACTTATGGAACTTTAGATAAACAAGTGGTTTAATAACTCTTATAACCACCACAATAGTAGTCTTTGGTGTAAATCCACTCTCACTCTCCTACTGATGATATAAATTGTAGCAAACTCTAACCTCAGCTGAGCTCCTTAGTGAACAATGTCCCAACTACAATAAAACTTTTAATTTGATCTACTACCGACCAAATCCCTGATCACTAGTCTTTTCTCAACTAGAGATCTTAACTAGGCTCCCTTTAGTCTGCCTTGACTAAAGATTTTTGGCCAGGCCTGTCTCCTCAGCCCTTCTTGACTGAAAAGCTTCCAGCCACGCACACACACACACACTCACTCTGGCTTCTCTTTTTAAAACTGCCCTTTTCCCTTTTCTTGGCTCCGCCCACTTCTCCCTCTGATGAGCTAGCCAGCTTCGTCTCCTTGGTAACCGCACTACTGTGGATTGAAACAAGATGGCTTCTGTTTCAGCTACTGTTAACTAAACACAAATACATACTCCAACAGTCAAAATTAAACACAATAACTATAACTTCTCCACACTGAGTTAGTGAAGTTGGCTACAGAAATATAATTTCAATTGTGAAGATATTTTACATTAGGAATCACATTTATTTATTTATTTACAGCATTTATATTCTGCCCTTCTCACCCCGAAGGGGACTCAGGGGGGATCACATTACACATATAGGCAAACATTCAATGCCTTGACATAGAACAAAGACAAGACAAATGCAGGCTCCGAGCTGGCCTCGAACTCATGACCTCTTGGTCAGAGTGATTGGTCTCAGCTGGCTGCTCACCAGCTTGCACCACAGCCCGGGCCTGTAAATACATTGCAATAGATGTAAGAGCTCAAGCCTGTAACCTAGGCAGGGGTGATAGGGGTTCACCCCTCTCCCCATTTTTCAGGTTAAAAAGAAAACCTAGTTTACTCATAAATTTTAATTTGTTAACCAAATCCCCATGCTAAGTCTTTGAGAAGCAAAAATTAAGAGTCCCCCCAGAACTGCAATAATTATTTCAACCAAATTTTGACAATTTATTCACACTGTCATTATCTACCTTTCCACCAATTAGCATAGCAATAGCAGCAATGGTCGATATAGTGGAAGCAACCACCCACAACTAGCAGGCAAACCCTAAGTTGCAGGGGGAATTTAAAAACTGTCATGAAAGAGACCAGACTTTGGGGGGGGGGGAGTTGACAGGAGTGAAACTGTAGGCTATTTAAGGCTGTGTTCTTTACTTCACCTTGAGGTAGGAGGCAGGTTTAGGCCTTTCCTTCCTTGCTCCCTCCCCTCCACCTTTCCAGAGGCTAGTAGGGTTCCCATTGCCATGCCTTTGCCCCAGAGATTCACCCTACAATTTGGGCAGTTTCTCCCCTTGGCATTTATTGACAAGGATTTTCCAGCAGAAAATAAGGGCTAGAGGTTTGGGTGGCTGCACTAAGCAGAGTTTTCTTTGTGGGTTGCTTCAAGGAAGGCACATCTTGTAGCAAAGGTTTGATCCCCCCTTTAGAATAAACTCTTAATGAGTTGTTGCCTGGGTGAGTCACACTTTCTCAGCTTTAAGTCATGATTGCTAGGCTACAGAGAAAGGTTGCAGACAACTCCTTCCTTTAAAATGATGCTTGATTAATTGTTGTCTGGATGGAGTCACACTATCTCAGGCCCAGAATGCAATTCAACTCATTAACTGTATCATCACATACTGAGGTCTACATTTTATTGCTTTGGCCTCATGTTAGGCTTTAAATTTTGTCATTATATTAGAAGGTGTCCATCTTGTTTGAGGTCTTGTGTTCAGCTTTATAGACTTTCTCAGTATATTAGGAAGCCTTCGGTTGGAGGTCTTTATTTTGTTCAGACCTCATGTTGGGCTTCATGTCTTTGGGCTGTTGTTGCCTCAGACTGGGGCCATTCTGGAGGAGGACTCTGATCTTCCTCTGGATCTGAGAGGCCCTTCAGGTTCTGCCTGGTCAGTCCCATGGACTAACAAACTAGAAGGTATCAAATCTGATCTGTTCTGGAAGCTGTGCAGTCATACTCTCTTGGCCTCAGAGCAAGGCAGGGACACAACTATTGGAAGCATAAATCTTCATTATGTGGCTGGCTGCCTGGTTTGGGATGGGTATCCTGGCTGTGGCCTTCAGAGCTGTATTTTCACCTCATACTAAGCTGCATGTTGGGCCACATATTGGGCCCCTCCTGGAAAAAGCTGTTTGCTTTGCTGCCACAGAGGACACCATTTTTTACAGTGTTTGAGAGGAGTTGACAGGTCCTCTTTGTTCTGGCTCATAGACTAACCCCCTGAAAGGCACATATTTAAGCAGTCATACTATCTCAGACACACACACTTGTTATATTACTTATATTCATTCTAGTGAATGTCCTGGCAGTGTCTTTCAGGGCTGTGCTTTTGTCTTATGCCAAACCTCATCCATTTGGGGGATTGTAATCCCAAAAACTCCAAAAGAAAAATTAAGTTTAAATACAATTTATGCTGAGTTGCTGTGAGTTTTCTGAGCTGGGGTTCACAGATTCTTTTTGCATGGTCTGCCAGGGCTTTGATTGTGCTTCTTTTTGACTTGTGTGATAGTTGGAGCTTTTATGTAGGCATCTATCAGTATGAGTAGGTTTTCTGTGAACTGTGTGGCCCAATTGTTGATTGGGTTTGTGACAGACCATGGAAAAAGAATCTGTGAACCCACCTCCTCCAAGGTGAACTGAATCACTTATCTGGAATCTACAGGCCAATGGATACACCACAGACGTCAGAAGAGCTGCAAGACCAAGAACAAGCCATGAGAGTAAAGGCAAAGATTCACCAAGAGAAAAAAAATCTTACCATACATCAAGGGAGTAAATGACGGCATAGGAAAGCTGATGAAGATATACAATGTACAACAACAACAACTCTTTATTGATTAGTCAGTTTTGACCATATCAAAACATGTAAAACATACAAAACGTACACCCTTACCCATACATACAGTAAAATCATGTAAAACAGTAAAACCATGTAAAAACAAGGCACCCTGGCCTACTAGCCTACCAACCCACTCCTTGGTAGTTGTGCAGGTACAGAATAAAAAGATTAAAATTAAGATTAATTATTCCCTTAAGGTAAGGTTTAAGCGGGGATAAGGGTAAGTAAAACTAGTGGCTTGTCCATAGTGAAATTTTAAATTTGGATTTTGTTATTGGCATTAATATCACAGCTGTCCGCTTCCATCTTCTCGTGGATGGCCAGCACTTTTTGTGTAAAAAGGGTCAGTTTTAAAATAGAGTTTTTATCTGAACCCCGTAGAAGGATGTGTAGTTTCTCCTTATTCTCTAAATGAGTGTGGTTCTCAAGCAGAGGCTCTAAATAGAAAGATCGAATCCTGTTGTAATAGGGGCATTTTAAGAAAAAGTGTTCTGAGTCCTCCACTTCTGCATCTGCCTTGCGGCACCCACAGGTTCTCTTTGTATAAGGGATATTCTGGCGTCTACCTAGCTTAGACTTAATGTCGAGTTGCTCAAATCTAGCCCGGGTAAAAAGTTTTCTAATATATAGTGGGAGTGTAAAAAAGAGGTAGGTTTCCATGCCCACGTTGCATTTAAATTTAGCCAGGTATGGAGTGGCTCTAGCTTGTGCTATGATCATAAGGTCATTTTGTGCCGCAGTGTCAAGGGCTCTTTGGTAAACAATTGAGCACACTTTAGCCTCAAAATTTATTAGCTCGAGAGGGGAAAACCTAACTTACTGACAGTGTGGCTGAGTCTGCTTAGCCATGATGACCATTCTTTGTGGTTTTCTTGCTCTAATAGGCATGTGGCTGGGAGTCTATGGGGTTGCATTTGTCTTATTTTGTACCACCAATTGATCTGCCTCTTCATAATTACTGTGGAAATTGGGGGTACTCCCATCTCTGCTCTCACTGCAGCTGACAGGGATGATCTCTCCACACCTAAGCCAGTTTTTAAGTGGCGAAGTTGGAATCTTTCTACCAATGTCAGATCTTGACACCCCCCCCCCCCCCATATTTCAGCTCCATACAAAGCAATGGGGAACATCTTAGCCTTAAGAACCTTCAGGAAGGGACGCAAAGATCCCGGGTAATTGTGGTTACATAATTTATGAATTGCCTGCACGGCATTATCAGCTTTTGCAATACTTAATCACCTCTTGGCCTATTGGCTAAGATCAAGTGTAGTATCTGTTCTTATCAGTTAATATACAATGTACAAATTATCTACAGACCCACTAAGAAAATCCAACAAATTCAGCAAAGGACAAGAGGGATCCTATCACCTCTGCAGGAGTCTACCGTATACTGTGCAGCTGTGGACAAGTTTACATAGGGACCACCAAACGCAGTATTGCCCAGACACAAATCAAGGAGCATGAAAGGCACTGCAGACTAATTCAACCAGAGAAGTCAGGCATAGCAGAACACTTGCTCACCAACCGGGACACAGCATATAGCGTTCTGAAATGCTGGACCACTCTAACAACCACCATGTCAGACTACACAGAGGAGCCAATGAAATCCACAAGCATGTGGACAATTTCAACAGAAAGGATGAAACCATGAGAATGAACAAAATATGGCTACCAGTATTTTTAAAAAACTCTAAAATCAGGATACTAAGTAAAGAACAACACTCAGAAAACAGGGGAATTCCAGGCATGAAACCATCAGGGCCAGTTAACAATTCCCAACAAAGGATTCACCCAGGCAGGAAGCAGCAAGGCTTTGAAGCTAAAAGGCCATTCAATGCTCATCAAGGTTGTCAGTTGCAACATTCACACTGGCCTCAGGCAGACCAGAGAGTTCTTTCACCCAAGCTGAACATTCCACAGATATATAAGCCCCACTTGCCTTGTTTCCAACAGACCTCACAACCTCTGAGGATGCCTGCCATAGATGTGGGTGAAACATCAGGAGAAAATGCTTTTCAAACATGGCCATACAACCCAGAAAACACACAGCAATCCAGTGATTCTGGCCATGAAAGCCTTCAACAACACAATTTACTCTGTTCACAGGTATATAATAATTATGATCATTTGTGCTTGCTTTAAAAGTTTATCCTTTAATTTCTCCTAAACTATCTAGTATTTTTTGAATAATTAGGTACCAGATTAAAGGTATTTTTGTAGTTTCTAAAAATTTGATAGTATGTATGTGTTATTGATCTTGATTTTTATATAAGTAAAGGTTTCCCCTGACATTAAGTCCAGTCATGTCCGACTCTGGGTGTTGGTGCTCATCTCAATTTCTAATCCGAAGAGCCGGCATAGTCCATAGACACCGCCAAGGTCATGTGGCCAGCAAAACTGCATGGAGTGCCGTTACTTTCCCACCAGAGTGGTATCTATTGATCTACTCACATTTGCATGTTTTCGAACTGCTAGGTTGGCATAAGCTGGAGCTAACAGCGGGCACTCACTCCGCTCTCCGGATTCGAACCTGCAACCTTTCAATCTGCAAGTTCAGCAGCCCAGTGCTTTAACACACTGTGTCACTGGGGGCTCCAGGATATATGTGTGTGTGTGTGTGTGTGTGTGTGTGTGTGTGTGTGTGTAATCTAATCTAAATCCCCGTATGTGTGTATGTGGAGACCTCCGGCCTCCACAGACAGGCTATATTTCCCAGTGCTGAGAAGTCAGCAAGTCACTCCTTTGCACTGACATTGCAGTTACAGCGAGCACCATGAACATGTAGCCCAACCCCTGTCAATGTCCTTCCCAAAGACTACAGCCCACCACCCAAGGAATGCTTTCATTTGGGAACAATTTCATCCTAGATTTTGCTTTTTCTTCCACCACAGGCAGGCATTCCAGGGTTCTCCACTGCTGTGAAATTTGCATGACCCTGCTGTGAAATTTGCATGACCTACTGCCCTTGCATCACAGGCAGGTATCCCAGGGTTCTCCATTGCTGTGGAATTTGCATGACCCCGCCTATTGCCCTTCCCTTCCAAATCTGTCTATATAACAGAGCAGAACTGAGGTGCAACTAAACTTACTGGAGGAGTTTGGGGATTGACTGCACATGGTGGAAGTTGGAGATCACCCTGCATCAAGTCAGAGCACTGTGACTCCTACTGGGAAATATAGAGGAGGTGTAGTTCACCTACACCCAGAACGCTATGAACCCAAACATTTACTTACTTACTTACTTACTTACTTACTTACTTACTTACTTAGGCGATCCCTCATAGATCGAGGATGATGGTCCTCCATTCCTGTTGTGTTGAGGACGGGTTCTTAGGTGGCTGAAGAGACCTATTCTTGATCTGCATGTTCTCCCACAGTGAGGACATCAGTTTCCAAGTGGAAGGCGGTCCCGTTCAGGGTTGGCTTGATGGGCCTTCCTCTTGGCACATTACTCCCTTAAGCCATCCAATCGTGCCTCTTCGAACTCCACAGCACTGCTGTTCAGAGCTGACCTCCAGTTAGAGAGCTCAAGGGCCAGGGCTTCCCAGTCTATGCCACAGTTATTAAGGTTGGCTTTGAGCCCATTTTAAACCTCTTTTCCTGCTCACCAACATTACGTTACCCGTTATTGAGTTGGGAGTAGAATAACTGCTTTTGGAGATGGTGATTGGTCATTAGGACAATGTGGCCAGTCCAGCGGAGTTGATGGAGTAGGAGCATTGCTTCAATGCTGGTGGTCTTTGCTTCCTCAAGCACACTGACATTTTGTCTGCCTTTCTTCCCAAGAGATTTGCAGGATTTTTCTGAGGCAGCACTGATGGAAACGCTCCAGGAGTTGAGTGTGATGTCTGTAGACTGTCCACGTTTTGCAGGTGTAGAGCAGGGTTGGGAGAGCAATGGCTTTATAAATGAGCACCTTGGTATCTCTACTGATGTCCCAATCATCAAACACTCTCTGCTTCATTCAGAAAAATGCTGCACTTGCAGAGCTCAACGTTTTCTAATGTAACACCATTAAGCTGTATTCCTGGCATTGCAGAGGGGTTAGCTGGTGCCTGTTGGAAGAGCACTTTGGTTTTCCCGATGTTCCATGAGAGGCCGAGCTTCTCGTATGCTTCTGTAAAGGTGTTTAGAGTGGCTTGTAGGTCTTCTTCTGAATGCACACAGACTACGTTGTCATCGGCATACTGGAATTCTATAATACATGTTGTGGTGACCTTGGTTTTGGCTCTCAGTCTGCTGAGGTTAAATAGCTTGCCATCTGTCCGATAGATGATTTCCACTCCAGTGGGAAGCTTCCCATCAACAAGGTGAAGTATCATAGCGATGAAGATGGAAAATAAAGTAGGTGCAATACACACCCCTGCTTGACACCTGAATCCACCTGAAATGGGTCACTTTGGGAGCCTTTGCTTTCCAAGACTGTTGCCATCATGTCATCATGGAGGAGCCACAGGATGTTCACAAATCTGTCACGGCACCCAATTTTTTGGAGGATGGTCCAGAGAGCGCTGTGATTCACTGTGTCGAATGCCATTGCAAGGTCAATGAATGCCATGCACAGAGATTAATTTTGTTCTATGCATTTTTCTTGGAGCTGTCATGCAGTGAAGATCATGTCCACTGTTCCTCTGGAGGGGCAGAAGCCATTCTGGGATTCTGGTAGGGTGTCTTCTGAAACAGGGAGAAGGTGGTTTGCTAGGATTCTTGCAAGGATTTTCCCAGCGGAGGTTAGAAGGGAGATACCGCGATAGTTTCCGCAGTCTGTTCTATCCCCTTTCTTGAAAAGGGTGATGATGGTGGCATCCTTGAAGTCAGCTGGGATTTTCTCGGTCACCCACACTTTTTCAATGAGCTGGTGGAGTTGTTGTAACAGCTCAGGTCCACCATCTTTGAAGATTTCAGAAGCGATCCCATTAGGTCCGCTGGCTTTGTAGTTTTTTTGTTGGCTGATGGCATTGCTGACTTCTTCCAAACTAGGCAGTGCTACAAGCACATCACTAGTTTGTTGTTGCAAGATTTGTGATAGGGCCTCTTCGGTCACATTGGAGCTGCGATTCAGAAGGTTCCAGTAGTGCTCTTTCCAACGTAGTTCAATTGCTGTTTTGTCCTTTAGAAGTTTGGTTCCATCTGATGAGCGTAGAGGCTGTATGCCATGGTTTCTTGGTCCATAAATGATCTCTGTGGCTTTGAAAAATCCCTGAGCATCATGGGTATCTGCAAAGTGTTGGATTTCTTCAGACTTCTTTGTCCAACAGATGTTCTTGAGTTCTTTGGACCTCAGCTTTTGCACTAGCATAGATCTTTTTCTTAGCAGCCAGCTGGTGTCTCTCTGCCATGTTTGGAAGGCTTTCCTTTTGTTATCAATTAGCTGTTGGATCTCTGTCGTTATCGTCAAACCAGTCATGATGTTTCTTAGTTTGGTATCCAATGGTTTCTTCGCAGGCTGTGATGATGAAGGTCTTCAGTTTGTTACAATGTTCCTCAACATTTTGCGGGTTTTCTGTGGGTAGATGATCCTTGAGTGTTGTTTGGAGAAGGGCTCATTTGGAGGGTTCCTGAAGGGCTTGGGTGTCAATTTTCGCTCTATTTTTCTTCCTTAGAGTCTGCATTTGGGGGAGGTCTTGATAGCCATCGTGGATTGGATTAACCTGTGGTCTGTCCAGCAGTCATCAGCACCAGTCATGGCTCTTGTGAGAAGCACATCACGGCGGTCTCTGGCACGTGTAATTACATAGTCCAAGAGGTGCCAATGCTTTGACCAGGGGTGCTTCCATGATGTCTTGAGCTTGTTTTTCTGGTGGAAGAGCGTGTTGGTGATGAAAAGGTTGTGCTGTCTGCATTTGGTGAGAAGCAAGATGCCATTCGAGTTGCTGTTTCCGACCCTGTCTTTTCCTATGATCCCTGGCCACAGGTCGGAGCCCCGTCCGACTCTTGCATTAAAGTCCCTCAGGAGGATGATTTTGTCCTCAGGTATCTCCAATAGGACAGTGTCCAGCTGACAATAACATTTTTCCTTGATGTCTTTGTAGGCACTTATGATGGTTGCCTGTTGGTTTTTGGCAAAGTTAATTTGGAGGGTTGAGACTCGTTCGTTAATGCCAATGGGTGCCTCAGTCAGGTGCTTCACCAGGTCATTTCTGATAGCAAAGCCAACTCCCTGTATTCTTCACTCTTCTTCAGGCAGTCCCTTCCAGAAGAAGGTGTAGCCTCCTTTTTCTTCCTTCAGCTGTCCCTCTCCTACTCTCTGGGTCTCCTGAAGGGCTGCTATGTCGATGTTAAAGCGTCCCAGCTCCCTTGCAATGATAGCAGTCCTGCGTTCAGGGCGTTCACCGTCATTGTTATCCAACAGTGTCCTTACATTCCAAGTTCATGTTTCTTTTTTGTCCGCAGAGTGGTGACCCCTCTGGATGCGGCAGTCCAATCAGGGATAAGAGAGGCAGACTATGTTTAGGGCATCTTTTCTAGCCCCTTCCCTGTGTGGGGTGAGCAGAGCGGATCCTAAAAAGGGCTGTTCAGTCATGGATACAGCTGCTGGACTACTCAACTGCCTCAGACCTTGAGGTAGAACAACTGAGTCCATATCCACCGCCCATGTGCCAGTCTGTGACTAGGGGCTTCCAGATTTCACAGTCCTGCCCCCGTCGCCACTCGCTGATCTCCATGGGACTCTTGTTGGTTTTTTTATTTTTCTCGGAAGACGCCTGTGCATGATTTTTTTTAAATATGTGGGGGTCGGAGTACGGCTGGTCAACACACAGTCTTCACAGAGTGAGGTCCTAGAAGTGGTGTGATTATCACAACGACAGTGGCTTCTCAGTCTGTTGCAGCCTTCTTTTGCCTTCGCAGCCATTGTAACATGTACTATGTTATCCTCCGCCTGCTCTGCCGTTGAGGTCTTAGGGTTTTCAGATTGTTCTTGGTCTGGATCCTCCCCTGTGTCCCCTCCTGGGAGTGCATGACTCCAGTGGTTGTGCCCACAGGTTCATTGGAACACGCAAGCCCCCTCACCATGGCAAGGTGACAATCCATCGAGGGGGCCAAACAATGATGGGTCTGGAGCAAACTTGCCATGCATACCTTATATGCCCAGATTTGAATACTGGTGGATTTGGAGGGGAATTGCCCTGGACATTTGGGAGTAGTAGGTACTGGGATTTATAGTTCACCTGCAATGAATAAGCACTTCGAACCCCACCGATGATGGGCCAGGACCAAACTTGGCACACAGAGCCCCCATAACCAATACAACATATTGGACAAGTTTGGGGAAAAGGGAGTTATAGTTCACCTACATCCAGAGAAACGATGACCCCCACCGACAATGGACCAGGACCACACTTCGCACACAGAAGCCTCATGACCAACTGAACATACTGCAGGTGTCTGTGAGAAGGGGCTTCTATTTTGGGAGTTGTAGTTAACCTGCATCCAAAGACCACTGAACCCAGCCAATGACGGATCTGCACCAAACTTGGCAAACAGACTGAACATTGCCTGCTGTGGATACTGATGGATGGCCGATTTCCAATCTCCCCTATTTGGGCAAGTTCTTGGAACATGTGGTTGCTTCGCAGCTCCAGGGATTCTTGGTTGACACTGATTTTCTGGATCTGGCACAGTCTGGCTTCAGGCCGGGGCATGGTACCGAGACAGCCTTGGTCGCCTTAGTCGATGATCTTTGCTGGGATCTTGACAGGGGGAGTGTGTCCCTGCTGGTTCTGCTAGACCTCTCAGCGGCCTTCGATACCGTCGATCACGGTATCCTTCTGGGATGTCTTGCGGGAATGGGACTTGGAGGTACTGTTCTGCAGAGGCTCCACTCATTCCTGGAGGGTCGGTCCCAGATGGTGTCATTGGGGGATGCCTGCTCAGCCCCACAACCATTGACTTGTGGGGTCCCGCAGGGCTCTGTGTTGTCTCCCATGTTGTTTAACATCTACATGATGCCGCTGGGAGAGATCATCAGGAGTTTCGGGGTCCAGTGTCATCTGTACGCAGATGATGTCCAGCTCTGTCACTGTATGCTGGAACTCAATTGACAGACCCAGTCTTTTAAACTTGAACATGCCTATTTGTATTTTATAATGCGTTTTATGAATGTCTTATGTGAGTTAATTTTTAACTGATTTATAGTGTATTGTACAGTTTTTATATGTGTGTTTTATTGTAAGCCGCCCTAAGTCCCCTGTTGGGTGAGAAGGGCAGGATATAAATATTGTAATAAATAAATAAATAAATATATGTTTCGGGGCAACATCATTTGGATTCAAAAGTAATCCAAACACAGATTCTTGGCATGAGACGTGGCTTGAACCGAAAATAAGGCAAGAGTTGATTCTCCAAATGTGAGGTTGCTCTGACTGGAATCTTTCCTAAATTACATCTCTTTTAATTTTCCTTGCAAGACATAAACACATCCCTGTACACTCTTGTTTTCCCACATCTGCCTGCAATTCTCAAGGGCCTGATCTCAACTTTAACCTGGAATCCTTTCTAACAAACATTCACCCCCCTCACTACCATCTGAGCTTTGTTGACAATTCTCAGACTCCTGTAGAAGGTCATCCTTATCTTTGCTCAACTGAGAACTTTCCACATTCCCCTGTTCCGTCTGTTTTCACAAGCCATCCACAGCTCCCGAATCCACCTGCCTTTCTGAGTCAACAACATTCCCTGGGACAAACTGCTGTTCCACATTTCCTGGAACAAACTGCTGAAACCCAATTCCCCTTTCATCATCATCAGACTGAACCACAACAGCTCTGCTCGGTGAGTGAGCGAGCGAGTTAGGGTGGTAAGAGAGTAAGAGCATGAGGGCGAGTGGCAGCGGCAGCAGGAGCCTGGACGAGGTGGCCATGCTTCTGCTTCTGCCGCCACTCCAGTTGTGCCATGCCAGAAATGTAGAGGATTCGGGAGACAGAGCGGGACTCAGGACTCCGCCCCCTCTTCTGAGTCCTCCACGTTTCCGGTGTGGCCCGGCTGGAGCAGCAGCAGAAGCAGGGGCATGGCCGCCTCTTCCAGGCTACTGCCACCGCTGCCGCCCGCCCTCAAGCTCTCACTCTCTCACTAACCTCGCTCGCTTGCTTGCTCACTCACCAAACTGAGTGGTGTTCCTTCTTCCCTGGCTGCAGGAGCAGAGGCAGCCAGAGAAACATGGTAGGCATGAAGCAAGGGTCATCCCTGAGGAGGAGAAGCAGCAATGGGATAAATAAATAAATAAATAATTTCCCCGCAAAAGACCGAGTCCGTGTAAAGCGAACCACAAAGTAGCAAGGAAACACTGTAATTTAAATTGTTTTCTGTTATAAACCTACTCTTCATTATTTGCTTAAAAATATTTTTACAGGCTTATGAGAGCTATACTCAGATTTAGTGAATTCATCTGGTACTTTGACCATATGCAGAAAGCAACACATCTGAAAAAATCTGAAAGCTCAAAAATTAATAATTTATGTTTTGTCATATTGTCTCAAAAACTGCATGTCCTTTAAATCACACCTTTAATAGTGTGTGTGTGTGTGTGTGTGTATGTGTATGTGTATGGTGAACATTTAATTTTATGAACGTTGCTTAAAAAGCATAAATAAATCTCTATACTATAGAGAAAATGTCTGTTCTCATGATATTACTAGGGAATTTGTTTCTGTCAAACTTCTTTTTTTCCAGTAGGTATTTTATTCTCTTTGTTCCAATTAGAATGCAAGACTGTTTCCTATCTCTATGGAAACTTATGAATATTTCCATAAGCACTTTACAATATGAATTTTTGTTTACATTTTCTCCTATAGATTTTTGTGTATACTTCTCCATTAGCTATGGCATATTTATGCACATTATTTTCAAATGTGTGTATGTATGGTTTCATGAACAGTTTTTTAACCTGACATGTCCCATAAGTCTTGAAATTGTACGGATTTTTGAAGTAAGCTGCATTCTATTCCATTGGAACTTTCAGGAGACAGAGAATTACTTTTTTAGCTATGGAAATGCAAATGTAAATCTTTTGGCCCATGTCTATTTAACATATGAAGCAATGTTTTATGTGTATATGTGTGTGTTTAAAGCACTGATTTAAGAAATTCTCTTTCACTAGTAAAGTAGTATATATGGCAGAGACAAATTATACTCTAATCAAGTGTATTATTCTGTGCAAACTGAAAGATCTCCATATTTGATGCACAGTTTATTGAGTGCTGCATGACTGGAAGCCTTCAGTTAATAATTCAGATTCTCAGCTTCAAAACAAAAGAAAGCATAAATTAATTGCATTTGTGTCAGATTGTGACAGAGGAGGAAATCAACTCTGATTTCTGAAAGAGTATAAACACTATAAATGTGACCAACAAAGGACAGTTTACCTGGCAAAAGCTTACATTCCCCAAATAATCTGAAATATAATATAATGAAACAAAACCTGAAACATTCCTGACCTCAAACATTTTTGAATAGGGTTACACAACATGTATTGTTTTATAGCTCTAATACATTTATTGTTTAGCATGTTCACAAGTATGTATTTTAAGCCTCACATTATTTTAGGAATAGTTAGGCAATGGGAATTATATTAATTAGAAGATTTCTCATTTCATGCTTTTCCCTCCAATTTCTTCTCCAGTATTACCACACGGAATTAGCCTGGAGTGTAGGTCTATTTGCTGGCTCCCTCTGAAGAAGGCTTATGAGCATGTAATCCTGGCTAAGACTACTTTTGTACGGTTGGGACTTGATATTACTGCAAGGTAAAGCCCAGGCAACCCCCACATTCTGGCCCACCCTCCTGCTCTAAAAACAGTGTACCTAGGGGTCACTTCTGGGCCAGTTAGGAATTTTTCCCCTCTTTATGGTTTTGGGGGCTTTTTTTCCCTACCCTACACTGTTTAAAAATTGATAAATTGGCTTGGGTGGAATCATAAATAAGCAGTCATGCATGAGACTGGGGTGGAGCTTACATTTCAGTGTGCACCTAAGCACCCAGTTTTGGTGATGGTCAAGAACAGAAACCCCCACTTGTGTGTTCAGGCAACCAAGGTGAAGGCAAATTGAAATGGCTGTGGAGCTGTGGGGTAATACTAGCACCACTGAAGCCTTTATTGCGCCAAATTGCTATGTGTGTGTGTAAAGAAATCCTTGCAAAAGTTAGTTTGCAAGGGAACTCTGCAGAGGAGCTCTTTTTGCAGAGGCAAGGCCACGCCTAAAACAATGTATCTGTTTCTGGCAGGTGGCTGAGATTGTCAGTTGGGATTTGAGCTTGCTGGGAGAGCACAGGAAAAAGAAGGCTCTCTAATAGCTACGGTCAAGTAGCTGATTAATATGCTATGCTGTGTATATATTGATGCTGATTGATTAGTTATTGATCTTATGCAACGACATGGACATTGTATGATTGCAGAACTGTTTTGTATTTCAACTCTATAAGCAAGAGTAAAGTTTCCTTTGTTCATTTCAATTCCTCTGCCTGGTCTGAGTCTTTTGCACATGGTGTTATCTGGATGCTACTGATTCTGCTATACTCTCACCTGGCAACAGGTTATGGGCCCAGTTTAGCCCAGTACAAACCAGTTTAACCCATTATTTTTGCAAAGACTTTAGGAGAGGAATCTATTTTTTGGACTTTACTTTTTTGTGAGTCTGGACTCTAGAAGAATGGATCCAGGAGTGAACATTGCAGCATTCCCTATCGCCAGGTTGAATGGCAGGAACTACTCTGTGTGGAAGATTCGCATGGAGAGTTATCTGAGGAGGGAATCTCTGTGGGACTATGTCGTGAACCCACCACCACAGGAACCATCAGCGGAAAAGCATAGGGCCTTGGACAAGGCAAAAGCAAGTCTCATCATGGGGGTGGACGATGACCAACTCATCCATGTTAGCAGTTTGCCCACTGTACATGACATTTGGAAGCGGCTGAAGGAGGTGCATGTCTCAGACTCTGCAGCAAATGTAGCTGTACTAGCCAGGAGGCTATACAGGAAGCGTCTCCAGAGAGGAGAGGAGCTGAGAGACCATCTGCAGACATTGCAAACCTTATTTGTGGAGCTGGAGCAAAGAGGCTTCATGCTCACAGAAGCAAATAAGTGTTTTATTTTGTTATCCTCCATGGACGATTCTTTTGATGGAATTGTGAATTCCTTAGAATCACTCCCACAAGCGCAGCTGAACTTGCAGTACATTTCTTCTCGTCTTCTTGCGGATTGGCAAAGAAGAAAGGATCGGCTTTTGGAGACCACGAAGGTGACCAGTCGGGTCCAACAAAGGCGTCCAGCTGGGGAGACAGCGGAGCAAGAAAGAGAGACAGTTTGTGCCGTGAGAAGGTGTTTTATTTGCAATTCTCCAAAGCACTTGAAGAAGAACTGTCCAAGACTACGGGTCAAGCCGAAGGAGGAGCAGCTTCATCAGAGGAAGGATCCTGCGCACGTAAGGGTTGTTAAAGCCAGCACAAGCCCAGAACTGAAAGGGGACTTTCAAATTGAGGAAAGGGAGAAGTTTTTGTAGAGGGTTTGGGAGAAACCTTGCAAAATGTGTATTATGTTCCAGAAATTGATTTTAATCTCATATCAGTGATGAAGCTGGATAGTGAGGGGTTTGATGTCTTATTTTCGGGAAGTACGGTTAAAATCCTGAAAGGGACTAAATTGTATGGAACAGGGTCAATACAGAAAGGTATGTATATGCTAGATCCAAAGGATGCAAGTAATGTGAACTTAGTGAGCAAGAATACTCCATTGCATCACAGGTGCATCCATGAATTGCATAGAGTCTTAAGGCATCCAAGTTTTAAAGTGCTGTACAAGATGCAAGAGTACAGTGAAGGTCTGAAATTGGAAGACTGCAAACTTTTTCTAGATTGCACAGTTTGCAAAGGGACAAAAGCCCAGTCTGCACCAGTAAGTAAGAAAAGCTTGAGGAATTCAGAGAAGCCTTTTCAATTGGTGCATGCAGATTTGATAGGTCCAGTCCATCCTAGCAAAGGAGGGGCAATTTATTGTTTGTGTATTCTTGATGACCATTCTAATTTTGCATGGAGCTTTTTGTTAAAGAATAAGAGTCAGGTTTTTGAAATTTTTAAGAACTGGGTTGCTTATGTGAAAAGACAGTTCGGAGTTGATGTAAAAGCCTTGCAGACAGACAGGGAGGGTGAATTTACATCACACAGTTTACAAAAATTCTTGCAAAGTCAAGGAATCAAACATAGGAAAACGTGCCCATACCAAAGTGCTGAGAATGGTAAAATAGAGAGGTTTGTGAGGAAAATCCAAATGGTCAAGGACTCTCTTTTAAAAGATTCTGGACTTTCCAGGGATTTGTGGGGCGAGGCTATGATCACAGCAAATTATTTGATAAATAGAATATGGTCTGAACCTGTTCAAAACACCCCATATTTTCTGTTGTACGGCAAGAAGCCACCCTTAGGACATTTGAGAGCATTTGGGACACAAGCATGGGTTTTAGTGCCCAAAGCAATCAGGAGAAAAGGGCAGGAGAAGTCGAGGAAGCTAGTCATGGTGGGATATGCTCAAGGAGCAAAGCATGGAGATTTTTAGACAGGGACGGATCAATAGTAATTTCCAGATCTGCAAATTTTGCCTGTCCACAAAGTTGGGACAAAATTCATGCAAACTATGAGGTGTTTCTCCCAATGTTAAATGAGGGAACTCTAGGGAAAACACAAGCCTCGGAGGAAAGTGCTAGTGCAGCAACTTCCATTTCTCCTCAAAACATAAAGGATCAAGAAACTAGAGAATTTAAGAAATCCGAGTCAGATGAGGATCAGGTAGAGAGTGACCAAGAAGATCCTAGGGAAGGCACAAGTCAAGGCACAGAACTCAGGAGATCCGCAAGGGTTAGGAGGATTCCTGAAAAATTGAGAGTTGGACATGTTAGACTCAAGTTCTTTTAGTTTATGTAGATGACCTATGTTTTATTGCGAAGACTGATAAAGAGGTCAATCATTTTGCTGATGAGTTAAAGCAAAAGTTCCAGATAAAAGATCTTGGGCCAATGCAGTATTTCCTGGGGCTGCATATCATGAGGACTGAGCAAGGAGGTTATGTGCTAAGTCAGAAAGGAAAGATATTGCATGTGTTAAAAGCCATGAGAATGGAAGATTGCAAGGGTGTCCAGTCACCTATGATTTTGGGATTTCAAAACGAAGTTGATAATGCTGAACCACTTCAACAGAAGGATTTATACAGAAGTGTAATTGGCCCAGTTACTGTACATAAGTAATTACACACGTGTTGATGTTGCTTTTTGTGTAAATTTCTTAAGCAGATATGTAAGTAACACGACCACAGCAGCATGGAACGGTCTCAAACGGTTGTTAAGGTATTTGAAAGAGACTCAGAATTTCTGTTTAGTTTTGAATCCTGGAGATTCTTTAATTTTAGAAGGCTATGTAGATAGTGATTTTGGAAACAGCCCTGATAGAAAATCAACAACTGGAATGTTGTTTAAGCTAAGCGGCACAGTCATAGACTGGAGATCTAAGAAGCAAAGTTTTGTGGCTCTGAGTTCGAGTGAAGCCGAATTTGGTGCTCTGTCTCAGGCTTACACAGAGTCATGTGTCCTAAAGCTGCTCTTGAGGGACCTGCTGATTCCGGTGGAAGAACAAACTAATATTTTTAAGGACAACCAAACATGTATTTTAATGGCTACTCAGGCCAGGGTAAAACAGAGAAGCAGATATTCTAACGAAGCCACTTGGGGCCCAAAAGCATAGTGAGTTCCAGAAAGACCTGGGAATATTTGAATTTCAGTTATTAAGATTTCTTGACACAAGGAGGGGTATTGCGCCAAATTGCTATGTGTGTGTGTAAAGAAATCCTTGCAAAAGTTAGTTTACAAGGGAACTCTGCAGAGGAGCTCTTTTTGCAGAGGCAAGGCCACGCCTAAAACAATGTATCTGTTTCTGGCAGGTGGCTGAGATTGTCAGTTGGGATTTGAGCTTGCTGGGAGAGCACAGGAAAAAGAAGGCTCTCTAATAGCTACGGTCAAGTAGCTGATTAATATGCTATGCTGTGTATATACTGATGCTGATTGATTAGTTATTGATCTTATGCAACTACATGGACATTGTATGATTGCAGAACTGTTTTGTATTTCAACTCTATAAGCAAGAGTAAAGTTTCCTTTGTTCATTTCAATTCCTCTGCCTGGTCTGAGTCTTTTGCACATGGTGTTATCTGGATGCTACTGATTCCGCTATACTCTCACCTGGCAACAGCCTTGTGTCTTGGGGCTGGAATACTCTATACGGCTTCCCTAAGGGGTCGCCCTAGGAACAAGTAAAGTAGAGTTGCGCTCAGGGAACTCAGGTGTCTTGCCCAAATTAGCTGAGGAGGAGGTGTGGGAGGGCCACTGCCTCAGCTTATCCTACATCAAGTTCATCCCCCTTAACAAGGTTATTGCAGTTCATGAAAATAGTTTAATCAGATAATCTTAATAAAGTTGCCCATAGGTATTACCATATCATTCTCTGATATTATTTCAGTGATGGGGGAGCAAATAAAAAGCACTGAGTGAAGTTTCTTGCTACATCCATAAGATAGAGTAGGTAAAGTAAACCATGGTTCATGAAAAATTCAGTGGTTTTTTTTATCGTGGCTTGTTGATAAGCCTGGTTGTGAGTTATTCATTTCAGACAGAATGAAAAATGGCCATTGTATAATAATGGTATCTGGATATTTTAAATATTTCCATGGGCACATTACATGTCAGGGCCTGTGTCGCTGCTTTGTGTAACTTTATACAGTCATTTAGCAGTATATCAGAAACATATAAGTGAAAATGCTATCTGCTCATTCAAGATTTATATATGCAAAAAGAAAATGAACAGAACTAAAATCAATGCTCATTGAGTTTATTAATGGTGGGAGTGAGAAATATGTGGCTCTCCAGAAATTGCAGTATGGCAACTCACATTATTCTTCACTATTGCCCTTGCTGACTAAGGTTGCTGAGACTTGTAGTGCAACAACATCTAGAAGGACAAAGTTTTGATTTATAGCCATCTATAGAAAAGTTTAAAAAAATCATGTAGCTATCTTGAATAAGAATTGCAAGAATATATTGATTAATGCAATGATTAATTTAAAGATTCTGACCACATTGTTAATGGAACTCTGACTATATAACAAGACTATATACTATAAACTACAATACTAAATAGCTCACTTGAAAAACCGTTTCATTATATAAGAAGTTTGGAATCTGAGATTATTTCCAAGACCAAAACTAAAGTCCAAGTTAGATAAAAAAAAGGATTAGAGATCAAAGATTATCTCATGGAGAATAGACACTGTAAACATGAATGCACAAAATGAATTGCTGCAATTTGAGGACGAAGTTCAATTTATGTTTTCAGCAATATAAATGGGACTTGTGCTTTATGTTATGTTCCCAAATAAGGCTACTTTGCTTTGCAAGAAATGTTATTTAAAACTTTTTCCTCCATGCTTGCCTTTATCCTTGAATGCTAAAATTATGATCCATTATGATAGGCTTTTCTGGTGTTGTGCAATTTTCTTGCATTGAGTATTAGTTTGCTAAGATATTCTTTTCCTGGAAAAATCATTTTCTTTCTTTTTCCTATGTGCTGGATATTTGCTTACCTTGAATGACTTGCTTTTATCTTCCCACTCATATTATACCCCTATAAATGAAGATAATAAAAGATAACATTTTACACTAGCATAAATGAGTATTTTAACTAGTTTTGAACTAATTTAATACTCCTGTGGTATGTATTGCCTGCAGCACTACCATCTCAAACTATGATCTTGTCAGATCTCATGAGCTAAGCAAGAGCATGCCTGGTCAGTACATGGAGGGCCTGTTATAAAAGAATGTGTAGCAACTGAATAAACTCAAATTAATGACTATTTTACTGAGTGTATTTCAGCTTGGGAATTAAAGATAAATTACAACATTGGCTTTTTGAAAGAGTTGTCATCAACATCTATCAGAAGTTGTCAAAGGCAGTGACGGGAGCAGCCTCTTTTGGAGAGAGATTTTGCACTGGTTCATTAGCAGGCTAATAATCATGACAGGCAATATATTTCTTTAAAGAAAAATACTATTTCATATTCACTTTGAAACTAGCACAATCAAAAAAATCTCCTCTATGTTGGCTGCAAACATATAGATACCTAAATAGGTTCTCATTACTCAATTCTGGGAGGAATGTATAGGATGAGGATAAGCAAGTAATACCAAACAGAGTTTTTAAGTAGTGTGATATCTGAGGGTGTTAACATTTACTATTACAGTGAGAAAATTAATATTTTGAAATTCTAATCCCTAGAATCCCTCATTCAACATGGCCAAAAACTACTGAATGTTCACATTTTAATGGTCTTTGTTCCTTAAAACAATGGGTGGTTGTTGAATGTGTGTGTTTTTAAAACTGTGGTTGAGACATTTTTAATCTGTTTATATTTGTTTTAAATAAGATGTTTGTTTATCATACATCACTTTAAAAGATTGAGAGGTGGTAAAAATGATTCGAATACATCAGTGCTCCCTGGAGGATTTTGGAAGTTGTAGTCTCAAAAATGCATTGCTTCCAGGTTCTCATTAATTCATAGGATCAGTAGAAGAGTGATCTTGAAAAAAGAATGAAATAAAATGTTAAATGTCTGAAATAAATCCCAAAGTAAGATGCAAAAGTGGAAATGAGTTGTGAATAATCTGAAATTTCAGGATTCTAGAACTGGATGCCTACAAAGAGATGTTGTCTATTGCATAAGTAATACAGAGAACTGTTAGGGGGCTTGTTTACATCTGTCCTTTACCACAAATCGGACTAGAAGTCGAACCTGGATGTTCAGGCAATATCCAAGGATTCCCTGTGTCTAACACAGGGTAAACTGGGCTAATTTGATTTAACGCTGTGTTAAGCCATGTTGAGGAATACTCGGTAATCTGGGGAAACTCCAGATAAGCTCCATTTCAGGATGGGTACGAACAGCATGGTCAACTCCAATCTGAACCAGTTGACTGTCCAACACAGACTTCATAGGGAAAAGTGGATGCATTGAAGCCATGTCATTTCTCCACCCCACCCCACTACCCTGATCACTGCAAAACATGGCCATGAAGGTCCAAAACTGCTCTTGACTGTTGTTTGGCACTTTTGCTGACATCAAGGAGCCCACATGACCAGGGAGGAGGAGTGTGGTCATCCAGCAGTGGCAACAGGGACAGCAAAAATAAGGTAACAGTCTAGCCAAATTGGTTCCATCCCTTCTGGACTGCCTAGACTCTGCCTCCTCCACAACGTGTATCCCTGTCCAGGGACAGTCTAGTATAATGGTTATTTGGACTGGCTCCAAATTTTTGTGTAGATGTAGATGAGCCCTTGGTCACTGTGGGAAGGAAATGTTGCAACATGACTTACTTTCATCATGTTACCTTTATTATGCTGTCATGGTAATATGCCTGCATGCTCCCTTTCATTGCCAAAATAATAATTTTGATAAATTTCATAACTATATGTTTCCTGTGTCTATTAAGACCATGTTAAAGATTTGTCACTTAGAAATGCATTAACCCATATGTAATTCTAGATGAGACTACTTTAACCCAATAAGTTGGTTACAAGTGAATACTTCTTAGGTGGATCATACGAAACCAAGACTGCAATCACTTCATCATAGCCAAAATTAAATTGAAGAAGCCAAAAATAGAGACTTGCATTTCATTGTAATTTTATTTATAGTTCATCTTCTTCCTAATGTGAGGCCCAAAGCAACTTACAACAAATCTAAAACAAATTGGAGCTAAAAGCCTGGTGACAAACTAAGAATACAATAATTTCTTCATAGCCAAAAATAAGCCGAAGGAGGTCAGAATAGAAATGTTTTAATTATATTTCATCTTATTTCTAATGTGTGACCCAAGGCAGCCTATAGCACGTTCAAAACAAACTAATACTAAAAGCTTGATGATAAAAAACAAGGATGAAAATATCAAATGAATAAGCTATCATATTAGAACACCTTGCATTTTAAGACTTATAAAATCTTTCAAAAGCATAAAAATAAATATTAAAGTACAACAACCTCTCTCCATAAAAAGACGCTTCTGAACAATGAAGTAAAAATTGAATGCCTGCTTATATATAAAAAAGGTCTTTACCTACTAGCAAAAGAAGAATAGAGAGGTAACCTAGAGAATTTTACAACCACAGAACATCCACCCAGAAAGTCCTCTCATGCCTCTTAAACAAATAAGAAATGATGGGACTAAGAAGAAGTTCACCTGCTTATTTTGGAAGATATGGTTTCTCAGATAGTCTGGTTTAAAGCTTTAGAGGTCATAAGATTCACTTTCAATTTGCCTGCAAACAAACCTGCTGCTGCTGCTCAGTCGTTTAGTCGTCTCCAACTCTTCGTGACCTCATGAACCAGTCCACGCCAGAGCTCCCTGTCAGCTGTCACCGCCCCCAGTTCCTTCAAGGTCAACCCAGTCACTTCAAGGATACCGTCCATCCATCTTGTCCTTGGTCGGCCTCTCTTCCTTTTTCCTTCAATTTTCCCCAGCATTGTGATCTTTTCCAAGCTTTCCTGTAGACCTTAAAGTTCTTTCAATGAGAGAGTAATACAATTCAGAGAATTAAACAGAAGTGACAATGTTATACTTTTCTAAAAACTTGAATAAAATGTTTGATTCAAACAAATTGATACAATAATTTAGAAAAACAGGTGTAATTAAGAACTAAACAATGACAGTGAACTAAATTCAATTGCCATTGGATCAGCAGGATCTTCTTACGGTTTAATTTATTATTCGCCAATTGATTCAGTGGGATTATTCTGATGAGAGCAACTAGAGTTATTTCAATGATTATATGTTTTGTTAGATAACCAAAATTCTACTGTGTCCAAAGAAGAGGGCTTGTTCTGGAATATTTGTTTTGGAAAACCAATATCATCATTAATATCTTATAGAAAGAATATCTCAAATGGTTAAATTAGTTGGTAGTATGATGATGTGTGTGGGAAGACTGTCTCTGTCAAAGGTCAGATGCCAACTGAGAGCAAAATATAGTTTATTTAAGTAATAACTCAAAAACAGTTCAGTAAATTATCGGAGACTTAAAACACTTAATCTTCAGTGTTATCAAGCAGTCAAAACAGAAAAAACCGCCAAAAACATGAACTGGCAAATAATCCGGATTAACCAGAGATATAATCCGGATTTAACATAAAGTACTTGAACTCAGCCCAAAAACTCAAAATGGGTTTAAAGTGGCAAAACAAACAAAGGTAAACAGCCAAGAAGCCCCAAAAACTTCCCCAAAACCCAGGAATACAACAGCAATTCCAAACTGAAGCAAAAACCCAAACCGGGCTAAAAGCTCTTTGCTGTGAGCAGCAAAAACAAACAAAACTGGAAGACGCTGAGGTGTTAGCGGCAAGCTGCTACAGAGACGAAAGCCAAGCCAGGAGTTAAAGGAGCAGAGCGTTGTAATGTAGTCGAGCTGGTCTCAAGTCGGGACAAGGAAACAGCGTCAGGGTTGGGAACAAAACCAGCAGTCAGCAACAGTAGACGGCCACGGAGATGAAAACGATGCCAAGTTTGGGAGCGAAGAGACAAGCCAAGTCAAGATTCAGTCCAAGGTCCAAAGGGTGAAGTCGTCACAAGAAGGTCCAGGTCACAGGATGGCACAAAAAGCCAAGACAACGAAGGCGAACAGCAGCTAATGCAAAATAACAATAACAGTGCAGTCCAGGAAAACCCACACAATTCCAGCCCTCCGTTGAAGAATAACCCGGATCAAACTTACATCTGTTGCAAAGTCCCAAGCCAGTCTTCAGAATCACGTACAGGAAACCCAATGGCGTCCAGCAACACCTTATCACACACAAAGAATAGTGGCCAAACATCCCTAATTTATTTAGGTTTCCTTGGGCATCCAAACTTCCAAAGCCCTAGGATCAGGTGTCCCAAGTTCCTCATCAGAATCTGAGCTCCAAACAGCCAACACCCTAGAATCAGGCGTCCCAAACTCCTCATCAGAATCAAGATCATCCTGCCCACACCCAACTCTGTCCACACCTGTGGAACTACCCTCATTCCTCCAGGCAGACCATGTGGGATCTGCTTCTGAAGACACCCAAGCCTCTCCAGCATCTACAGCATCCATGGACCCAGATTCCTCCCCAAGATCCACCGGAGCCCGTGCCCAATCTATGCCAACTTCTTCCATCACCACCAGTTCCTCAGCATCCATTTCCACCCTCCCAAGTCCCCACATGAATCCTCCTCGGAAGACTCCTCATCAATCTCCCTGATTCTCTTCCTGTGTAAATCTTCCAGCGAGCCCTCCTTGCGAGGGTTCTTCCTTCCTCTCTTGATCCCACCATTATCACTCATAGCCTCAGAAGACCCATTCACAATAGTCTCCTATTTCTTTTCTGAGAGACACCAACTTCAGTTGCAGGGCTTATTTGGATTCTTTTCCCCCAGTTGATTTCAGATAATCAGTTTGCCCCCCTCAGATGAATGGATTGGATACTGTTCAAAGTGTTCACAGCAATACATTCTGTTAAACTTGCTTTGGACAGCTTATACAGCTAGTTTCATCTTGTCTCCAAAGGAAGAGGACAGATTAGCTTCTTTGGAGTGCTTGTTGTGTTAGATAACTGCTTTAGAAAGTTTATTGGTAAGTATGATCTGTTTCTCTTGCAGATAAAAGAAATAACATGTCTTTGGCTACCTTTCACAGTTCTACATGCACAACAGTGCTCTGTTGGAGCTCTGTGTGACAAGAATAAAAGTAGCTCAGAATGACATTAAGCCATCCTATTAATGTCATTATATTTTAATTAATTCTTTGAAAACTTGGAAGTGAAAAAGTGCTATATTTTATCAGTGTGAATCTGTTTCTAAAATGAGGAAAGTCTAAGTTTCCCTGTGTTTGGTAAAGTCATGTGAATCTCCTGAAGCAAATGTTCAACAATTCAGTTTTAAAGTAATTACAAACTGATCTATTACCATGATTACACTTTTGACACACACATTTGCTTTTGCTTTTTTCCTTTTCCTTCCTTCCTTCCTTCCTTCCTTCAATATATCACTAAACAGCTTTAAGTTGCTCTTACATACCTATCTGAAACAATTACATTTGTTTTAGCTTCTCTGCTCTGCCTGTTTGCCTGACCACCTCTGCAAGACACTGCTGAGTGACTGCCCAGAGCCCACTTTGCTTGTCTTTCAGTGTATTACTTTAACTCCCCTCAGTTATTGCTGATCAAGTGCTTCTTTTTGCTATAATTATGAATGACAAAGCTTGTTGGTTTTGTAAGAGCACTAGAAAAATGTTGTTAGTATTAAACAGTATCAAGATAAGAAATAATGAGTGGTCATACATTGGTTCACAAATCAATCATCACTGCCCCTGAGCATACTTGATCTTTCTCAATGAACATATTTGACTATAAACTATTATAAAGAACAGTTAGCACTTTCATGTAAAGGTGATTAATATTAATAAATCCAGAGGGATCACATCATGTTATGGTTTGACATTACAGTTGTTTAGGGAATACTGATCTGCATTAATTTATTCAGACTCTTAAACTGCTTGGCATCATACACAGAACTTGAGGAATAAAAGGGGGAAGTAGTAACAACAACTTTGATGTGAAGTATATGCACCTTTGGAATGGCAGTTATGCAGACTGAGAATCCCTTATTCAGAATTCCAAAATACAGTATTTCAAAATTCAAAATTGTCCACATGGATGGCTGAGGCAGAGCATAACATTATCTTTAAGCTATGTGTATAAAGTATATATGAATCATAAATGTTTTTTTATGTTTAGATTTTGGTCACATCTCCAAAATGTTTCTCTGTCCTTCTCTCTTTTTCAATATCTGCACACTCTAAAATCCAGGAAAAGAAATGCAAAATACGTAACAGTCTCTAGTAGAATGCCTTAGCATTGATTAGGGATTCAAATTCTGGTAAAATAAAGATATTAAAAGGCACAGAAGTTAGCTGTTTCATTATCACTCTCTCTATTTGAAAAAAAAATAATCTGAATAGGAGGACATATTTGGAGCCTGTGGAATAAGAATATACTGCGTCTTTATAAGTTTTGCATTGATAGGTTTGCATGCCAACTTTGCTCACTTGGTTTTTTTTAATGTGCATAGGACTAAATATACCATGCATTGGGATTATGTATTCATTTCAAATGTTGGTACAACTGCCATTACACCTAAATGTGACAAATGCAAGGAGTTGCAGGCCTACTATGTAATGGTGGTGGTGGGTTACCTGATTCCTATTCACCAGCTGGAGTTGGGGAAAATGGGAGGAAGCAGGGGAAATAGTCTTTGTGTGGCTTTCATGGGAATTTACTCACCCTCAACAAGATTATTTCCTCTGGCTTCAAACTCAAACATCCACTTAATTCCCATCACACGGACAGCCGATGTCTCCTCCCATTTCAAGGATAGAAACTCACTTTTTAAAACAGTCATTCTTTTTGAGATACCACTTTTCCTGGAGCTCTTTCTCCTACTGATCCTTCTACTATAGCAGGGTTAAGTCACCTTTCTTAAGGCACCACATTCTCTGGGATCTTTTTCCCTCAAGAGCTTTCCACTGAATTAGGGACAAGGCATCATTTCTTAAGGCACCACATTCCCTGGGGTGCTTTCCCCTCAAGATCTTTCCACTGTAGCAGGGTTAAGACATCTTTCTTAGGGCACTTTCTTAGCCGGCCCTAGGTATTTTTCAAGTGTAGTCGAACAGAATTTTGCCCCCCCCCCAAAACCAATCACTGAAAAATAAAAGCATTAGATAAGCGAAAATGTTGGATAATAAGGAGGGATTAAGGAAAAGCCTATTAAACATCAAATTACATTAAGATTTTACAAATTAAGCATCAAAACATAATGTTTTACAACAAATCAATAGAAAAAGCAGTTAAATACATAATAATGTTATGTAGGAATTACTATATTTGCGAATTTAACACCAAACATTGAACAGGGATATAGGGCAGTGTGGACTTAGATAACCCAGATAGCCCCCGGTATTTAAAAAACTAAAAAATCAGGACAATAAATAAAAACAACACTCTGAAAGCAGGAGAAATCCAGACATTCGTTCTCGCCAGGAAGGCATTCGGCGGCTTCTCTGCTCTGCAAAGCCCCGAACACCTTCCTGGCAAGAAGGAAGGTGTTCGGGGCTTTGAGGAGCAGAGAAGCACTGCTTCTCTGCTCCCCAAAGCAGCGACCTCAGCTCCTTCCTTGCGGAGGGAGGCGCGGCGGCGGAGGCAGGTCACAGGAGACAGGAGTTGCCTCAATGGTGCCCCCAACAAGATGGCGCCCCGGCAACTGCCTAGTTGGCCTGGTGGTTGAACTTCCTCTGACTATATCCCCTGGGATCATTTGCCCTCAAGGCCCTCCCACTAAAGGAAAGTTAAGGCATCCTTGTAAAAACTTCTTCCAGTGGAACCAACACTATCTTAAGGAGCATTGTTCCACACCACTGAACTGAAATCACCTGAAGAATCTGACAGACCTCATCTCATATGTTTTACCCTCTTTCTCCTGTATCCACCCACATCAGAAGCTCAGAAGATGAATGCTCCCCATCTTTTTTCATCTCCATCTTGTTTTGCTACACTTCTACTACATTTCAGGGATGAACGGCAATGGATGACATCCACAAGTAGTTTGACATCGTGTGAAGGGCTCCATGGCACTTGTAACAAGATCAAATGAAATATGAATATGTGTGGGTATGTATGGAAGATGAATGAATGGGAGTTAATAATTTTGGAGACACCATTCTAATATTAAGGCCTGCAAATCATTAACTACCTGCTTGCTGAATTTTAATTCAAACCTGCTAATAAGACCTAAATAATTGACCTTCTGGTAAACTGTGATAAGAAGTGTGACTGATAAGAAAAATGTTTACATCGAGTCAAGGAAATGCTTACAACTGTTAAGAAGGGTCAACACAGAGCTGCTTGTGTTTGCTAACCCCAATCAAGAAGAATCACCATCTGGTCCATGAAACTGAGATGGTTCCAGGATAGAAGACTTCTATCATTCATTTACAACTTTGGGACAACACCAGCAAAATATTGCTATATAAGTTACTTTATGACAATCCATAAAGTGTGACAGACAGAGATACTGTTCACCCACTATGCACTGCTCCATTGGGAAGGAGAGAGATAGTGTATGTATCAGATCTGCTATGGGAAAGCAGGATTCTGGTCACTTTTGGGGCCTCCTTTCCTCATGGGAAGAGAAAGGAGTGCGTTTTGGAGATGTTATTTTTGGCATTTTGGCATTTTGTAACTATGTGTTGGCAAGCTGCAGTGGAAGCTGGGTCTGGCCTAAGCAGGTACTTCTCCAAGGAGGGATAAAGAATATGGTAATATTTGATATGCATGAAGATGGATGCAGGTACATGTGTGAGAATGCTGAGTGAAAATGTAACCCCCCCCCCACACACACACTTTGTTTGTTAACCAATGTAACTGTAGGTTGTTTGTGGATCCAATGTAGTTGCATAGAATCTGTATGTCTGTATGTCTAATGTTGTTCTTTGTTGTTCTGTAAAAGTTCTGCTATACCTCTCAGACTGAAATTGCAATAAAAACAACCTATGCTTTAAAGTTATTAAAAAGTTATTTATAACACACTTTGTCCCTGAAATGTCTTAGAAGTCTGTGGAAATGGGAGAGGACTTGCATCTGATGAGGTTCTTATTATATACAGTTACTAGTAAATGTGTATAGGCAGCTTACCTTTCATCATAATAGCACGCCATCTCCCTACAGTCATTTACTGTATATACTTAGGACATCTGTGTAGGCCTAAACATTGTGGCAATGGCTGGAAAGCTTTGAAGTCAACAAAGGTCTGTCACTACACCACATACTCATTTCATGTTAAACAAATGTCCCCAAGAAGCTCCTATTTTAAAAAGCATTGAGTTATGGAGCATATTTCTGAAATGCTGTTATCGATGACATCTCACTATAATTCCAGTTCTCGTCTAGCCATAAGCTAGAGAAAAAAAGGAGATAGAAAATAGAGCTAAATACAATGAAATCATGTCCAATTTGTGGTGACAGAGAGGTGAAAGGGCTTAATATTCCGCTGTACTTTGGGTACATATGATAAATTAGTCTGTCAACTTTCATAATAGGTGATCTCCTTTAGGATTACAGTTGTTTTATTTGAACTTCAAGTACCCTCAAAGATTACAGAACCCTGCTGTACAGAATCAAGGCAGACTGTATAACAAATTACTGCACTTAAAGCTTCTGGCCATGATGCATATTACCACAGGGCACTGATGTAGATGTAGAGTTTGCCCTCTTTCTTTTTAGTTTAGTTAGTGAATCTTATGTATGCATGAGAAGGAGAAGAAGAAAATTATTTTGGCCATGAAAATGGATCAAATCAGCATATGATGCAAAATTGCACAGTCCTTGATGTCCAAGTGTTCCTTGAAAACTTTTGATTTTTTATTTTATGAAACATAGTTCTAGATCCATAAGTTCATTTCTATAATGATGGGTAGTGATTTGGCCATAGTGGCCCATGCTTTAGTGACACAATTGTTTGTACCGTTGTAACTCACTGTAGGTGTAGTCCAACATACACACAAACAAACACACACACATTATAGTGTAAATAACTGTATGGGGAGATATGCTATGTTAGCACTAAACCCATGTAGACTAGAAACACTGTATTGGATGTCATTGTGTAATGCATACCTACAATGCACAATGCCTAACCACATTGTATGATGAACATTCATATGACCACATCAGATGGGACAAATTTGGCCGGTTCCTCTTCAGTTTTGCCACGGAGCCTGATAGTTCCCACCCCTCAACATACATCTACTTCCTGCGGGGCTCTGTGGCAAAACTGAAGAGGAATCAACATATGTGGCACAATGACAACATGGAACGCTTCCCGTGTTGCATTAGGATTAATGGGAAGGAAGCCGGGTGGCGTACGCTTCCCTCTTGGGATGAAGTAGAGGGGAAGCCAGGTGATGTGAGGCGATGGATTCCCCATGATCCCTGCCGGGTACCACTGGATTCATCATGATTATGACATTTCTGCCGGCAATGCACAGCATTGCTCTATGTGCAATTCCGATTCCACAGTCAGCAAAATGTGTTCGTTGAGTGATAGTGAATGATTTTCTTACCTAAATTATGTTACTAACAAGATGTCCATGTCTTGATACAGTACTGCATGGTTCAATGTAGTTGTTGTTTATTTGTTCAGTCACTTCTGACTCTTCGTGACCTCATGGACCAGCCCACGCCAGAGCTTCCTGTCGGCCGTCAGCACCCCCAGTTCCTTCAAGGTCAACCCAGTCACTTCAAGGATACCATCCATCCATCTTGCCCTTGGTCGGCCTCTCTTCTTTTTTCCTTCAATATTCCCCAGCATCATGATCTTCTCCAAGCTTTCCTGTCTTCTCATGATGTGGTCAAAGTACTTCATCTTTCCCTCCAGTGAGCTGCTGGGCATTATTTCCTGGAGTATGGACTGGTTGGATTTTCTTGTGGTCCAAGGCACTCTCAGAATTTTCCTCCAACACCACAGTTCAAAAGCATTTATTTTCCTTCACTCAGCCTTCCTTGTGTTCCAGCTCTCACAACCATATGTTACTATGGGGAATGCCATTGCTTTAACTGTGAGTACCTTCATTGCCAGTGTGATGTCTCTGCTCTTCACTATTTTTTTCAAGGTTAGCCATTGCTCTCCTCCCAAGAAGCAAACATCTTCTGATTTCCTGGCTGCAGTCTGCATCTGCAGTGATCTTTGCACCTAGAAATATTAAGTCTGTTACTGTCTCCATGTTTCTCCCTCTATTTGCCAGTTATCAATCAGTCTGGTTGCCATAATTTGTTTTTTTTATGTTTAACTGCAACCCAGCTTTTGCACTTTGTTCTTTCACCTTAGTGATAAGGCTTCTCAGCTCCTCCTCACTTTCAGCCATCAGAGTGGTATCATCTGTATATCTAAGGATATTAATGTTTCTTCCAGCAATTTTAACTCCAGCCTTGGATTTGTCAAGCCCCGCACATCACATGATGTGTTCTCCATACAAGTTGAATAGGTAGGGTGAATGTATACAGCCTTGCCATACTCCTTTCCCAATCTTGAACCAGTCTGTTGTTCTGTGGTCTGTTCTTACTGATGCTACTTGGTCGTTATACAAATTTCTCAGGAGACAGACAAGGTGACTTGATATCCCCATATCATCAAGAACAGGGGTCCCCAAACTAAGGCCCGGGGGCCGGATGCAGCCCTCCAAGGTCATTTACCTGGCCCCCGCCCTCAGTTTTATAATATAATATTTTATATGATTTTTAATAATATAATATATTGTATATACATATAATATTGATAATAATATTATAATGTTATACAATATAATACTAATAATAATACCATATAACAATATTAATTATATGTTATATATTACATATAATATTACAGTATAGTGGTATAGTTCAATATAGTAATATATAATGCTCATATTGTGCTATGCTAATAATATAATATATTGTATGTATATACAGCTGCTCTGAGTCCCCTTAGGGGTGAGAAGGGTGGGATATAAATGTAATACATAAATGTAGTAAATGAATAAATAAATAATTTTAGACTTAGGCTCGCCCAAAGTCTGAAATGACTTGAAGGCACACAATAACAATCTTAATTAACTTGACTATCTCATTGGCCAGAAGCAGGCCCACACTTCTGGTAGGTTTATGTTGGTTACAATTGTTTTCATTTTTAAATATTGTATTTTTCTTTCATTGTTGTTGTTCTATTGCACTACAAATAAGACATGTGCAGTGTGCATAGGAATTTGTTCGGGTTTTTTTTTCAAATGATAATTCGGCCCCTCCACAGTCTGAAGGATTGTGGACCGGCCCTCTGCTTTAAAAGTTTGAGGACCTCTGATCAAGAACTTGCCACAGTTTATTATGATCCACAGAGTCGAAGGCTTTAAAATAGTCAAAACAGAAATAGATGTTTTTCTGAAACTCCCTAGCTTCCTCCATTTTCCAACTGATATTGGCAATTTGGTCTCTTGTTCCTCTCCCTTTTCTAAACCCTGCTAGTACATCTGGAAACTCTCCATGTATTGCTGGAGTCTACCGTGCAGTATCTTGAGCATTACCTTACTGGCATGTGAAATATGCCCTTTTTTGGTATGGAGATATAGATTGATTTTTTTTCCCAATCTGATGGCCATTTTTTGTGTTTTCCATATTTGCTGGCATATGGCATGCATCACCTTGACAGTATCATCTTTTTAAACAGTTCAGCTGGGATCCTGTCATCTCCTACTGCCTTGTTATTAGCAATGCTTCTTAAGGCCCATTCAATCTCACTCCTCTGGATGTCTGGTTCTAATTCACTCACCACACCATCAAAGCTATCTACTATATTATTATCCTTCCTATACAGATATTCTGTATATTCTCACCACCTTTTCTTGAGATCTTCAGCTTCTGTTAGGTCCTTGCCATCTTTGTTTTTGATTATGCCCATTTTTGCCTGAAATTTACCTCCGATGTTTCTAATTTTCTGGAAGAGGTCTCTTTTCCTTCCTATTCTGTTGTCTTCTTCCAATTCCATGCATTGCTTGTTTAAAAATAGTTACTTGTCTCTTCTGGCTAACCTCTGGAATTGTGCATTCAATTGGGCATATCTCCCCCTATCACTGTTTCCTTTTGCCTTCTTAAGCTACTTCCAGTGTCTCAGCAGACAACCATTTTGCCTTCTTGGTTTTCTTTTTCTTTGGGATGTACTTTATTTCCGCCTCCTGAACAATGTTGTGAACCTCTGTCCATAGTTCTTCTGGGACTCTATTTATTAAATCTAGTCCTTGAAATCGATTCTTCACCTCCACTGCATATTCGCTAGGAATATTTGTGAGATCATATCTAATTGGTCTATGTATTTTCCCCAATCTCTTTAGTTTGATTCTAAATTGTGCAATAAGTTCATGATTTGAACTACAGTCAGCTCCAGGTTTTCGCCGACTGGATGGATGTCCGCCACCTTTGGCTGCAAAGGATGTGGTCAATCTGATTTCAGTGTTGAACCTCTGGTGAAGTCCATGGGTAAAGCCGTGTTTTAGGTTGTTAGAAGACAGTTACGCACTCCTGCAAAGGATCGTTACCTTGATGTGGTACTGGAGCTTGAGCACCTCGATGATGCCATGAGCTAAACCGTGAAGGGGCACCCAAGACAGGAAGGTCATGGCAGAGAGGTCAGACTAAATACAATCCCTGGGGAAGGTAATGGCAACCTACCCCAGTATTCTTGCCATGAAAACTAAATGGATCAGTACAACCAGAGATATGTCGGTATACCATCTGAAGATAGGACAGATTGTTGTCTAGGACTGATTACAGAGAACATATAAAACACCTGTCCAACAGACTTAGTGACTACCATTTTATTTCCAGGAAAGTGCTCATTGTGATTTAAAGAGTTATGGATAATTTGAGTTTAGGAATGTAAATCTTCAGTTATCACAGGTTCACATGAAAGAATGAATAATTTCAACAGTTTCCTAGTTGGAAAGACTTAATACATTTTTGTTTTGCATTTTCCAATTATGTGCACTTAAAAAATTATGTGTGAAAAATTGTTTATGCAAAAATCAATGTGAAACATTGCTGTACTCCGCAAACATGTTTGCAGAAAAAACTCTAGGTTTTTATGCAGCAAATACCATAGTACCTGCTTTCACAATAAAATCATGGACAAGATTTTATAATTCAAATTATAACTCTTAACAGGAAATTTATGTGCATGGAGACACTTGGAACTGATGAAATTGACCTTTTAAGATCTTAATTTTATATAGTGCTATTAAGGAGCTTTAAACTCATTTGACTTAATATTTGTTTTAATATAAATAACTTTTTATAAATGTTTTTAAAACGACATTGAAAGATCTCTTTAATTCCAGCCATTACGTATTTGATCTGCAGTATGTTTGTATAGATGCATACATATGTGCACACCTCTCTCTCTCACACACAATTATGTTTAGATTATCTATAAAAGACAACTATTTTATATAGAGTTTTTAAGGAGGTAGCATACTAACAGAAAGAAAAAGCTGACCCTACTATTAGGTCAACTATCTAAGGAGTCAGCACTCCTGAAGACTCCTCAGGAGTCTTTCACTTATTTCATTTGACAATTGTTTGAATTCTCACAATTTCCTATTCACTACAGCTATTTAACCTTTTGAGCCCCTTGCTATTTAATATCTTAAAAACATATTTTATATTGTTGAAAACTCCATCTTCAATAATACTAATCACCTCTATATTTTACAAGTGTGACAGAGAATAGTAATAATAACCCTATACTGTTTATCTATTTATATACACAATTGTTTTGTGGGTATTGCCATAAATTCCCTTTGACTTGTGCAGCATCCAATATAAAACAAAATTTGGGCTCCATGACAGTTTTTCTTAAGACATGAAAGATTTTATTTTTTAATTTCATGTTCTGAAGATACAATTATACTAGAGAGCCATTAAAATCATAATTCAAATGGTATTCCTCTTCTCATAATTTCAGATGAGGCAAACATTTTTTATATATATTTCAGTATCTCTAAAACTGGATGTCATAGAATAAGAAGTTAAGATCTAAAGAAAAGGGGAGAAAAGAGAAAATGTGGATATCTGTGTAGACAATGTATTGGTAAGGAGCCACGGTGGCGAAGTGTGTTAAAGCACTGAGCTGCTGAATTTGCAGACCGAAAGGTCCCAGGTTCAAACCCCGGGAGCGGCAGAAGCGGCCACTGTTAGCTCCAGCTTCTGCCAACCTAGCAGTTCGAAAACATGCCAATGTGAGTAGATCAATAGGTACCGCTCCGGCGGGAAGGTAACGGCACTCCATGCAGTCATGCCGGCCACATGACCTTGGAGGTGTCTACGGACAACACCGGCTCTTTGGCTTAGTAATGGAGATGAGCACCAACCCCCAGAGTCAGACATGACTGGACTTAACCTCAGGGGAAACCTTTACCTTTACCTAATGTATTGGTGCATGTCTGAATCAAAAGATTTTTCACCACTATATACCCATGATAATGCGTTGATTATGATTCCCTCAAAAGATACACAGCCGAAATACACAAATTTGTAGCTTTTTCTGCTAGGTTAGATAAAGAGTAAAGCAGGAAATACATTTCATGTTTCTTTGAAGGATGAGTATAGTATATTTCCACCAAAAGTTATTATGAGAGAGTATTTTTGGGAGTATAGAGATAAAAAGGGAATAAGTGGTCAATAGTGGAACTAACTTAAATCATGGTTTTCCCGGGGTTGTAATTTTTTCTTTCTGGAGAGTGGAGTGTGAGGCTATTATTTCAGTTGTGCCTTAGACAATGATCATTTCTCACCCGTCCCTCCCTCAAATTTTCATTTCATGTCACACAAAAGATTTAATATTCCTGATCCAATGTTGGAAATACTAACAAATATATGTTTCTGTGTATGTTAAATTTTCCATTTTGTAAACCCCCTAAAGTTTTTATAGCTCCATGATGACTACCAAATTTCATTTTGTTTGCTTCAATTCTCCTATTGTTTTAAACATTTAGTTGGAAGTGAACACCATCTTTTTTGGGGGGAGGATGGGGGAAGCTTGGGATTATGCTTTTTGAAGGAAGTAGTTTCATTACTCATTCCCATATAACTCCTCTGATCCTTACTTGATAAATCTACCACATTCAGACAATAATTTACCAACATGTAAGCAAATTATCAGGCTATCAGTTGGAGGCAGTGGAATTTTGGGTTGACTTTGAGGAGGTCACTTCCACTGTTCTTGTGTGAAAGGCAGGTATGGGAGGAGATTAAAGAATTTGAGTTATTCACTTGAGTATTGTGACTGATGTAACTTATTTACTGCACTTGCACTTTATAACTGTTTTTATCTGTCTGTGTGTACATGTGCTTGATTCAATCCCTTGAGAGAAAAGAATGGTGTTCCCTAACTAGTGTAATTTTGTATAGCCCTGAGTTTAGATGTACTGTGTAAGGGGGAGACAATAAATGTGTTTGAAACCTATATTGTACTTTGGTCTCTTCTCCAAAGGCAGGCTGTCTTTGGTCTGCTGGTGTGGATGCCAGGTCATTCCATGCACAACCCCCCTTAAACTAAAACAAAAATACCAAAAAATTGAACCCCCCTCCCAAAAAAAAAAACTACCCAAAAGTTATTACCTATAAAACCCTAAACGGTTTGGGACCCGCCTACCTTTGTGACCGCATCTCCCGCTATGAACCCACTCGTCCTCTTCGTTCATCCGGTAGGGCACTTCTTTCGCTCCCGTCACCATCCCAGGCTCGGTTGGCGGGGACAAGGGAGCAGGCCTTTTCTATTGTTGCTCCCCGGATCTGGAATTCCCTTCCGGAGGAGATCCGGCAAGCACCCACCCTGGCTTCCTTCAAAAAGCTGCTTAAAACCTGGCTCTTCCGCTGCGCCTTTGGATAACTGAGCCCATAGCTATAGTAGTTGCACAGGCCACCTCTTTGACTTGAAACACTGCACTTTATTCCTCTGCCCCAAAGCATCTTAGAATATCACATTGCATTTTAGTTCTAGTGGTCCCTCCAGGCCATCCTCTCCTCCATCCCAGTGGTCTTTTTTTCCCCTATTTCTTTACAGATTCATGTTATTTGAGTGATTATATTCCTTCTGCTTATGTGATTGTTTTAGTCAATTGTTATGTTTTGTTTTCGTTTCTAATTCTTATAGCGTTTTATAGTGTTTTCAGTGTTTTATTGTACAATGTTTTATGCTGATTTTATATTGGAAACCGCCCTGAGTCCCTTTTGGGAGAGAGGGCGGTATACAAATAAACTTTTACTTACTTACTTACTTAACCATGTTCTGTTTGCTGATGTGGAGCGGATGCATTATGGACACTAGGGTGGATAGACTTGGGGTCATGGATTTCTCCCAGTTTTATTTACTGTGTTCTTGGTATAGTACCAATCTATATAAGGGAGGCCCAGGTGAAAAGCTTCGGTTATTGATAAGGATTTGATTTATTTCATGAGAAAACTCATTTGCTCTATTAACAGCTTAAAAGGATTGCACCGAGTGCTGAGGAAAAGAGACAGAACAGGAATGATGCTAAACACCCATCCCATTAACCTGTTGTCTTCTTGCCTGAGCTGCCTGAAGTTGCCTCAGAGTTGGTGCTGGAATGCCACAGAAATTTGTTAACCAAGATTGGCCACTTCATTCTTTTACACAACCTTTGGTAATAATATATATATATCTTCAAGTTAATAGTACTGCTATGGGCACACACATGATTACTGATACGCAATATTTTTCTGATGAATAACAGCCCTTCTTTAACTCCTGCACCTATAAACCTCTCCTCTGCTTTAGGTACAATGATATATCCATAATTTGAACTCATGGGGAGAACTCACAACTTCCATCTATCAACAACCTCAGCCTGGAGTGATGAAAAGAACAAATATATGTTGTCGAAGACTTCCATGGCCAGGATCACTGCCATTTCTAGATGTTCTGGTCATCCACAAACCCAATCAACAACTGGGCCACACATTTTACAGAAAACCTACACACACAGATAGATACCTTCATAAAAACTCCAACCATCACCAAAGTCAAAAAAGAAGCTCAATCAAAGCCCTGACAGACCACAAAGAATCTGCGAACCTCACCTCCTCCAAGGTGAACTAAACCACCTAAACTGGGCTCTACAGGCCAATGGATACTCCACCATGGACATCAGAAGAGCGGAACAGGCCAATGGATATTCCACCATGGACATCAGAAGAGCTGTAAGGCCAAGAGCAAGCCAGGAGAGAAAAGACAAAGATCTGCACAGAGGAAAGGTGTTCTTACCATACATCAAGGGAACCACTGACCGTATAGGCAAACTGATGAAGAAACACAACCTACAAACTATCTACAGACCCACAAAGAAAATCCAAGAAATGCTACAGTCAGCGAAGGACAAGAGGGATCTTCTCACCTCTGCAGGAGTCTACCGTATACCATGCAGCTGTGGACAAGTCTACATAGGGACCACCAAACACAGTGCCCAAACACGAGTCAAAGAACATGAAAGGCACTGCAGACTAACTCAACCAGAGAAATCAGCCATAGCAGAGCACTTGATGAACCCACCTGGACACAGTATATTATTTGAGAACACAGAAATGCTTGACCACTCCAACAACGATCATGTCAGACTACACAGAGAAGCCATTGAAATTCACAAGCATGTGGACAATTTCAACAGAAAGGAGGAAACCATGAAAATAAACAAAATCTGGCTACCAGTATTAAAAAACAAAAAAAAACAAAAACAAAAACAGGCTACTTATTTAGGGGATCTCTCGTAGTTCGAGGATGATTGTCTTCCACCTTGGGTGTGTGTCTGTAGATGGCTGAAGAGACCTATTCTTGATCTGCATGTTCTCCCACAGTGAGGACATTGGTTTCCAGGTGGAAGGCGGTCCCGGTCAGGGTTGGCTTGGCCTTCCTCTTGACACCTTTCTCCCTTAAGCCCTCCATTTGTGCCTCTTCGAAATCCGCAGCACTGCTGGTCACAGGTGACCTCCAATTAGAGTGCTCAAGGGCCAGGGCTTCCCAGTTCTCAGTGTCTATGCCACAGTTTCAAGGTTGGCTTTAAGCCCATCTTTAAATCTCTTTTCTTGCCCACCAACATTACATTTCCCGTTCTTGAGTTCGGAGTAGAGCAACTGCTTTGGGAGATGGTGATCGGGCATTCGGACAACGTGACCAGTCCAGTGGAGTTGATGGCGTAGGAGCATCACTTCAATGCTGGTTGTCTTTGCTTCCTCAAGCACACTGACATTTGTCTGCCTGTCTTCCCAAAAGATTTGCAGGATTTTTCTGAGGAAACGCTGATGGAAACGCTCCAGGAGTTGAGTGTGACATCTGTAGACCGTCCACAATTCGCAGGCGTAGAGCAGAGTTGGGAGGACAATGGCTTTATAAACAAGCACCTTGGTATTTCTACGAATGACCTGATCATCAAACATTCTCTGCTTCATTCGGAAAAATGCTGCACTTGCAGAGCTCAGGCATGTGTTGTATTTCAGTGTCAATGTTGACTTTTGTGGAGAGGTGGCTGCCAAAGTAGCGGAAATGGTCAACGTTTTCTAATGTTACACCATTAAGCTGTATTCCTGGCATTGCAGAGGGATTAGCTGGTGCCTGTTGGAAGAGCACTTTGGTTTTCTCGATGTTCAATGAGAGGCCGAGCTTCTCGTATGCTTCTGCGAAGGTGTTTAGAGTGGCTTGTAGGTCTTCTTCTGAATGTGCACAGACTACGTTGTCATCGGCATATTGGAGTTCTATAACAGATGTTGTGGTGACCTTGGTTTTGGCTCTCAGTCTGCTGAGGTTAAATAGCTTTCCATCTGTCCAATAGATGATTTCCACACCAATGGGAAGCTTCCCATCAACAAGGTGAACTATCATAGCGATGAAGATGGAAAATAAGGTAGGGGCAATAACACATCCCTGCTTGACACCTGATTCCACCTTAAATGGGTCACTTTGGGAGCCGTTGCTGTCCAAGACTGTTGCCATCATGTCATCATGGCGGAGCCGCAGGATGTTTACAAATTTGTCAGGGCACCCAATTTTTTGGAGGATGGTCCAGAGAGCGCTGTGATTCACTGTGTCGAATGCCTTTGCAAGGTCAATGAATGCCATGTACAGAGGTTGGTTTTGTTCCCTGCATTTTTCTTGGAGCTGTCGTGCAGTGAAGATCATGTCCACTGTTCCTCTGGAGGGGCAGAAGCAGTTATGGGATTCAGGGAGGGTGTCTTCTGAGACAGGGAGAAGGCGGTTTGCAAGGATTCTTGCGAGAATTTTCCCAGCGGAGGTCAGGAGGGAGATACCATGTGTGATGTCCCATGGACCCTTGGGCCGTGAACCTGACTCCATGGTGGACCACAGTGATGAGGAAACAAGTTTTGTGTCAATTCAGCAAGACTCAGCGCCGTTCCAGATGTTCCCTATTGACAATTCTAGTTCAACGCTCATTAAAAAGGCCCTTGAAACGGAGCCTTCTCTTCCCAGTTCACCTCCCTTTGATAGAAGGATGTTTGTGGAAACTAACAGGCAGGAGAAAGCTGGCAGGAGACGAAGCACGAGATTAGCAGCAAGGGAATCTGCTGATTAACCTATTTTCCCCTGAGAATTCTAAGGGAGGATTGCATCTGGTCAAGATGTTGTTCTAGCTCTTTTCCCAAGGGAAGAGAGCTTTTGAGACACCTGTTCTGAGGGAAGATTCGAAGTTCTTTAAAAGTTCTGTGCGCTGGCTAGCCAGCGCGGAGTCAACGTGTCAGTTGGAGGATTAACTTCTGTTCCAGCCAAGAGTGGACCACGTTTGAGTCCACTACCTTGCCTTGCCTTGCCTTGCCGTGCCATGCCTAGCCGTGTTCCTCGCCTTGCCTAGCCATGATTTCCAGTCTTGCCTTGTCGTGCCGTGTATCCAGCCTTGTCTTCAATTCCTTGCCTTGGACTTGCCTTTGAACTCTAGGAAAGACTTGGACGTTTCCCCACTCAAACTGCTTGGAAGTTTGAGTGTGTTTAGGTTTTTGGATTACAAACTTTGGACTTTGGACTATCAGACATTGGACAATATATTATTGGACTATATTTGACCTTTCCCAAAAGGTCTATTGCTGAACTATATCTTCTACTTGTTTTTGTTTCATTTCTTCATTTCCTTAATAAAGATATTAGATTGTTTATTGGCCTCGGTGTATTGGTTTCCAGTGCTCTCGCAGCCAGGGGTGTCACAGTGTGCTAGTTCCCGCAGTCTGTTCTGTCCCCTTTATTGAAAAGGGTGAGTATTGTGGCATCCTTGAAGTCTACTGGGATTTTCTCGGTCACCCACACTTTTTCAATGAGCTGGTGGAGTTTTTGTATGAGCTCAGGTCCACCCGCTTTGAAGATTTCAGCAGGGATCCCATCAGGTCCGCTCGCTTTGTTGTTTTCTTGTTGGCTGATGGCATTGCTGACTTCTTCCAAACTAGGCAGTGCTGCAAGCTCATCCCTGGTTTGTTGTTGCGAGATTTCTGAGAGGGCCTCTTGTTTTACTGGCGGAAGAGCGTGTTGGTGATGACAAGGTTGTGCTCTCCGCATTTGGTGAGAAGCAAGATGCCATTCGAGTTGCTGTTTCCAACCCCATCTTTTCCTATGATCCCTGGCCACAGGTCGGAGTCCCGTCCGACTCTTGCATTAAAATCCCCAGGAGGATGATTTTGTCCTCCTTAGGTATCTCCAATAGGATGGTGTACAGCTGACAATAAAAATTTTCCTTGATGTCTTTGTCAGCTTCTAGTGTTGGTGCATAGGCACATATGATGGTTGCCTGTTGGTTTTTGGCAAGGTTAATTTGAAGGGTTGAGAATCGTTCATTGATGCCAGTGGGTGCTTCAGTCAGGTGCTTCACCAGGTTATTTCTGATAGCAAAGCCAACTCTGTGTATTCTTCGCTCTTCTTCAGGCAGTCCCTTCCAGAAGAAGGTATAGCCTCCTTTTTCTTCCTTCAGCTGTCCCTCTCCTGCTCTCCGGGTCTCCTGAAGGGCTGCTATGTCGATGTTAAAGCCGCCCAGCTCCCTTGCAATGATAGCAGTCCTGCATTCGGGGCCTTTGCTGTCAGTGTTGTCCAACAGTGTCCATACGTTCCATGTTCCAAAGTTCATTTCTTTTTTTTAGCCGCAAGAGTGGTGACCCCTCTGGATGCGGCAGTCCAGTCAGGGGTAAGAGAGGCAGACTATGTTTAGGGCACCTTTTCTAGTCCCTTCCCCATGTGGGGTGAGCAGAGTGGATCCTATAAAGGGTGGTTCTGTAATGGATACAGCTGCCAGACTACTCAACTGCCTCGGAGGAAGCCAGGGAGTTTCAGGAAAAAAAACATCTATTTCTGCTTTATTGACTAGTCTAAAGCCTTTGACTGTGTGGATCATAATAAACTGTGGCATGTTCTTGGTGGCATGTGGATACCAAGTCACCTTGTCTGTCTAAAGACCAAGTAGCCACAGTAAGAACAGACCACAGAACAACAGACTGGTTCAAGATTGGGAAAGGAGTATGGCAGGGCTGCATACTTTCACCCTGCCTATTCAACTTGTATGCAGAGCACATCATGTAACGTGCTGGGCTTGACAAATCCAAGGCTGGAATTAAAATTGTTGGAAGAAACAATAACATCCTTAGATATGCAGATGATACCACTCTGATGGCTGAAAGTGAGGAGGAGCTGAGAAGCCTTATCACCAAGGTGAAAGAAGAAAGTGCAAAAGCCGGGCTGCAGTTAAACATCAAGAAAACTAAGATTATGGCAACCGGACCGATTGATAACTCAGCACAAGTGGGTAGACCTAAATCAGATATTTAGAATGGAAACACACAAAAAACAGTTGCACAGCTCTGCAATCTTCCTGAGCATTCTCTTTAGAACTTGAGTAATGCTATTCTTGATTTTTTTTAAAAGAAATGCCTAGGAAGATTGGAAAGAGAAATTGAAATAGATCCACAAACTTCAGACCATCAACAATGGCTTCAGCAGAGAGACAATAGTTTCCTGGCATAATAAACATATTAAATCACTAGTTTACACCCCAGACACGTGAGAGTTCTCCCAACCAGTTTATCATGTCTCCATTCTGGTTTCCAACCAGCAGCACATTATATTACAACAATTCCCTCTACTGTTCATATTGTTATCTATTCTCCTTGGATTTAGGTAACATCATTATTCCTGACTTTCTCCCAAAATGACAATAATTAAAACTTAATTTGTCACCTCATTACCATATCATAGATAAATATGTTTTTACCTGCTTCTGAAGCTCCACAGTAATTCTATTTCTAGACTAGAAGCTCTGGTTCCCTGGCTGATTTAATTTTGACATGCATGGAAGTTCAGTGCAGGTGTGTTCTAGGTTCAACGCTCATTACTGTTTTCCCCATCATTTCTTCTAAGGCTGTCTGACCTGATCCTTTTCTTCTTCAATCAGTTTCTGCAGAAATTCACTGTATTTGATATGCAGATGAAATGTTTCTTCTGTCTCTCACATGTATTGGGAGAAAAGGGCTGTCTAGACTTGGTGAATATTATAAGTTAATAAAAATCCAACTCTAAAGTTTAATTAATAAAATAAATGTAGTTTTGGAAGGAAACATCAGAAGTTGTATATATGAAAATATAGTTAAAATTAACTGTGATGAACTTTACTGATTGTAACACAATACATACTTTTTATTTTTTAGGGGGAAAAAAAGGAATGTAGCGGCTAACTTTTCAAATTCTTCCTTATTGCAAAATTGCTTTCATTTTCTCATCCTACTACCTTCATTTTATTTGTTTCTACATGCCAGACTATGAAGGTTTAGCAGTTCTTGGAGCTGGACTTGAGTACCAATGATAGTCGAGCCCCTTCCAATGGAGCAACCTCTATTGGAAGCAGGGTGGGTGAGGGTGGAATAAAATTCTTGCACATAAATGCTCTAGTTTATGGAACTTTTGGGCATGCTAAATGGTCTACCATGAACTCTCATACAATCAAGGAATCCCCCATTTCTAATTTATTTAATCTAATAAAATGTTTATATTTCTTACTCAGCATCACACTATTTTCCAATAACTTCCTCCATCATTCATATGGTTATCTGCTTGCCATAGATTTAGGCAAAATCTCTCCACCTGCCTTTGTCCCTCTATGAAAATTGCTAAAACTGAACTTTTAACCTGTTACCCATAGCTTTATATTTGTATTTCTATTCACACATCTAGCCTGCTCATAAACATCTGTTCCTAGACACTTCACTTCATGCATTTCAGAAAGTCAATTTTAAGTGTATGAAACATCATCACCATCCTCCCTCCCCCCCTCTCTCTCTCTGATAATAGTTTCTACTGTATCTCCCTCAGCATGCTAATTTCTCTTTTTCCACTTCCTTGGATCTTAATTTAGCTATGTTTTCCTGATATCTAATAAACTATAAAACTAAATCCTTTTATATTCTTTAGAATTATAGAATCACAGAGTTGGAAAACACTGCATGGGCCATCAAGTCCAACCTCCTGCCATGCAAGAAAAGCACCATCAAAATATCCTTACTAGAATAAACCCAGAAGATCCACTGTATTTATCTATATGTTGACTTACTATTCAGCAACTGACTTAATGAGTTTACTTTAGTTAAGTGTAACCAACGATCCTATGTCTGTTGATGTTAGCATCTTCATTTCTTATCTGACTTTTGCCCACTCACTTGCGTCCCAACTGGCCAAAATTTCAAGCAAAACAGAAATTATTGGAACAATTTCTTGCCGTCACTATGTGGTAAAATGTTTTTGTTTTATTATTATGTTCTTGGCATTAAATGTTGCCAACTGTGTAAGCCGCCCTGAGTCCCCCGGGTGAGAATGGCCGGGTTTTAAATTCTGGAAATAAATAAATAAATAATAAAATCTGTGTATAATTGTAATCATGAATTGGGCAGCCTGCCAAAGAGCAATTCCCCTTTCCCACATCTCCGCTTGCATTGTGAAGGCCACCATGGAAAGTGAGTTAGCTTCGATAACATATTTTGGGGGTCATGGAAAAGACCGCAGAAGGGAAAAGAAGAAAGCTTCATTATGTTAATGCTGTGAATAGCTGCCATTGTAACCATTTGTACACCAGTAGAAAAATAATGTGTGTTTTATTTAACCCCCAAGACTTTTTACCTGTCATATACTGCATTTATAAGCATATATCTCTATTTAGTGCTGTAGCTTCTGGGAAGAATGTTTTTATTGTCAGTTTTCTTTTTTAATCTTTATTTCTGTTGCACCCCTAGGCTGCATAGGCACCTCAAAACTACACTGGAGCTCCAGAATATAAGCAAGCAAGCTGTTTATTGAAGATTATATGCAAGCAATAGCAAATCAAAGTTCAAAGTCAATAAAATGGGTTTGAATCTACAAGAACAAAATACTTGAAAATCTTGAAGCAAGAGTCCATAAAAGTCACTCAAAGAACTTAGTCCAAACTGGATATCAAAGTAAGTCCCAAGAAAGGTATCACAAATAGTGCGAACAAGATATCAAGGATTAATTCAAGGCATGAGTCAAGCTGGAAACATAGGAAGCAAAACTGGAATACAGGAACAAAACTCCAAGTTTAGTCCAAGGTACAGAATCAATGCTGGAACACAAGGCAAGGTTCTTGGCTGGAACAGAAATCCAAACTGCAAAATTACTGGAGCATTCAACTGGATACACAGGAACAAGAACGAATCAAGATACAAAGCCATAGAAATTCACAGGAACATGAAGCAGCTTCCTCTCTTGGATAAGCAAAGTTACCACCTCTGACTCATTATTTTGTTTCAATAGCAAACATTTACTCCTTCTAACATACTTCCTTTCTTTCCTCTGTTGGGTTATCACCTTCCTTCTGTCAAGCTCATTAGCCTTATCACTTCCAGAATCCTAACTAGAATGTCCATCTGGCACCAGGAGATCCGACCTTGACTTCTTTGAGGAATGAGGTTCAAACTGCCTACTTGCAACCATTCTGTCTCTGGTCCCAGAATCCACTGAGACAAACTCTGGCTGCATCTCAGGCCCAAACCTAGAATCCTCTGATAAGGCAGGTGCAGGGACAAACTCTGGCTGCGCAGGCCCAACCACAGGCTCACCTGACAGCTCAGATGGAGGCTGGGCTACAACAATTTGTTATTGAACATTTTGTTAGGTGGTATATTATTTATATATTTATTTTATGTGCTATATTTCTATGCAGTAGAGTCTCACTTATCCAACACCACCAATTCCTCAATACTTTATTTCCCATACCACCATACTTCGCCACAGCAACGCGTGGCCGGGCACAGCTAATATATATATATATATATATATATATATATATATATATATATATATATATGGGTGGTTTTCCTATTGTGGGCCAAGACAATACAGTGGCTGACCCTGTGTATTGTATGCGGATGGAGCACTTCAGACAATTAGTGCTCAGTGCAGACAGTCAATTGGAGCCCATACCGGACCATCTTTGGCTGTTGGAATGAAGAATTAGTGAAGGGAATGGCCATGGCTTTAGCACACGGTTCCAGAAAAGGTTACATCAGAACGGTCGCTGATTTTAACAAATTCAGGCAGTGCTATAATTTGTCTAATGTTCTTCCAGTTGCATTTATTGCAGAAGGAGGTGTAGCACCGCATTCGATCAGGTCTAAATTGACAGCGTTTTCGTATTGGCTTAATGCCCAAGATGTCAGGGATATTACCAACAGCTTCCGGCAGGATGGTCACATGAGCATGGCCAGCCACAGGATGACAGGAAGCCTATGACTCTCGACATTTTGAAAGGTCTGAAACTAATTGGGCTACAAATTTGAAATTCAGTATACGAGCAAATTTCGTTTCATGCAGTGGACTTGGTGGCATTTTCGGGGCTCAGGGTTAGCGAGTTGGTTACCATGTCCAAGAATGAAAATGCACAGGAGCCCTCCAATTATCTGATGTTACGTTGACCCATGAAAGGTTAGAATGGTTGATCAGGTCATCCAAGATAGATCAAGGGGGTAAAGGTGTGGTCATTAAGCTGGCCTTTTACAGTGACAATGACCTTTACCCTGTCGCGAAGTCTTTGGCAGTTAGAAGTGCTGCTCCTGGGCTCCTATTTTGCCATCAGGTTGGCTTTTCTTTGACAAAATACCAATTTGGATTGTTACTACCAAGGCTCTTAAGGTCTTGGGCTTGGCTCACCTTGTATTTGGGACTCATTCTTTTCATATTGGAGCTGCATCCGCTGCTGCCTGGCTGGGCTATGGGGTGGACATGATTAAGTCTCTGGGCAGGGGGAGCTCTGGTACATACAAGGGGTATGTGTGCTCCTCTTCATTATAGTTACATTTCCATTTTTTCCCAGTTGCAGTTTTGTTGGTGCATAGACGAAGGGTCCTGATATGCGGTCATGGCTATGTTCACTGGGCGGAACGTCAGGCATGCTGTACTTCCTATGGCCAGTGGTTGGGCCTTGCCTCCACTATTACAGTTGAAGGGAGAGGCAGAAGAGGCTCACGCTAGGATGGTTTGATTCCCTGTTTATTTGGTTTCAGGAGCGTGCGCTCTCCTGATGCTTGGGCCTCACCGCCACTGTGATGTCTCAGGGACCCTCGAGTCATGACCCCGCAGCCATTATGGATCAGACTGAAGAGGATATGGGGTTTGTGCCAACTCAGCAAGATTCTGCTCCCTTTCAGATGTTCCCTGTTGACAGTTTTAGCCCAAAGTTAATTACAAAAGCCCTTGAAACAGAGCCTGGTTCCCCGGAGAGTGCTCCTTTTGATAGGAGATTGTTTCTGAAAACATTCCGCTCTGAGAAGGAGAATAGGAGGAAAAGCACGAGATTAGCGGAGAGAGAGGACGCTAATTAAACCGATTCGCTTGAGAGTTTCCAGGGAGGTTTGCATCTGGCAAATTGTTGTCTTCAGTCCATTTCCCTTGGGAAAAAGTGTTCAGGCACCTGGTTTGAGGGGTGATTCGAAGTCCCATAAAAGTTCTATGCGCAGGCTGGTCATCGCGGTGTCAACGTGTCAGTTGGGAAACCAACATCGTCTCTAGTTCCTGCAGCGTGCTACTCTCGAGTAGACCGGGCATTGCATCTCGTCTCCCTGCCAAGTCTGGACTGCGATTCAGTTCCACCACGACCAACTTTGCCTTGCCTTGTTATCCTAGCCTCGGACATTGAACCTGGGACTCTTTGAAAGACCTTGCTTATTTCCCCACTCAAACTGCTTGGAAGTTTGAGTGTGTTTCGGTTATTGGATTTAAAACTTTGAACTCTAATACTGGACATCTAACTTCATATTACTGGACTATAATTGACCTTTCCTAAAAGGACTATTACTGGACTAAATACTCTGCTTATTTTTGTTTGACTCTTTTATTTCTTTAATAAAGATATTAGATTGTTTATTGGCCTCCGTGTCTGGTTCCCAGTGTTCTCGCAGCTTAGAGGCATCACAGCCTCTACAGTTGAAGGGAGAGGCAGAAGAGGCTTGCATTGGGATGGTTTGATTCCCTTGTTATTTGGCTTCAGGAGCGTTCGCCCTCCTGATATTTTGGTCATTTACCTTGATGGGAATCATTTAGGCCTGCTTCCGGGCAGGGTCTTGCTTTTTCAAGCTCGAGCTGATTTGGAGAATACGGGAGGCTTGGCCCTGAGCTATACTCTTTATGTTGGCTCAAGGTTGTGGGTCAGTTATATCACACAAAGCCATTACACAAGACAAGACACAATTTTACCGAGCAGATGGTATCCATCTATTGGATGAGGACAACTTTCAATTTCTGCTAGGATGTAGGCGGGATTTTGCAAGTTCTTTGAGAATTTGGTGGGGGTTGGGGACAAAATAGACATCTGCCCCCAATTGGTGGTGGAAAATTGATATGGGAATATACAATCTGGAGTACACCTAGGGCACCACCACCTTTGGGGTGAAGGACATAAGCTAAACCACTCATCTGGTATCCATCTTGAACAGGCGAGGTGAAACTAAATGCCCTTGGAATGTTGAACTTGGCCTCAACAACTTTGAGGGAGACTTCTCCGACACATTCCCCTTAAAGGTTGCTCGGGTTCAGGCTAACCGGGGACCAGGTGTTTTTGCCCGTAGCAGCCGAGGGGTAGGCCGGGCAAGGGATACTACCTCGGCTGAGTTTTTCCACCAGATTCTACACTAGAATAGAGTTACATGCAGTTTCAGAGTTAAATAGGTAACAATTAATAAAGTTGACCATATTTAAACCCATTTTACTTGGGTTTTCTCGTTATTTCAGGGGTTGGCAGGCAATAGTTATTCTTTAACTGAGTAGATAACTTCTAAGATAAAGATAATACTAAATTGTATATTTTCTTATTTTCTTATATTAAAAATAAAAATGTCTCAGGGCACCTCATGCAAGCATCAATGTGGGATAATGAAATCTTTCATAAGCTTTGCCTTTGCCTGTAGCACTTTGCCTGATTTACTTCATTTAGTCATCCAAACTTTTTAACTTAAGTAGTCACTGTTAGAAATAACTCTGTCTGTGCCACTCCTATATATTTTATAGGATTATACATGGGGCATGGAATATCTTGGCTCCAGTTTATATAATCCAGTTAAAGAAAACCATTCTACATTATACTATTCGTCTTCAGAAGGATGTAAGGATTTGCACAACGACTCTCATTAAATATGGAAGAATGGTCAGTATAACCAATCAATGATTGGCAAGTCATGGACCTAGTGGAGCTAGACAGAATGAATGATTTTTTTGTACTTTCAAAAGGCTTGCATTTGGCATGCAAGCATTTGTACATGGAATTTAAATTCAAAAGACCTTTAGTACTAGCCTCGTCTTGATTAGAAATTGCTGGTTGTAAGATATTTTTGTACAGCGTACAAACATTCATGATTAAAGCTTCATTTTCATCAGCAAGTGTCATGATTTCTAAATATTTTAAATAAAATATGAGGAAGTTATAGTGAATACTAAAATTAATCACTGTTTTTCTCTGTCAGCTTCATGTATTTCAGTAATGTCATTCTACTCCAAACAAGAAATTGTGTTGACCAAGATGAATCCATCTTGTGAGAAAGGTAATGAACCTTTAGGAAATATTTTGGTTGTACTTGAAATATCAGAAGATTTTTCTTGCATGGTTAATGTAGGAATTGTGAAATCTTCTCAGCTAAAATATTTCTGTGAGACTATGTTCAAATGTTACTTTTTCTGAAAGAAAATTAGCTTGTAGCTCCCTCATGGGTCTTATGAACTTATGGAAATGAAGTCACCTATTACCAGAGCACCACACAAGAGTCCAGAATAAAGGCAAACAGTTTATTGTAAAAACATACAAAAGATATATAGTAAAAAAGCAGGGATAAGGAAAGAAGGTGTAGAATCCAAAAAGTAAGCAATCAGACGTCTCTTGTTAATCCAAAAGCAAGGCAGTTCAAGAATAGTTCCAAAATCCAAAAACAACTGGAGTCCATAAGCAAAACTTGAAGGATACACAACATGAACATGGAAAACTCCCAGAATATTTGAATACCAAAACCAAGACAAGAACTAGAGAACCCAGACCTGACTGTAACTTGAAAGCCACGTTTCCTGAACTGAAGAGCAAAGTGCTTGTTAGCTCCTAATATACAGACAGGAAAGCATTATGTCTCCCGTGGAACTTTTGCTTCCCACAAACACATGATGACCTGTGAAGCTGGTTATCTGCTCAAATTCGCAGGCGAGCCTCCTGGCTTAGGTCACTAGGTGATGAGAATTTCTCATCAATTTGTCTTTGCCAGATTCCTTATCTGGAGAGGATGAAGGCCTTGAGATTCAGACGCAATTACATTCTCAGTCCCAGCTGTGCCTGTCTCTCTGTCTAAAGCAGTTTCTTTCTGATTCTGCATGAGAATGAATCCCAGGGCATTCTGCATGTGACTGAATCCCAAGGCCTGAATCAGAATGGATCCCAGGAAAACCCACGATCTCATCTGATTCAAAATCATCAGGGAACCCATCAGCCCCTGCCTGCTGTGATTGCTGCTGGGATACAAAGAGACACACCATCCTTAGCTGAGGCTGTTTTGGAAGACATTGAGTTATATATTTGGGTGTCATCAGCGTCTTATGGAATACCACGTAGCTCTTTTTTTTTAAGAGTAGCTATTCCCAAGCACCACCATCTGGAACCTACCTGAAAGATATGATCAGAACCACTACAACACAGTGCCTCCGATTCCCAAACCTCCCAGGCACTCCAGAAGCCACTGAGAGATCTAGAAGCAGGGACACACTCCACTTGTCAGTGTTAAGACAGAAATCATCCCAAAAGGTTACTATAGCACTCTGTATCCTCCTCTGAAGCCAGTTTGAAATTGATCAAGGAAGTGTGTGTCATCCAAGATTGCATGGAGTTGCAGGGCTCTACTATCAACTAATGTAACAAATGCTATGATCCTGATGTTTCTGGTTAACAATAGTAGCTTTAAAAATTGACTCTTTTTACTGTTAATAGATGTAATAATAATAATAATAATAATAATAATAATAATAATAATAATAAATAAAACTTTATTTATACCCCGCCACCATCTCCCCAACGGGGACTAAGGGCGGCTTACATGGGGCTATGCCCAGAACAGTACAATATCGCAAAATATAAAACAACATATCATAATACAATTAAACAATACAATAAATAATCATGTACAATGCAACACTATATATATATATATATATATATATATATATATATATATATATATAACAGGGCGGGCCGCATGAGATACTTAGTTAAAACTTGGGGTGAGAAAAGGATAAGAATACAACCACGGAGAACAGGGACATAAGATAAAAAACAATCTAGAGGATAGATGTTGGGGGAGTAACAAAAGAAGTGTGTAATAGTTACTCTCCGAAAGCACATCGGAAAAGCCAGGTTTTTAAATCTTTCCTGAAGGCTAAAAGAGTGGGGGCTTGCCTGATTTTGATGGGCAGTGAGTTCCATAAACGGGGGGCCACAGCAGAAAAGGCCCTCTCCCTTGTTCCCACAAGGCAGGTCTGGGATACAGGCAGTGGCGACAGGAGGGCCTCCCCTGATGATCGAAGAGATCGGGCAGGTTTATGGTAGGAGATAGGGTCACGAAGGTAGGTGGGTCCCAAACCGTTTAGGGCTTTATAAATGATGGTCTGCACCTTGAATTGGGATCGGAAAATGAACGGTAGCCAGTGGAGCTCCTTAAACAGGGGAGTAGATCTCTCCCTGTAACTCGCCCCCGTTATTATTCTAGCAGCCGAGCGTTGGACCAGTTGTAATTTCCGAGCCGTCTTCAAGGGAAGCCCCACGTAGAGCACATTACAGTAGTCCAGTCTAGAGGTAACTAGGGCATGGACCAACGTGGTCAAGTCAGACTTCACGAGGTATGGTCGCATTTGGCGCACAAGTTTGAGTTGTGCGAAAGCCCTCCTGGCCACCGCCGACACCTGAGCCTCAAGCATCAACGCTGAATCCAGGAGGACCCCCAAACTGCGGACCTGTGATTTCAGGGGGAGTGCAACCCCGTCCAGCACAGGTTGCCACCCGATACCCCGATCAGACGAGCGACTGACCAGGAGAGCCTCTGTCTTGTCAGGATTGATCCTCAGCTTGTTCCTCCTCATCCAGTCCGCCACAGCGGCCAGGCACTGGTTCAGCATCCGAGGGGCTTCCTTGGATTCAGATGGAAACAAGTAGTGGATTTGCGTGTCATCCGCGTAGAGATGGCAACGCCCTCCAAAACTCTGGATGACCTCTCCCAGCGGTTTCATGTAGATGTTAAATAGCATGGGGGATAAGATAGACCCTTGCGGGACCCCACAGGTCAATGGCCAGGGGTCCGAGCAGGTATCCCCCACCTTCACCATCTGGGAACGGCCCTCCAGGAAGGACTGGAGCCACTGCAGAACCGTGCCACCGAGCCCCATCCCAGAGAGCCTCCCCAGAAGGATACCATGGTCGATGGTATCGAAAGCCGCTGAGATGTCCAGGAGAACCAGCAGGGTCACACTCCCCCTGTCCAGCTCCCTGTGGAGGTCATCCACCAAGGCGACCAAAGCCGTCTCGGTGCTGTGCCCAGGCCTGAAGCCAGACTGCGAGCGGTCCAGAAAATCAGTGTCATTGAGGAACTCCTGGAGCTGCGTGGCAACCACCTGCTCCAGAACCTTGCCCAAAAATGGGAGGTTGGAAATTGGTCTGTAGTTGCTACATACAGATGGGTCTAAGGAGGTCTTTTTTAATAGCGGTTTTACCACCGCCTGCTTAAAGCAGGATGGAACTGACCCCTGGACCAGGGAGGCATTTATAACAGCCACAAACCAACCCAATAACCCATCTTTGGCCAGCTTAACCAGCCAAGAAGGACAAGGATCCAGAGCACAAGTGGTCGCCCTCACAGACCCAAGAATCCCCTCCACGTCATCAGGAAGGACAAGCCGGAAAGAATCCCATAAGATCGAACAGACAGGTACCTCGGTTACCTCCGCTGGAACCACAGTTAAGCTGGAGTCCAACTCACGACGTATCTGAGCAACTTTGCCTGCAAAATGATGCGCGAAATCGCTGCGCCGAGTTGCCAAGTCATCAGGAAGCCCCTGGGTCTCAGGAGACCGCAGGAGTTCCCCAACAACTCGGAACAACTCCGATGGCCTGTTGGCTGCAGACGCTATGTGGGCAGTCGTGAAAGCTTTCCTGGCTGCTCGCAGAGCCACGGAGTAAGCCTTAATAGCGGCTTTAGCCCGTGCTTGGTCAGACACATCCTGAGATTTCCTCCAGATGCACTCTAGTCCCCTCCTCGCATGCTTCATCACAGCCAGCTCCTCAGTGAACCAAGGAGTCGACGTGACTCTACGCAGCGAAAGGGGACGTTCGGGAGCGATCGTGTCAAGTGCCCTTGCCAACTCGCTGTTATAACGATCAGCCAGGACATCAACAGGATCGCCAGTCTCCAGAACAGGAAGATCCCCAAGAGACCTCAGAAGTCCATCCAGATCCATCAGCCTCCTGGGGCGGACCATCTTAATGGGTCCACCACCCCTGCAGAGGTTGGAAGCCACAGCAAAACTTAAACATATCAGATGATGGTCAGACCATGACAATGGAAGAATATTTTGCTCTTCCACTCTGACTGTCCCACCGTCCACAATAAAAACCAGGTCCAACGTGTGTCCCGCCTGATGTGTGGGCCCAGATATAACTTGAGTCAGCCCCATGGTCGTCATGGCAACCATGAAATCCTGAGCTGCACCTGTCAAAGTGGTCTCGGCATGAATGTTAAAGTCCCCCAAAACTATGAGTTGTTGGGAGACCAGGGCCGAATTGGAGACCACTTCTGCTAGCTCGGACAGAGAGACTGCTGGGTCGCGGGGTGGATGGTACACCAGCAGAATCCCCAAGCTGTCTCGGGCTCCCACCTTCAGGAAGACACACTCAAACCTCGAAGACTGCGGAACGGCGCATCTGATCAGGGCGATGGACTGCCGAAAGATCACCGCGACTCCTCCTCCCCGCCCCCCAGCCCTGGCCTGCTGATGCACCCCGAAACCTGGTGGACACAGCTGGGTGAGATTCACACCACCCTGCTCGTCCAACCACGTCTCGGTGATGCATGCCAGATCTGCTCCCTCATCCAGGATCAAATCCTGGATAACAGCTGTTTTACCGTTGACGGATCTGGCGTTCAAAAGCAGGACCTTAAGGCTGGGAGGTCTGTCCTGAAGACTACCACACCTATTCCTCTCCAGGGTCGCAAAAACTCTGTTGCGCTTCTCCCTGGGTCGAAAGTGACCGTTCTTCCTTCTCCCCCAAACCACCTCAATGAGACCCTGCCCGTGGAAACCCTCTTCCCCCTGGAGAGTTGACTGATTGAGGTTGCCCTTTAAAGGGGATAGTCAGCTGTCCTGAGATAGGAAATCACCAGCAATACTTTATTGTTTAAAGGAGGAGCCTATCTCCGCTGGTGTAAGAGGAAAGGAGTCATCTAACAGATCATCATCTAGCGTGGGAAGGGGGCTAGGCACGAATGATGTCTGAGAGCGGGACTGAGAGGTAGCATAGACATGGCCTAAAATTGGGGGATCTTGTCTACCAAGATTCAGCCTGATGTCCAAGGGGCGAATCAATGGGTCTACTAGTACTAGATATGAAAATAAACAGGCTAGAAATATGTAATAAGAGTGGAGAAAATAAATTTTCCAAGACTCTTATATAGAAATGCTTCTTTAGTATTGAATTGCTTGCCTTTGTAAAATAAATGGAAGTGTCCAAATGGGTGATGATCTCAACTGCAATATAAGTGAGGAAAGGAAGGGACTTCAGCATGTTGAAAAGAGGAATGCCAGAATTCAAACAATGCTTTTGTGAGGAATGGAATAATGATTAGTCAAAGATGACTTGAAAGTGAACATAGCATGATAAGAATTAGAAATCCTCAAAAACAAGCCTTCTTTTCTGAGCTCAAAGTGCAACTCAATATAATACAAGGCCATAAAAGCCTAGATCAATTCCTAACTTGGAAAATAAATTCGATCTTCCTTGTGCCCCTCCTTTAGACCCCATCCCTACAAAGGATATGAACTACATTTTCAGTATCTGCCCCTAATATGTCATGTGTCCCAGTTTTCCATTTTGAAGTTTTGCAGATGTCTTTTTGAAGTGTCAGAATTATGTGACAAAGAACATTTGCTCTGAGGAGAGACTTCGACATAGAAATAGGGAGATTTTGTCATGTTTTAATAATATGCTACAATTCTGATTTTTGTATTTTTTCATCTGCAAATGAAGAACATATGACATTTTGCTGTGCCTTTTCAAATTCTTAGGCTGACACGTCCAGATATGATATGTCATATAGACTTCCTTCTTATAAAAAAAATAAGATATGTTGTAATGTGACAGGAAGCAATGGCTATGGATCAGATGCAGTATTTTATAATGTCAGTAGGCTACTGAGTTTGAAGAGGCAGTTTTTCTTAACTAACATAAATGATAGCTATCTTTGGAAATGTTTCACAAGTATAAGGGAATAAAATTCAGGAAGATCTAGCTAATTAACTCACTAAATGTATTGTGCTTGCCCTCACATGGCTTAAATCACTAGTTTTTCCTGAGTAATACTGACATTAATCCTATACTTAAGTGAATGAATTATTTTTGAATTATTAGAAAATCATTAGAAATTATGGTTGTTCTCTCTCTGTCCTGTTAAATGAAACCAAAAGGCATCCTTTGATTTCTTTTTAAAATATCCTTATTCTATGCAAATATTCTGGTGTCCCCTTCCCCTATGCCCTCTGTATTGCAGCAGTCTCTGTCATCAAGACAGGTTCTACCTGTCTGCTGTCGCATGCAGTGGTGGGGTGTGCTGGCATATCCAATTAAGATTTTTCAGTCCCTGGAAACAATACTTATCTGATAGCTGAGGGACAGGACACTGTCAGGAAGAGGAATTAGTTCAAAAGTAGAACCCGAGTCAGGTAAACTCATATATTCATTTTGGCTGTTGCAAAATATACATAACTCACTATACATCATTTTGAATCTGTGCTAAAGCTGAAAGTGCTTTTAAACACATTCAAAAGTGATCCAAGAAAGGATGCATTCTTTCTATATATAAGCCTTGACACTGTTCACACACTCACAAGCAGTCTCAAATAAGCCTGATAGACAAGAAGAACTGATAAAAGTACCAGCAGAAACACTCTGATTTTCACCATTCTCTTCATTGAGTTCATTCCATATCTCTACTTCATGTAGCTCATTTTACAACATGCAAGTTCTACAATTGACATATGTGGTGTTACCCTTCAGTTTGACGTCTTTTGGTAAGGGATGGGACTGAGGTTATGGGTTAATCTCAAACCTTGTTGAAATTAACCCATAAAACGTTACATCCTTGGTATCTGGTTTTGTCACAAAATTGTTACTATTTGCCTTTTGTGACTTACGCTGGTCCTAAGAAAAACCTATAATGGTTTCCTTGGCAAGATATATTCAGAATGAGTTTTCCATTGTCATCTTCTGAGTCCGAAAAATGTGACTTGCCAATGGGTTTTCATGGCCAAAGGGGATTGGAATCCAGAGTCCTGGTCCAATGCTCACACAATTGCATCATACTGGCTTCCTACAGATTGCTTGTTTTCAATGAAATTGGCCAGAACACTTTAACTTAAAATTAAATTGATTGTTCACTATCTTTAAACTTGTTCTTCTAGAAACCACTGTGTATCCTTAATTATAGAAGCCAAAAGTTAATTGCAAATGACAAATTAACTTTTGATTTAATTTAATTTTAGACAATTTCCATTGATTGCAATCTTTAAAATAGAAACGGTAATATCTACTTCTGCCCTGCCCCAGTTCTCAAGTTATGTAGGTACCTATTTTTCAACTGCCCAAGGCACATACATATTGTACCAAAATTCAGAGTAGAAAGCATACTAAAGAAGGACAAATGCAAAAGAAAATAAAGTAATAATTCATCACTACTCCTATTCAACTCATTCTTAATTCTTTGTGGTTTGAAAATGACTTTTTTGTTGTTGAGAACTTTGTTTCTATATAAACACAGAACTGTAAAAGTACAACAGGGAGCATATGTAATGAGATTCATTTTCAAGACTGCCCTTAGAGAGTTTGTCCAGACCGTATTCATGCTGGTAATTAAAATTGGTTACTCTCAGTTTGTAAAAGAAAAAATCAATATTTTGTGACAGTGATAATAATTCAGTGCTATAGACAATAGTGACACACTATTCTTTCAAAGCTTTTTTTCATGACAACAACAACCAGATAAGGTTGTCAAATGTGCCTTTGCTTGTTAATAAATCATATAAATTTGACATTGTATTTTGGGTGGAAAGAAGAGGTGGTAATAAATTTGGACTGAAAGAAAAGCAAACTGTTTGTTTTGGGGAGGGGAATCAATTCATATACTTCATGATTTTTTTTATGTCTTTCTTTTTTAGGCTCACTTGTGATAGCATGTTAAGGTTCCCCATCCTCCCTCAACAAATAGTCTATTAAGATATAATCTAGCAAAGGGTGAAACCTCCATTTGGCATAATTTATTTTGATACAAATTTCTAAATGAAAGAGCTTGAATTTTTCACCAAACATGGAAGAAAGTGAAGCTGGCATATTTGTTGATCGCTAGACTGAGTCTGCTAAATAGCTATATAATGCTGTGCAGCTATTGGGTTGGCTAAACAGATAATTATAAAAATAAAAAGGAGGGAATGGAGAATTCTTTAGGCTTGCTTCCTGGTTGAATGAATAACAGTACTTCATGCTATATTGGTTTCAAAATAAGCCAGTGGTCTAGTATCATGTTGCTTTTTAATATTATAGCAATATAACCATTGAGGGCTATAACCTCTTTCACAGAAATAGAACAAAGGGGAGAGGAGGGGGAGTAGCTTTATGTGTCAAAAACAGTTACGTTGCAGAAGAAATGCAAGACTGTAATCCGGGAAACCAGCTTGAAAGCATCTGGATAAGAATCAAGGGAACCGGGAATCAAAAAGATCTTGTCGAGGGTGTCTACTACAGACCTCCGAGTCAGGATGAAGGACTTGATGAAGCCTTCTGTCAACAGCTGACCAAACAGGCACAAAGAAGAGATATAGTAGTCATGGGCGATTTCAATTATCCCGATATCTGCTGGAAAACAAACTCAGCCAAGAGTACAAAGTCCAACAAATTCCTCACTTGCCTTGCAGATAATTTTATGGTCCAGAAGGTAGAAGAGGCAACAAGGGGATCAGCAACTCTTGATCTAATCTTAACAAATGTGGAAGACCTGATCAATACAGTTGAAGTGGTTGGATCCTTAGGGGCAAGTGACCATGTGCTCCTGCAGTTTGCAATACAAAGGAATGCTGAAACTAAGACAAGTCAAACACGCTTTCTGGACTTTAAGAGAGCTGACTTCCAAAAAATGAAGGAATTACTGAGCGGCATTCCATGGACGCCGATATTAAAAAACAAGGGAGTTAAGGATGGATGGGAGTTTTTCAAAAGTGAAATACTCAAGGCACAAATGCAAACAGTGCCAACAAAGAAGAAAAATAAGACAAGTGCAAAGAAGCCAGAATGGATGTCCAAAGAACTTCTAACTGAGCTAAAGCTCAAAAGTGACATGCACAAGAAGTGGAAAAGGGGAGAAATCACCAAAGAAGAATTCTAAAGTATAGCCACCACCTGTAGGGAAAAGGTTCGCAAGGCTAAAGCGCAAAATGAGCTCAGGCTTGCCAGGGACATAAAAAACAACAAAAAGGCTTTTTTGCTTACGTTGGTAGAAAAAGAAAGAAAAAGGAGGCGATAGGGCCATTGCAAGGAGAAGATGGGGTGATGGTGACAGGAGACAGGGAAAAGGCAGAACTACTTAATGCCTTCTTTGCCTCGGTCTTCTCACAAAAAGAAAGCCATCTTCAACCTCAGCAACATGGAATGGACGAAGGATTGGGGGAAATCCAACCCCAAATAGGGAAACAAGTTGTCCAGGAACACCTGGCCACTCTAAACGAATTCAAGTCCCCAGGGCCAGACCAGCTACATCCAAGAGTACTGAAGGAACTAGCGGAAGTTATTTCAGAACCACTGGCAATTATCTTCGAGAGTTCTTGGAGAACGGGAGAAGTCCCAGCAGATTGGAGGAGGGCGAATGTGGTCCCTATCTTCAAGAAGGGAAAAAAGAACGACCCAAACAATTACCGTCCGGTCAGCCTCACATCAATACCAGGCAAAATTCTGGAAAAGATCATTAAGGAAGTGGTCTGCGAACACTTAGAAACAAATGCGGTCATTGCTAATAGTCAACACGGATTTACCAAAAACAAGTCATGCCAGACTAATCTGATCTCTTTTTTTGATAGAGTTACGAGTTGGGTCGATACAAGGAATGCCGTGGATGTAGCGTACCTGGATTTCAGTAAGGCCTTCGACAAAGTCCCCCACGACCTTCTGGCAAACAAACTAGTAAAATGTGGGCTAGACAAAACTACGGTTAGGTGGATCTGTAATTGGCTAAGCGAACGAACCCAAAGGGTGCTCACCAATGCGTCGTCTTCATCATGGAAAGAAGTGACAAGTGGAGTGCCGCAGGCCTCCGTCCTGGGCCCGGTTCTGTTCAACATCTTTATTAACGACTTAGACGAAGGGTTAGAAGGCACGATCATCAAGTTTGCAGACGACACAAAACTGGGAGGGATAGCTAACACTCCAGAAGACAGGAGCAGAATTCAAAACGATCTTGACAGACTAGAGAGATGGGCCGAAACTAACAAAATGAAGTTCAACAGGGACAAATGCAAGATACTTCACTTCGGCAGAAAAAATGGAAATCAAAGATACAGAATGGGGGACGCCTGGCTTGACAGCAGTGTGTGCGAAAAAGACCTTGGAGTCCTTGTGGACAACAAGTTAAACATGAGCCAACAATGTGATGCGGCTGCTAAAAAAGCCAATGGGATTCTGGCCTGCATCAATAGGGGAATAGCGTCTAGATCCAGGGAAGTCATGCTCCCCCTCTATTCTGCCTTGGTCAGACCACACCTGGAATACTGTGTCCAATTTTGGGCACCACAGTTGAAGGGAGATGTTGACAAGCTGGAAAGCGTCCAGAGGAGGGCGACTAAAATGATTAAGGGTCTGGAGAACAAGCCCTATGAGGAGCGGCTTAAAGAGCTGGGCATGTTTAGCCTGCAGAAGAGAAGGCTGAGAGGAGACATGATAGCCATGTACAAATACGTGAAGGGAAGTCATAGGGAGGAGGGAGCAAGCTTGTTTTCTGCTGCCCTGCAGACTAGGACACGGAACAATGGCTTCAAACTACAGGAAAGGAGATTCCACTTGAACATCAGGAAGAACTTCCTCACTGTGAGAGCTGTTCGACAGTGGAACTCTCTCCCCGGGGCCGTGGTGGAGGCTCCTTCTTTGGAGGCTTTTAAGCAGAGGCTGGATGGCCATCTGTCGGGGGTGCTTTGAATGAGATTTCCTGCTTCTTAGCAGGGGGTTGGACTGGATGGCCCATGTGGTCTCTTCCAACTCTACTATTCTATGATTCTATGATTCAATAGTGAATGCAGTCTGATCCTTCTAATATTTTGAGAAAACCCAGAAAATATCACTCAAGAACAACAGAGTTTGCCATGAAATTTTTACTGATCTTTCATACATACGCTCTGCTGTCAAACTGCTTGGAAGTCAGCAAGAGATCAGTAATGAAAACATGACATTCAGCAAGAGAAGGGGAAGACTTCAGTCAGTGACTCAGTGAAGGATGAGGACAGGGGGAGAATAAATTTGAGTCACACTTAACTGGCAAGAAGGAAAGTGGAATGTTCACAGACCAAAAGTCTGAAGTTAATGAGATGGGTTCTGGCAGAATGCTGCTCAAACATAGAGCATGGTACTATATAAATACTACTTCAATTTTCTTTACAAGTGATGTGGAAGCAAAAAAGACGTAGCCACAGAGCATTACCTAAAAATGGTGAAAGCAGGAGTCAGAGTATATAGGAGTATAGAGATTGGAAACTTTTTTTTCCAGAATCCTCCAACAACATTTTTATTGATACTAATATGACTTTTAAAATGATTTACAATTGTATTTTAATTAATTTGCTTTAATAATTGAATTAATTTAATTCTATTGTAATATTTGCCTTTTATATTTTTGATTGCATGGCTTTTTAAGTTGATAGCTGCTCTGAGTTTTTTTATAGAGAAGGGGGAGGATAACAACAACAACAACAACAACAATAACAACAACAAAATCAGCACAAACACTGACTACTGGCTACACTGCCTCAGGTAACTGTAGGAATATAGTTTACAAATATAATGTTTCTAAGATCTGATACAGCTTAAGATTTTAATTATTAAGGTTTCATATGTTTTTAACTTTAAAGAAGATAGGTCTTATCAATGGGACAAATCTATGCTTAAGCCCTATTAACTCTGCTGCTTTATATGAATAACATTTTTAGACTTCAACCTAGTCCCCTTTAATGAAGATAACAGAAGGAATAAGCTCATACTTTTAAGGTTACTAAAAGAAATGTTGGCTTTCCTTACAAAAGACTTAAGGAAAATACTCTCTCCCTAACCTAATTTGTTTTGTGCTAGTACAGTGGACCCTTGGTATTCACAGGAATTGGTTCCAGGCCCTAGATGGATAACAAAGTCAGTGGATGCAGAATTCCCATTATATATCATCGTGTCTGTTATGTATAACACCATAATCAATGTTTGCTTTGTGGATTTTAAAATACATATTTTCAAACGTTGGGTACCTTATTGCATGAATGCAAAATCCATGGATATGGAGGGCTGACAATATTATATATTTTTATTGATTCACTAATTTACTTTCACCCATGCCCCATTCTGGTATCTTGAACTAGCAGGGGGAGCTCTGGGAATCACCCTGAGATAATCTCATGTGAAACACCACAGCAGAAAACTAAGCCTTCACAGCCTGAAGGAAAGATGGAATAAAAAATGAAGACAAGGCTCTTACAGACACTTAACTCACCTTCACACACTTGCAAAGTTTATAGGCAAGGATGTTCTATGATCAGACAGAGAACAAGTTTCATGGTTATAGTCAAGGGAAAGCTGTGTCTTAAAGAAGATAGTAGTGGGACAATGGGGATGTAGGTCTTTTTTGCATGAGAGACAAGAGGCTTTTTAAATGATTCTTAGTATTGTGTGCTAATTCAAAGCATAATTCTTTGTGGGTAAAAGTAATACAGTAGAGTCTCACTTATCCAAGCTAAACGGGCCAGCAGAAGCTTGGATAAGCAAATATCTTGGATAATAAGGAGGGATTAAGGAAATGCCTATTAAACATCAAATTAGGTTATGATTTTACATATTAAGCACCAAAACATCATGTTATACAACAAATTTGACAGAAAAAGTAGTTCAATACGCAGTAATGTTATGTTGTAATTACTGTATTTACGAATTTAGCACCAAAATATCACGATATATTGAAAACATTGACTACAAAAATGGCTTGGATTATCCAGAGGCTTGGATAAGCGAGGCTTGGATTAGTGAGACTCTATTGTAACTGCAGTTCAGTTAACACGCTGAAGAGGTGGAGAGCATCCTACAGATATTTTTGGACTGTGTTTGTAATTCATCTAGCCTTGGTAATGAAGAATGGCATTTACAGTCAACAATATCTGAAATGCAACATGTTTCTTATTTCTAGTTCCCTGGTTTAAGAAGTTTGAATTCAGTAGTTTACAATAAAAGGCAAATTATATTACTTTGTCTCACCATCTCTCTTACACAATATTGGGCTAAACCCACAAATATTCACATCTTGAAGATTATTTTCTCTTTTCCTACAATGTTTTGTGCACATGAATATCCACACACACATAGATGCTAAACTAACAACGTCCTGTTTGTGTTCAATAGTTAATAGAGCTTTTAGTAAACATTCCTCTTTAAAACAGTTTATTCCATGATGAAACATCCAAAAAGTCCCTGACTCTGATGTACAGCTTTTATTGCTGCCCAGAAATAATCTTCATACTTAGGTGCTACTTAGGTGCAAGCTTGAAGGTTAAGGTGTCATCAAAGATTAAATGCTGATATTTGATGGATGTAAGAATATGTAATCCAAGTTGACCTGACACTAAAGAGTATCTAAAAATTGGTCTCCCCATGTGGTTATTTGTTTAATACAGAAATTGCTGGATTGATAAAGCCTTGGGGAAAATCACTGCTTGCAGAAAATAACAATGTATGCCTCAGGATTTTTGTATGTTTTTCGGCTATGTGGCCATGTTCCAGAAGTATTCTCTCCTGATCTTTCGTCCACATCTATGGCAGGCATCCTCAGAGGCTGTGAGGCATGGATAAACTAGGCAAGGAAAGGGAAAAAAACATATATATCTGTGGAGAGTCCAGGGTGTGGCAAGAGTCCTTTGTCACTGGGAAGCCAGCATTAATGTTTCAGTTAATCACCCTAATTAGCATTGGAAAGGTTTTGTCTCTTGCCTGGGGGGCATCCTTTGTTCAGTCATTAGCCATCCTTGGGGCTCCTCTGCCCTCAGAGTGTTGGTTCCCATCTACTGTTTTGATTTTAGAGGTTTTTTTAATACTGGTAGCCAGATTTTGTTCATTGTCATGGTTTCCTCCTTTCTGTTGAAGTTGTCCACATGCTTGTGGATTTCAATGGCTTCTCTGTGTAGTCTGACATGATAGTTGTTGGAGTGGTCCAGCATTTCTGTGTCCTCAAATAATATCCTGTGTCCAGGCTGGTTCATCAAGTGCTCTGCTATGGCTGATTTCTCAGGAGCCCACAGCATGAAATTCCTTATTGACAAACAGAGGAGGAACAATAATGCCTTACTGCAGAAGCAATTTTATAAAAGGATACTATTTATATCCAACAAAACACAGAAATTGATTGACAAAACCCAGCACAAGGTTCCATGGAATATGGTTGGTTATTGCTTATGACTACATCTTGGACCAAAGGGTGTCCCTCCTCCAAAAGTTAACAGAATATCCCTTACTTACTTACTTACTTACTTAGGCGATCCCTCGTAGTTCGAGGACGATTGTCTTCCATCTCTGGTGTCTTGGGGGTGGGTTCTTAGGTGGCTGAAGAGACCTATTCTTGATCTGCATGTTCTCCCACAGTGAGGACATCAGTTTCCAGGTGGAAGGCGATCTCGGTCAGGGTTAGCTTGACGCTCCTTCCTCTTGGCACGTTTCTCCCTTAAGCCCTTCATTTGTGCCTCTTTGAACTCCGCAGCACTGCTGGTCACAGCTGACCTCCAATTAGAGCGCTCAAGGGCCAGGGCTTCCCAGTTCTCAGTGTCTATGCCACAGTTTTTAAGGTTGGCTTTAAGCCCATCTTTAAATCTCTTTTCTTGCCCACCAATATTCCGTTTCCCATTATTGAGTTCGGAGTAGAGTAGCTGCTTTGGGAGACGGTGATGGGGCATTCGGACAACGTGGCCAGTCCAGCAAAGTTGACGGCGTAGGAGCATCGCTTCAATGCTGGTGGTGTTTGCTTCTTCCAGCACACTGACGTTTGTCTGCCTGTCTTCCCAAGAGATTTGCACGATTTTTCTGAGGCAACGCTGATGGAAACGCTCCAGGAGTTTGGTGTGATGTCTGTAGACCATCCACATTTCGCAGGCATAGAGCAGGGTTGGGAGGACAATGGCTTTATAAACAAGCACCTTGGTATCTCTACGGATGCCCCGGTCATCAAACTCTCTCTGCTTCATATGGAAAAATGCTGCACTCGCAGACTCAGGCGGTGTTGTATTTCATTGTTGATGTTGACTTTTGTGGAGAGGTGGCTGCCAAGGTAGCAGAAATGGTCGACATTTTCTAATGTTACACCATTAAGCTGTATTCCTGGCATTGCAGAAGGTTTAGCTAGTGCCTGTTGGAAGAGCACTTTGGTTTTCTCGATGTTCAGTGAGAGGCCGAGCTTCTCGTACGCTTCTGCGAAGGTGTTTAGAGTGGCTTGTAGGTCTTCTTCTGAATGCGCACAGACTACGTTGTCATCAGCATATTGGAGTTCTATAACAGATCAACATCTGTTGACCTTGGATTTGGCTCTCAGTCTGCTGAGGTTAAATAGCTTGCCATCTGTCCAATAGATGATTTCCACACCAGTGGGAAGCTTCCCATCAACAAGGTGAACTATCATAGCGATTAAGATGGAAAATAAGGTAGGGGCAATAACACATCCCTGCTTGACACCTGATTCCACCTTAAATGGGTCACTTTGGGAGCCGTTGCTGTTCAAGACTGTTGCCATCATGTCATCATGGAGGAGCCACAGGATGTTTACAAATTTGTCAGGGTGCCCGATTTTTTGGAGGATGGTCCAGAGAGCGCTGCGATTCACTGTGTCGAATGCCTTTGCAAGGTCAATGAATGCCATGTACAGAGGTTGGTTTTGCTCCCTGCATTTTTCTTGGAGCTGTCGTGCAGTGAAGATCATGTCCACTGTTCCTCTGGAGGGACAGAAGCCATTCTGGGATTCTGGGAGGGTGTCTTCTGAGACAGGGAGAAGGCGGTTTGCAAGTATTCTTGCGAGGATTTTCCTAGCGGAGGTTAGAAGGGAGGTACCGCGATAGTTCCCGCAGTCAGTTCTGTCCCCTTTCTTGAAAAGGGTGATGATGGTGGCATCCTTGAAGTCTGCTGGGATTTTCTCGGTCATCCACACCTTTTCAATGAGCTGGTGGAGTTGTAGCAGCTCAGGTCCAGCCGCTTTGAAGATTTCAGCAGGAATCCCATCAGGTCCACTGGCTTTGTTGTTTTTTTGTTGGCTGATGGCATTGCTGACTTCTTCCAAACTAGGCAGTACTGCAAGCTCATCCCTGGTTTGTTGTTGCGGGATTTGTGAGAGGGTCTCTTCGGCCACATTGGAGCTGTGATTCAGCAGGTTCTGGTAGTGCTCTTTCCAACGTAGTGCGATTGATGTTTTGCCCTTCAGAATTTTGGTTCCATCTGATGAGCGTAGAGGCTGTATGCCATGGTTTCTTGGTCCATAAATGATCTTTGTGGCTTTGAAAAGTCCCTGAGCGTCATGGGTATCTGCATGGTGTTGGATTTCTTCAGCCTTCTTTGTCCAACAGATGTTCTTGAGTTCTCTGGTCCTTCTTTGGACCTCAGCTTTTGCACTGGCATAGATCTTTTTCTTGGCAGCACAGTTGGTGTTTCTCTGCCATGTTTGGAAGGCTTTCCTTTTGTTATCGATTAGCTGTTGGATCTCTTTGTTGTTATCATCAAACCAGTCTTGATGTTTCTTAGTTTGGTATCCAATGGTTTCTTCGCAGGCTGTGATGATGGAGGTCTTCAGTTTGTTCCAATGTTCCTCAACATTTTTGGGGTGTTCTGTGGGTAGATGATCCTTGAGTGTTGTTTGGAGAAGGGCTTGTTTGGAGGGCTCCTGAAGGGCTTGCGTGTTCATTTTGCGCCTTGTTTTTCTTCCTTGGAGTCTGCGTTTGGGGATGATCTTGATAGCCATCATGGATCGGATTAACCTGTGGTCTGTCCAGCAGTCATCAGCACCTGTCATGGCTCTTGTGAGAAGCACATCGCCGCGGTCTCTGGCACGTGTAATAACATAGTCCAAGAGGTGCCAATGCTTTGACTGGGGGTGCTTCCATGATGTCTTGAGCTTGTTTTTCTGGCAAAAGAGTGTGTTGGTGATAACAAGGTTGTGCTCTCCACATTTGGTGAGGAGCAACATGCCATTCGAGTTGCTGTTTCCAACCCCGTCTTTTCTTATGATCTCTCGCCACAGGTCAGAGTCCCGTCCGACTCTTGCATTAAAGTCCCCCAGGAGGATGATTTTGTCCTTCTTAGGTATCTCTGATAGGATGGTGTCCAACTGACAATAAAATTTTTCCTTGATGTCTTCATCAGCATCTAGAGCTGGTGCATAGGCACATATGATGGTTGCCTGTTGGTTTTTGGCAAGGTTAATTCGGAGGGTTGAGAGTCGTTCATTGATGCCAGTGGGTGCTTCAGTCAGGTGCTTCACCAGGTCATTTCTAATAGCAAAGCCAACTCCGTGTATTCTTCACTCTTCTTCAGAAAGTCCCTTCCAGAAGAAGATGTAGCATCCTTTTTCTTCCTTCAGCTGTCCCTCTCCTGCTCTCTGGGTCTCCTGAAGTGCTACTATGGAGATCCTAAGGCGTCCCAGCTCCCTTGCAATGATAGCAGTCCTGCGTTCGGGGCGTTCACTGTCAGTGTTATCCAACACTGTCCATATGTTCCATGTTCCAAAGTTCATTTCTCTTTTTGGCTACAGAGTGGTGACCCCTCTGGATGCGGCAGTCCAGTCAGGGTAAGAGAGGCAGACTATGTTTAGGACACCTTTTCTAGCCCCTTCCCTGTGTGGGGTGAGCAGAGCGGATCCTAAAAAGGGTGCTCAGTCATGGATACAGCTGCCGGACTACTCAACTGCCTCGGTCCTTGAGGTAGAACGACTGAGTCCATATCCATCGCCCATGTGCCAGTCTGTGACTAGGAGCTTCCAGATTTCACAGTCCTGCCCCTGTCGCCACTCGCTGATCGCCATGTGGGCAGACGTTACTTCAATTGGGATGGTTTAATCTAATGACGAAGACTCAATCCCAACATTGCCACCAATTGTGATGGTACTAAAGCCAATTGGGAAGACTCAAGCCAATTGTAATGGTGTCAAAGCAAATTGTAAATGCTGTTTCCACTGCTGAGGGGATTTTTGAATCTTTTAATCCCTCTAGATTATATATATCACTTTTATATGAGGGGAATGGTTACAGGGGGTGATCTTTATTTCAAGATCCCAGCCTCTGTCTCTGTAGTTAGGGATTTCTGTGTTGTTGTTCCCTTTCTGAGGTAATTGTGACTATTACTCTTCCCCAATTAGGTGATTTATTAAGCTAACTGCCACCAACGTGAGGCTTTTGAATTATCGCCGATGAAATTTGGCTCCACAGACGCAGATGAGATGTAATGAGTCAGTTGTTAACAAAGAACAACAAGTTTATTGCATACAAAGCTTATGGTTGCAGGTTGATTGATTTACTTATGGAACTTTAGATAAACAAGTGGTTTAATAACTCTTATAACCACCACACCAGTAGTTTCTGGTGTAATTCCACTCTCACTCTTCTACTGATGATATAAATTGTAGTGAACTCTAACCTCAGCTGAGCTCCTTAGTGAACAATGTCCCAACTACAATAAAAGCCTTTAATTTGATCTACTATCGATCAAATTCCTGTTCACTAGTCCTTCCCAACTAGAGATCTTGACTAGGCTCCCTTTAGTCTGCCTTGACTAAAGATTTTGGCCAGGCCTGTCTCCTCAGCCCTTCTTGACTGAAAAGCCTCCAGCCATGCACTCCCTGGCTTCTTTTAAAACTCCCACTTTTTTCTTTTCTTGGCTCCACCCACTTCTCCCTCTGGTGAGCTAGCCAGCTCCATCTCCTTGGTAACAGCACTACTGTGGATTGAAACAAGATGGCTTCTGTTTCAGCTACTGTGTCAACTAAACACAAATACATACTCTAACAGTTAAAATTAAACATAATAACTATGACTTCTCCACACCATGGGACTTTTGTAGGCCTGTGCGTGATATTTTTTAATATGTGGAGATTGGTGCACGGCTGGTCAACACACAGTCTTCACAGAGTGAGGTTCCAGCAGTGGTGTGGTTAACACAACGAGAGTGACTTCTCAGTCTGTTGCAGCCTTCATCCGCCTCAATGGCCTGCTCCGCCATTGAGGTCTTTGATTCTTCGGATTGTGCTTGGTCTGGAACCTCCCCTGCGGCCACTTCTGGGAGTGCATGACTCCATTGGTTGTGCCCGCAGGTTCATTGGAACACGCAAGCCCCCTCACCGCAGCAAGGTGACAATCCATCAAGGGGGATATCCCATCCCTCATCCCACACAATAGATCAGGGGTCCCCAAACTAAGGACCAGGGGCCAGATGCGGCCCTCCAAGGTCATTTACCTGGCCCCGCCCTAATTTTTATACTATAATATTTTTATATCAGTTTTAATAATTTAATATATTGTATTTATTTATTTATTTATTTGCGACATTTATATCCCACCCTTCTCACCCCGAAGGGGACTCAGGGCAGTTTACAAGTATATATACATACAATATATTACATCAGGGGTCATCAAACTTTTAAAGCAGAGGGCCGGTCCACAATCCTTCAGACTGTTGAGGGGCCGAATTATCATTTGGAAAAAAATACGAATAAATTCCTATGCACACTGCATATGTGTTATTTGTAGTGCAATACAACAATAACAATTAAAGAACAATGCAATATTTAAAAATGAAAACAATTTTAACCAACATAAACCTATCAGGATTTCAATTGAAAGTGTGGGCCTGCTACTGGCCAATGAGATAGTCAAGTTAATTATGATTGTTGTTGTTGTGTGTCTTCAAGTCATTTCAGACTTTGGGCGAGCATAAGTCTAAAATTATTTATTTATTTATTTACTACCTTTATTTCCTACATTTATATCCCATCCTTCTCACCCCAAAGGGGACTCACAGCAGCTGTATGTACATATAATATATTATTAGCATAGCATAATATTAGCATTATATATTGCTATATTGAACTATACCACTATACTGTAATATTACTGTATATGTAATATATAACATATAATTAATATTATTATATGGTATTATTATTAGTATTATATTGTATAACATAATATTTTTATCAATATTATATGTATATACAATATATTATATTATTAAAACTGATATAAAAATATTTTATTATAAAACTGAGGGCGGGGGCCAGGTAAATGAGCCTGGAGGGCCGCATCTGGCCCCCGGGCCTTAGTTTGGGGACCCCTGTATTACATTATACGACTAATATTGCAATATTATTAGTAATATTGCATGTAATATAAATATACAATTATAATAGTGAATTATAATTATTACTACATTGTATTACATCATAATATTATTATTAATATTACATGTATATACAATATATTATAATGTAAGTATAGTATAATATTATTATATATTATTATATCATTAAATTGATACAGGAGACATGGTGGAAAGAAGTCTTCCTGGCCCCGTCTTCTTCATTCTGGTCCAGAATGGTAGTTACACCTTTTGGGGGGGGGGGGATATTACATATAATATAATAATAATAATATAACAATAATATATTATTATTATATGTAATATAATATTATATTATAATAATATAATATTATATTACATATAATATTGATAAAATATTATAATGTTATACAATATAATACTAATAATAATACCATATAATAATATTAATTATATGTTATATATTACATATAATATTACAGTATAGTGGTATAGTTCAATATAGTAATATATAATGCTAATATTGTGCTATGCTAATAATATAATATATTGTATGTACATACAGCTGCTCTGAGTCCCCTTTGGGGTGAGAAGGGTGGGATATAAATGTAGTAAATAAAGGTAGTAAATAAATAAATATTTTAGACTTAGGCTCGCCCAAAGTCTGAAATGACTTGAAGGCACACAACAACAACAATCCTAATTAACTTGACTATCTCATTGGCCAATATCAGGCCCACACTTTCCATTGAAATCCTGATAGGTTTATTTTGGTTAAAATTGTTTTCATTTTTAAATATTGTATTTTTCTTTAATTGTTATTGTTGTATTGCACTACAAATAAGACATATGCAGTGTGCATAGGAATTTGTTCGTTTTTTTTTCAAATGATAATTCGGCCCCTCAACAGTCTGAAGGATTGTAGACTGGCCCTCTGCATCAAAAGTTTGAGGACCCCTGCAATAGCTCAACAAGCTACCAGTGACTGATCATCAATCCTTTAGAAATGAAGAAATACATGCAATTATGGTAAAGATTTCTTTAAGAGGCATAATTGGATGCAAAATATCAACATTCTAGTTCCATTACACCTGCTAAGGATGTCTCATTAATGTCCTTAACAGGGTCTTACCAGACGACAACCATGCTCTATTGCACTGTTTCATTTTTTTCAGATTACAATTTCAATTTTGGTGCAAGCCTTGTTAGTTTAAGTTAAAGGATTGATGGCACAAGACTGTGTTGCCTTTATTTTTGAAATTATCATATTAGTCACAAGAAGATTGGTGAGGTGAGGGGGATATTGCATCACCTACACACAAAGAAGAGGGAGCCTACAGACTCAGGGTAATAATAAAATTTGCTTGGGGAAAAAACTTTAGGATTATTGTAATGAGAACTAAACATTCATGGTAGCCAAATATTTTGTTCTCTTGTGAATAGTAATCATTATGTAGCTTTATAATAATCTATTCCTTGTATTAGTTTCAAGCAGATGGTTATAACCTAATTATGGTTGTTCTTAACCTTGAGATGTTTCATCTTGATTTAATACTTGGGAAAGGAAAATACAGGTGACAAGTGCATGACGCCATGTTCTGCTCCTAAACGCTTAGTCATAGTTATGAGATGTCAAAAATATTTCTGTTTTTTTTATAACATTCCATATACATAAATGGAAATAGAAGTAATCTTTCCCTAAATCATCTTGTTAGTACCAACTACAGAATAATTGAATAAAAAAAATTCACCGAAGGTAATAACTCACTATGCAGAAAACTCACTGAATGAGTCTGCTATACTTTGGCCTAACAAATAAATCTCCATCTCTTACTTACTTAATTACAGGATCAAAAATGTCCATCAATTCGAATGGCTGAGAAATGCAAATTATACCTCTACCTATTCATGTTTATTTGTTTTGGTATTCTAATAACGATTATACACCAAAATCCCAATCTAATTATATTTGCTTCTTGTAGAGCATGAAGAGCACAATCTTCATTACTCTTACTAATTTAAAAACATAGCGATTACCCCAAAGTAAACTGCTCAAAGTTAAAGCATGATGCTAGTAAATAACTGCAGTCTTTAGAGAGAAGTGGAACGGAAACCCATAGCTAAAATATAACATTTGTTATCTTAAAAGCAGTCTTATGGTTTTGAAAAATGTTTTCATTGCTGACTGATGAAGTAAGGTCAAACATATTAATGCCATCACTAAAACAAAATGGAAATATCAAATTTATTATGCATTTATAGAGTACTACATCATAATTTAATATGTCCTAGTTCTCTGCCTATTCTTCACACAGGGTGTAAAAATGTAATTGTCTTGATGAACGATTCTCAGGGTATCCATAAATGTTATTGATTTTGCTAAAGGTGTTATGAAAAAAATGGATTTCTGTTCATGCAGCCACATGGATTTATACAAGGGCATGTTTAATGATCATCTGTCTAATATGCTGGTGTTAAGTGTACTGCCATGACTGAATCATTTTTAAAAGGAAACTTTGGAATTGAAAAGCAGTATGTTTGTACTTCAGGCTGGCACGGATCCAATTCTAAATCCAGTAGCTTGAAATAAAGTCTCATTTCTTTCGATTGTGTTTATTTCCAACTACATCTTATGGGTTGGTTTGCATGTTTATTGTTCAGTGCTGCTACATTCTAAATAAGGAAAGGAAGGCTCAAGATGAGTTGTAAAGCTGGAGGCCATGATTGCCCAATAGTATGATTTGTTCCAGCTTCACACTAACTTAGGATTAAAAGAAAAATCAGTATTCACCTGGACTATTGTGTTCAGTTTGGGGCATCCCATTTTAATAAAGATATAGACAAGTTGGAGCAGGTTTAGAAAAGGGCAATGAGGATTATAAGAGTTATGTAAAACAAAACATATGAAGAGAGGTTTAAGTAACTGAGCATATTCAGTTTGGTATAGAGAAGACTAAGTGATGACATGGTTAATTTCTTTAAACACCTGAAGGTCTGTCACAAAAAGGCTTGGTCTCTGCTACCTCAGAGATTAGAACTAGGTGTAATGGTTTTAAGTTATATGAGGGTTGAACACATAAGAAGAAACTTCTTGCCAATGAGATTGATTCTGATCATAGAACCAATTGCCTATGGTTGAAACTGATCAGGTTCCTTCAAACTCTATGATTCTAATACTATTGAAAACTGTTTCATAATGAAGATAACTGATTAAGGTTTCAAACCTGTGTCCTCCTACCTAGCAGAAACTTCCACTGAGGGCTTGTTGAAAATTTTGTTTATTTTTTTATTTAGATTGACTGCAGTGTATACTCTGGAGTTTCAAAGCAGTCTGAACAGAGGAATTGGGGTGATTCAGCATGATCCATTGTCCAGATTGGACACTGGCACCATCACCCATTCCTTGTGCTCATCTTAGGCAGCCACAGAGCTCTGTCTACTCTCCTGACCATTTGTCTGCTGGCAACGTTGTCTGCTCTGGAGACACAAGTAAACATCACTTAATTTAAGCTCAGGCCTGACCAAGAAGCCATGAGGTCATGCCTTTGAGACATGGTGAAGAGAGCCCAAATTGTGGTACTCAACTCAGGCAGGGGGAAATCCTTTTTGAATCCCACCGCTGCCACCAATTGAAGAGATGTGCGTGCGTGTGAGAGGGAGGAATGGAGGATGTGTGAATGTATGACAGGGAGGATTTAGTGGATAAGGAAGGATAACGGAACTGATTGGGTTTAAATGAGTAAAGATGGTAACTTATATAGAAAAGTACGGTAACTTATATAGATAGGTACGGTAACTGCCACCAACGTGAGGTAACAGGCTTACAGAGAGGCAAGGAGACTTATCTTTATGAACAATAACAAAATTCAAGTTTATTTGTACATAAGCATATGGTTCCAATACATAAACGTTTCAGGATCTTAAGTTACAATGCCGTCTTGTTTGAATGGATATTTCTTAAATAACTTCTCTTCAAAACAGTATACTAAATTCCCGGTCAACTTATATTCCCAGCCTTTCCCCTGAGTGACCATAAGCTGCTGTCCTTAGCTGATTTCCACAGCTCCTAATCTTTCCAAAACCTAACAGCCACTGTCCTTTTTAAACCTTCACAAGCACTCCTTTTTTAAAAAAAGAGGGAATATACTCTGTCAACTTAGCCACGCCCCCTTTTTCTCCCAAGGGAAGCTGTGTTACCATGGCAACCTACCAAATGCTGCTTCCAGCTAGTTTCCATGTTAGGCTTTTCCTTGCTAATATATAACTCTTTTTTCCCTTAATAAACAAATAAATAAAATCATATCAATAATCTCTGTTTAACACAAAACCTCTCTACACATGGGTCTCAAGGACTTCTCACAGAGTCGTTCTGAACACTTAATTAATCTATCTTTGACTCCCTCTGTGTGGAAATCTAATATGATATCATGGGTAAACTCCCTATCTGTACCCACAGAAGTGTTTGAAGGCCTATTCCCAAGAGAAACGGACTTTCCCCCAGTTGCTCAGGAACAGACACTGGAATCCCAAACATCCCATCTCCTCTGCAGCTGCCAACACTTCTCTCTGATCTGAGGCCTGGAAATCACCCTGATCATACACAGACTTGTCAATGTGAAACACATCACCCCCCTCGTCCTCTGAATCCTCAGCATCTTGCTGCTGATCCCCAACAAGGAGCTTGGATGGAGTTAAATAGTTAAGAGCAGTGGCAAGGAGGAGGTGAGAGTGCATCACAATGAATGCAATCACAGACAGTCTAGATAATGGTCCCAAATTTGGTACCAACACACTGAATCTGGAACTGCTCCTGAGCAGATTCACAAAAGGTTAAACTGCCCTGTGTAGATGAGCCCTGAGTCAGTGGGGCTTTCTAATAAAATTTCATTGCTAGGCAAAACTGTTACCAGCTCATAAATGCCATTGCAATAAGGGGCATTATTGGCGATTACAGATCCATGTGTTAGGAAAAGACGTATGAAATCTTCCTTATCATTTTTTCCCTAACATGACATAACATTTTTGTGGCCTTTATCGACTAAAGGCAGACTAAAGGCCAGTTTTTCTGAAGACACAATTTTCTAATTTATAACAGTTATCTAAGTTTGCATGTTAATTTGTATCCTAGCATTACTATGTGTTGTTCCTCATTAATTTAAAAGCAGAGTCCAATCTAATAAAAGTACTTGTTATGAAATAGTGCTAGTATCAGTAATAACAATAGTACTTTACATTTATATAGTACATTTAAAATGTTTCATGTAATGTATTTCATTAATAAAAGGTACTTAGATTATTTTCATCTATTCTGGATTGTGGTTTTAATGTAAGTTCATCAGTAAAGATTCATTAAGTTATCTTCATAATATAAGAGATGTGCTTTGCCTACTTAAAACCATCTGGTTGCCAGTAAGTGACAAGAGAGAAATGTATAGGGTTGCAAACATAGCTTCCGGAAAATGTGCTTAATATTTTTTCTGATAGTATTTCTTTCTAGTCTTTTAAAACATGATTATATCAAATTTGAGTTGGCAAATGGGACTGATGAAAAGTTTTATATTGATTACATTTATATTACTCCACATCAAGGTGCTAGAAGATTCAGACTCACTAAGGTAATTTGAATTGTTTTATCCCAAGGTAGTTATACGCAAAGTAGTTTCACATTTATGCCACTTAAAAACCATTTCAATCATTTAAGTGTAAGCTACCTTTTTAAAAAATTGCAATGCAAAATACCTACCTTCCACATATTTTGAAGCTATTGTTGCTGCTACACAATATGAAAGCTAGCATGATTTTTTAAAAATAAATATTTTGGTCTTCAAGTTGTTTCAAAGAAATGGAAGATTTGTTGCAACCTTTGTTGCAACTTATTATATTAAACAATCAAGGCTCCATAAGTTGTAAATCAGAACAGAGCAGGAGCAGTGGAAACAGAAGTGTCAGTAAACGGTCTGAGAGTCATAAATCAGTGCCTGCAACAAATGGGGGCAAATCTACAAATCTGAGAGGCTTAACCCAGGTGCCCTTCTGACAGGACCTTGGGACAATATGAGGATGATGGGGAGGATGGTTTCCTCCAAGCAGCAGAATCTGGGCTCTAGGTAGATGAACAGCCTGACACTGTAGAGCAGGAGCATGATCCTCCAGAAATGGAAGCACCTGAGCTTGGGCAGGATCAGGCTCTTCAGGAGAAAGCCCCATAAATTGATGGAAGCAATTGTATTGGTGTTACAGTTGGTAATCTTTGGTGACCCCATGCCTTGAACCACTCTCTTTGGATTTCGGACTTGGACTTTTTGGTGAGACTCTGTGTATTTGACCTTCTGGAACAGACATTGGAATTTGCTTTGCTTGCCCCTTTTTTCTTCGGCCCTTTCTACATTGCCATATAATCCATTTGAAGGCCCATTTGATCATACAATCCTTTACTTGTTTGGTTTCTGTTGACCATTTTAATAGTATCTTATAGATTTCTGTTAGAACTATATATGAAATCTTTTTGTGTATAGAATTTTTACAATGTTTGTGTGTTTTGACTATGCTGTGACCCACCTCGAGCCATGAGGAGAGGCAGGTAAGAAATAAAATTATTATTATTATTATTTCTATTATTGCTATTATTACATTGACTGAGATGAAAGTGGCAGAGATGAATTGCACATGCAACTAGAACCATGAAGAGAAACAAGGACCATCCAGTCCAACCTCTTGCCATACAAGAGAACATAATCAAAACACTCATGACAGATGGCCATTCAGCCTCTGTTTGAAAACCTTCAAAAAAGGAGACTCCATAATCCTCCGAGGCAGCAGATTTCACTGACAAGCACCTGCTCTTACCATCAGGAAGTTCTTCCTCGTGTTTAGGTGGAATCCCTTTTCCTGCAGTTTGACTTCATTGCTTGATGTCCTAGTCTCCAGACCAGTAGAAAACAAGTGTGCCACCTCCTCAAGGTGATATCTTTTCAAATATTAAAACTTGACCATCATGTCCCCTCTCATTCTTCTTTTTTCCAAACTAAATTTACCCAGTCTTCATTAGACTTGGCTTCCAGACTTTTGACAATTTTGATCACCCCTCTCTGGACATGTTCCAGTTTGTCAATATATATCTTGAATTGTGGTGCCCAGAACTGAACACAATAGTTCAGGTGATGTCGATAAAACAGAATAGAGTGTTAGTATTACTTCCCTTGATCACAATACTGCTACAGTAGAGTCTCACTTATCCAAGCTAAACGGGCCGGCAGAAGCTTGGATAAGCGAATATCTTGGATAATAAGGAGGGATTAAGGAAAAGCCTATTAAACATCAAATTAGGTTATGATTTTACAAGTTAAGCACCAAAACATCATGTTTTACAACAAATTTGACAGAAAATTAGTTCAATACGCAGTCATGTTATGTTGTAATTACTGTATTTACGAATTTAGCACCAAAATATCATGATATATTGATAACATTGACTACAAAAATGGCTTGGATTATCCAGAAGCTTGGATAAGTAAGGCTTGGATTAGTGAGACTCTACTGTATTAATGCAGCCCACAACAGCATTGGCTGTTTTAGCTGCCACATCACACTGTTGACTCATGTTCATCTTGTGGTCTCCTAAGACTCCTAAATCCCTTTCAAGTGTTCTGTTTACAAACCAGGTGTCACCCATCATATATATTTTATTATTTTTTGCCTATGTGTAGTATTATGCATTTCTACCTGTTGAAATTCATTTTGTTAGCTTTGGCCCAGTTTTCTTATTCGTGAAGGTCATTTTTGCTTTTGCTCTCTCTTTTGGGTATCTCTGACACTTTGGTGCCACCTACAAATTTGATAAGCATGCCCTCTATACCATTACAAATTCATCTCAAATCACAAATTATGTTATACCCCAGTCGCCTTTGGGTTTTCAGCCTGGTTCAGAAATGAACTTTAACCAGGATGAAGCTTATTCTGACCTTTAACCCAGTTTTTCTATGAGCTCCTTTCAATTACAGACCCCAGCTGTGGATAGCTCCGATGCTTCCATAATTGGGAGAGATATTGAAAACATTACTCCCATGGTAGAACCAGATGTTCCAAGTTCCCCAGGGAATGTATCCTTTAATAGAAGGGAGTTTTTGCGTTGCGAGAGATCACAGAAACAGGAACTTCGAAGGAGTAAACGATTGGCATCTAGAGGGGATACTGGATAGGAGATTCCCTTGGGAACCTGTGGGGAGTTGGTTTCCCTTCGCTGTGATTAGATCTAAGTTCCATAAAAGTGTCTTACACTGTGAACAATTTGCAGTGTCAACGTAGCAAATCCTTGAGAACACTTCACCGACTCCAGTTCCCTGATTTCTCCAAGCCAAGCCTCCAGTTTCCTGGCAGCCAAGCCGAGCCGCGTCTCCAGATTGAACCGGAGCAAATTCACTTCCTTGCCTTATTCCTGGATCAAGATTGGTTTTAACTCCGTCTCGTTCCTGCCATGATGACAAAGACTACTAAGTGACTTTAGACCTCGTTCTTTGGACCTTGTTATTCACTTTTGCTTCCTCGTTGTTTTTTCCCGCTCAAGAACTTTCAAACAGTTTTGAGCGTGTTTCGGTTTCTGGACTTTGGACAATAATACTGGACATTTCTCTTCAACTCTTTGGACTATTTCATACCATATCATAAAGGACTATTGCTCACTCATCTTATCCACTTATTCTTTCCTGAATTTATAATTGTTTTAATAAAGATATTATATGATTATTGGTCTCTGTTTGGTTTCCAGTGCTCATGCTGCCTTGGAGTGCAACAAATTACCCTTAAATTCTTTAGAGAACATGTGGTACAACAAATAGCTTATGCACATTGGTCTGACTTCCAACTTCACAATTTCTGCAAGCACTATCCCTAATAGAATTGCAATTCTTTGATAATTTTGAAATTTATTCTGTACAAAATTAACACATGGCATTTTAAATTTTCTACACAGAAAATAACATTTTCTGTGCAGAAAATAATAGGGAAAAACCCTCAAAATTGTTTAAATTTGTGTAGAAGATTGTTTGTACAAAGAATATTTTTGTCAGTCCAGAATTGTTGTGTTAGAGTCTCCTGGCACTCAAGAAACACATTTTCAGCAATTTCCTTCAAATATGTTTACATATTTTTCCATCCCTAACCTGGGACATTTTGGCTAGTATAGAATGTATTGAAGTACTCATTCTATTCTTATTAAATTCATGAGAAAAAGATTCAATTGCTATTTTGAAACTTAGTAAGACCCAGCTAAAATATGGATATTTCAAAGGCAGTTGTTTTTGACACAACTAAACAATGAATATAGTCCCCAATTGCCCTTGAAACTTTTGTTCACAGGGCATTGTTTAACAGTATCATTATTTGTGAGGAGGATAGCATATACATTTCAAAGAATGTTATAGCTAGGACTACTCTTTGTTGACATAGCAACAGGAACATCCAGAGCAAGGGAAATGCTTACTGCTAAGGCTGCATATTGTTTACCATTAAATCATTTTTACAATTGTATATCAAGTTGACCGGGTTCCCCTACACTTTGATGTATGTGTCCGTACGATGGCTAAGACTGGCACATTAAGATTTACAGGTTGTTTGTTGTTCCAGAAACCAGCATGGCAATCAATGCATCATGTAAAAAAAAAACTGTTGTGATTTTCTGGAGAATATACTGATGTCTTGTTCTGAGGCATTTTCAGAGTAAGGCGTGACACCATTCTAGAAAGCCTACCTTATTATGGTACCCCCAAGGCATTATACTGAAGACTCTGGTCACCCTGTCTGTGCCATCCCATGTTTCTGTGATTAAACAGAAGCATTACGTTATGAACTAGCTTGAGTCTCACGGGGGTGAAATATGGGATATAATTTAAATAAATAAATAGAATAGTAAACAAATGACTAGGTGGACTAGACCTCTCTCCTAATGGAAAGTAGGGGTGATTCTCTGCTCTATTCAGCCCATCACCTGAGATAGGGTTTATTATAGTTGTATGTTTGTTTGGATTATGCCCTAACATTTCTCAAAGTTGTTCACAACAAGTAACTGTTACAGATTGATACGGTAGAACATGTCTACAGAAGGGTAACTAAAATGATCAAAGGCTTAGAAGCCAAGCTGTATAAGGACTAGCTTAAGTACATGAGGATGTCTAGCTTGGAAAAGAGAAGGTTGAGAAAGGACATGAAAGCCATGCTTAAATATTTGAAAGGATTTCACAATGGAGAGATGGCAAGCTTCTTTTTGCTGCTCTAGATGCTAGGACACAGAGCAAGGGATTTAATTGGAGGAAAAAAGGTTCCACGACATATTAGGTTGAACTTCCTGACAGTTAATAATAATAAATCTTTATTTATATCCCACTTTTCTCCCACCAAGGGACCTAAAGCATTTTCCAACATATTAATATTGTACAAACAACAATCTAAATGTATATATAAAGCAAATAATCAATTAACAGCTGTTCAGTAGTGAAATATGCTGCTTCAAGCATGATAGAGTCTTTTTTTCTGGAGGCTTTTAAGTAGAGGCTGGATTACCATCTGTGCTTTGATTGTGTGTTCCTGCATGGCTGGTTTGGACTAGATGGCTCTTGTGGTTTCTTCCAGTGCTATGGTTCTATGATAAAAACAGGCACATATACATATGATGTCATTTCTGTTTCTCTTGCACCAAAGTTTTTTTCTCATTCTGTCTGGAGGGAATAACAATCATACAGACCAATATTCTACAATCAATTTTTCATCAATTCTGTCATTAGATAATAGCAAAAAATAATCCATATGTGTTAGGTCTGATCTTTTCAGATTTCTTCACTAGTAATAGTAAATTTAATAATTTAAAGTTAGTAATAATGGTATGCAATTAATACGGACCCTACTCTTTCTGCAAATGACGTTATTCATGATGACATACCAAAGCATTTTAGTAATTCTTCAAATTGTAAAGTGTTGAACCTCGCCATCTCTATTGTTACTTACCTCCTGTACAAAATTATTATCTATGAAGAGGTGATGTTATGTTCATATGGAGACTTTGCAGGCAAGTAAGTTCCTTTTTCCCAGTGTTTTTACACACAAGCAAATTTATTTTGTAGTATGAAGTCAGGGACAAAATCACTTTGAGGGAGGGAAATCTGGTTAAGTACTACTCTTAGACTACCTTTTGATATAAAACCACTTCCTAAACTTTATTATGAGCAATGACATTCTAGATTTGGCTGCATATCTGAGTGATATTTTTGGATCTTTATGCCTCTATCTATCTATCTATCTATCTATCTATCTATCTATCTGCACATACATTGGTAGCACTTTGAATATATATTTTAAATTGATTTTTCTCTTTATAGTTTTGTATATTTTTGTATTTGTTTCAGTATTGTTTTCTTCTTAAATTATGCATATATACATCTTGGAAAAGAAATTATCATCTTTTCCTTAGGATATATTTAATTAGTTTAATTTAGACTATTACGCTTCTAGCTTCATCATTAACTCTAAATCTAATTAGTATCTTAATGTTCAAGTGGTACTGTTATTTATTTATTTGCCACTTCACTCTATTTTAGCTGCATACCTATTTTATCATTCTTTGTGTATATTTGCATAAGATCTATTCCACAGGAAGGTTTAGTTAAGAATGTCTTCACTGCCATTGTTGTTTTACTGAATATCTACCAAATATAGGGCCAGCTAAATCATATGCAAATGCAAACATAACAAGTGAGATAGGTGTTTTCATACTACAACCCACAATTCAGAGCATTTTCTTAGAAATACAATACCCAGAAATAGCTGCAGGTATTAAATTTCATAACTCATTGAGCCAGTGTACTCATAAATTGTGGTGATTGAGTTTTCTCCAAGTCTTTGGTCTATACAATAACTTGTATTAGTATATCATTTTCACTGCAGCCATAAGACAGGTTCTTTTATAATTATTTTGTTGCATTTCCATCTCATCTTTTGTTCAAGAAACTCTAGGTGCCATTGGATTCATAATGGCCCGATGAGATAGGAATGTAAGGCTAAGGGTCCTTAATCCCAGTTCCTCTTGTGATTTAGTTACCACACCTTCCCCAAACCCTGTGCTTTCCCTGGGGGTGGAGGTGGCTACATGCCCTCCCGGGTCAAATAGAGGGGGGAGGGGTTAGTACCACTGGATAATAGGAAGTAAATGTAAAAGAACTTACCTCACAAAAAGTAATGTTATTGTACCTCCTATCTCTGTGACAAGGTATTCTAAAGTATTGACAATTTAATATAGTATCCTACAGTATATTCAGTCTTTTTCCCTGGTGGTCATGAGGAAATTGAGAAAGTCCAGTTTCAGAATGTTTTCCCTAACAAGGGGCTATTTGAGGTTGTGCATAAGTACTGTGTTGTTAACAATAGTGTGAATACAGTAATGCCAATATAAATAGCAATTCATCTCTAGAAGTGCAATCTGGAAGGCTCAAAATGTCCAGTCCTTATCAGTTAATCTGGATGTCATGAATATTTTATAAACTTTAAAAATCATTTAAAAGTTTATTTTATTTCATTCACAGTATGACAGAGACTATCACAGAGCAATGCTAAAAAAGAAGGTAGACACAGAGACTCTAGGTACTTTGGTTACATAAACAAGTGGAATTACATTTTACTCAACATTCATACAAACACTCATTAGTCATCATGCAAACACTACCATCTCTTCTCCCTTCTCCTGGAAAAGAGAGCTGCACATAGGCCAGATTATGTTCCCAGTAAATCTGCCATTCTGCAAATACACCATCTTCCTCCATTCCTTGAAGAAGATGGTGGCTGGATCAGACTTCTCCGGTCTGCCACAATTTTGGAATTGTAAAGTGTCTCTATAGCAATATTTCTGCTGATATGGTTCTGAAAGTTGTAAATGAATGACAAGCAGCTACAACATCCTGACTCCATTAGTTCCTGGATAGATGTTGACTTCCCTTCCTTACATGATAATTGGTTTTCCTTCTTAGGGAGCCTTGTTTGACTTCCCTACATGATGCTGATTTTTATTTTTAAATCTAAGGAGTCGCTGTCTTGATTTCCTTACTTAAGAGCCATTGTCTTTGGTAATTGAAACATGTTGTTTTCCACCAAGAATTATTTCTCTCCAGTTATCAATGGTTCTCATCAGCAACTTTTACAGTTCATCAGTTCAGTAGTTTTCCAGGTCTCAATCTTCTTAGGATGGCATTTTTAGGATGGCAGATCCCAACCATGCTCCTTTCATACAATTCCATTTTAACCACACAGCATATATTCATGACATGGAGTTAGACTGCATGTTGCAAAATAAGTGTGTGCAATGATATATTAGCTATATTTGCTAATCCTAGGCTACACAACTGGTGAATAAGATCTTGACCTAAGTTTGCGAAGTACAAAGCAGCAAAACAACAGAGAAGCTATGCCCCAATTTCTCAAATGCTGAAGAACTCATCAATTAGAAGAAGAGCAGTGACTGAAATGGCCATATTGTTACCTTAAATAATTGGATTTAGTTCTTGCAGAGGTAGCTTCCTTTGATAGCTTTTTCGTTTTTGAGTATTATTCACTTTGTCAAAACACTCGGAATTCTGGGATATATATTTAGTTTTGTATCTTATTTAATATCATTTGTTTGCAAGGCACAATTAGTTTCACTTTTCAGCAAAAGACTGCCAGGCTTGGCGATTTTACTAGTAGCAATGCTACCATCAGTATAGCCTCATTATGGGGTTCTACAATTGATACCCCCCTGCTTATTATCTTCATTTAAATCTCATCTTTCTCATAAATAAAATGTGACAAGGCACTTTACTAAATAAACAAATATGATACAGTTGGAACTCTGTATACATAGATTCTGCTAGATTCTGCATTCAGACAAAAAGAGATACACATGGCAAAAAGACCAAAATCTTTAAAGAACAAATGAAATTAATGAAAATAAATGCTATTCCTTCAGCTACTCAAGCTGACGAGCCAAGGATTATGTTGGTAAGAAAACTGATATATTCCAGAAGCATTCAGAAAACCATTGAAGGGAAATGATTCACATTTAGAGTACTTCCAAGACATTTCTCCTTTCCTCAGAGGAAAGTTCTGAGAAGACTGTTTTCAAAATTGTAAGTAAAAGTCTTTTGACTTATTCCAGTTTCTTTTTCAAGCTTATATTTTGTTGCTGGGAAATACAAGTTTACATTAAACATATGTATCAACATACAGTATCTCTATCGTGTTCGCTAAACATGGACCAAAATTGCATTTCTAAGAAAAAAATGAAAACATGTTGTACTACTGCTAGGGAAAGTCATTTCCCTAGAAAGTCATTTCCCAAAGGGATCAGTATAAATATAAAATTTGCCAGGAAATACTAGCATCAGCAGTGCATATGAGAGAGGAAAATATGCTGTATGCCAAACTGATGTAAATCAGCCGGGAAAGATTAAACTATTATAAACAAACAATTTTTTAACCTTTCTGTCTTAAAATATCACTGTCCCTACTCAAACAAACACGCCCTAGGATACTTTTCATGAGGCCTGAGCTTTACATGCCTCTTAGGGTCCATTCGTCCAACAAGAGTAATTCCATTTTTCTGGAGGACCTGCATTGTGGTCTAGATGCCATTTTGGCTAATTTGATGGGGTAAGGACCTGAAATAGAGACCTGAATCTTTTAGTGGCTGAAATTGGAGAGGAGTAACAAAATGGTTTTCACCTTGGCATCCACTTTGAGTTAAGGGAGGGCTGTTGGAAAGGTCCTTCAAGATTGTATGGTGGGGGTTGGGGGGTTGGAAGGGCTATCAATTTTGGGTTGAATGGCTGGTTGGCTACCTCTTCCAAAAGTTCTATAACCTAGCAGTGGAAACCCCTGGGAAAACTTTCCAGCATGATTATGCCAGAGTTTGCAACCCAATTACCTAGGGTGATAAGGAGATGCTCTTCATGTTGGCATCTGGCCCTCAGCAGTAGACCCATTTAGTTGCTCCTTGAGATTTGAATCACAAGTTAGATCAAATAAATGGCCTATTAATTAACCATATAATCTGTGTCTGGTCTCATTATTTCATGATTGCTCTTCAAGTGGTTAGGGGGCTTTGGTGCTGTATTCCACAAGAACAGAATGCAGACCACTTCATAGCTGGCTCTAAAGAACGGACAAGACACTTTGCAGATAAAATCATTTAGATCAGCATAGATTGCTTAAGTTGTGCTATTGGATACACAGGTGAAGCTTGATGCTGGGGGCAAGATATTTTAGCGATGAAATATGTGTGTTGGACTCATACCTTCGCTGGTTCTTCAAAGTGTCTACAAAGTTGCAGGAGTTCTTGGAAGAAATGAATATGCAGATCCATTTCAGTTTCACTACAGGTTTGGCTATTGGACAGAGGACCTTATCACATGGGCAGGAGTAAAGTGGGGGACAGCGGGGAAAATCATGGGACAATCGTGGAGCACTAGAGGGAGCTGTCAGGCTCTGTTACCTCCCATAGTCTCCCTTCTCACAATGTTTCCCCACCTGTCCCCACTTCCTCCTTGGCTCCTTTGCCTTTTGGGTTCTGGGCTTTGTTTCTCTGCACTGCTGGCACATTGTCAGCAAGGAGCCTCATGGAGCCCTGCTGGAAATAGCCCTACATCATGATGGGCTCCGGGGAGAAGATGCTTCTTGGTCTGCATGTAATGAGATCCAGACACAGCCTTGACTACCTTGCCAGGAACTGTGTAATTTGTAGGATTTCTCAATAGCTCTTGATACCATTAACCATAACCATGATATCTTTCTAGACAGCTGTCTGGGGCAGAACTAACTGAAGTAGTCACTGTTTTAGCTTCATTTAAAAATCTGCAATGATTTACTTTTAGAAATCATAATATCAACCAACTATCTTTTTATGTTTGGAACTATAACTGTAATTAATTAATGATCAAGAATAACTTGCTCTAATACAAAATTCTTTCCTAGCTATCCCTCTCTCTATATATGTCAAAGGTCAGATGCCAGACAGTAAGATAAATATAGTTTATTCAAAAAATAACTCAAAAATCTCAGCACAAAGTCCAGAGAGCTCTCAACACTTTAACTTCAGTGTGATTAAATGGTTCAGAGCAAGAAACCTCAAAAAACGCTAACTGAAATATAATCCGGATTATCCAGAGATATAATCCAGATTAAACCAAAGTGCTTGAAAACAGCTCAAAATTGCAAGGCAAGGTCAAAACAGCTAAACAAACAAGGGCAAGAGTGCCCAAAGTCACAAAACCTCCCCAAAACCCAAAAGTACAACAAAAAGCCCAAAACTAAAGAAAAAGCCCAAACCGGGCTAAAGTTCTTCGCCAAAAGTGGCGCGGGCGAACAATGCTGGAAAATGCTGAGGCGATGGTGACAAGCCACTGCGAAGTCAAAAGCCAAGCCAGGTATCAGAGGAACGAGACGTTGTAGCGAAGTCAAACCAGTTCAGAGTCAGGATTGGAGAACAACGTTGGAGTCGCAGGCGAAACCAGCAGTCAGCCACGGAAGTCAGCAACGAACACAGGAATGATGCCAAGCCGAGTTAAAGAGCGAAGAGATATGCCAAGTCGAGTTCCAGTCCAAGGTTCAAAGGGTGAAGTCATCACAGCAAGGTCCACGTTGCAGGATAACACAAAGAGCCAAGACAACGGAGGCGAGCAGCAGATCGGTTACAAAGTCCCAAGTCTTCGGAGTCAAATACAGGAAACCCAATGGCGCCCAACAACACCTTGCCACACGCAAGGGACTATGGCAAAAAAAAAACCCAATTTATTTAGGTTTCCTTGGGCGTCCAAACAACCAATGCCCTAGGATCAGGTGTCCCAAGCTCCTCATCAGAATCCGAGCTCCAAACAGCCAACACCTTAGGATCAGGCATCCCAAGTTCCTCATCAGAGTCAAAATCACTCTGCCTATGCCCAACCCTGTCCACACCTGCGGAATTGTCCTCATTCCTCCAGGCATACCATGTGGGGTCTGCTTCTGAAGAAACCCAAGCCTCTCCGGAGCCCATGCCCAGTCTATGCCAACCCCTTCCGCCACCAGCAGGTCCTCGACAGTCATTTCCACCTCAGGATTCCCTTCCAACTCCCCAAATGAATCCTCATCTGAGGATTCGTCATCTATCTCCCTGACTCTCTTCCTATGTAAATCTTCCAGCGAGCCTACTTCGTGAGGATTCTTCCTTCCCCTCCTGATCCTACCATTATCACTCACAGCCTCAGAAGACTCATTCACAACAATATATCTATCTAAATGCACACACGTGAGTATAGAATACTTTCCCAAACTTTGCATGGATTTTACTACACCTTAATATGGGAATTTAATACTGAAGTTGAGATAGTAGGGAGAGAGACAAAAAAAACTTGAATGGAAGAGCTGGCAATACTTTTCTTCAGCTAGCAGCGGGAGTTCAGTGGTGGTATAATGAAACAGCATGATGCAGTACTAGGAACAGGTGTAAATTGCTCAATGTTTTTACTTAACACAGCAATCAGGTCTTTGAGTTCATAAAGAAATGCAGTTATATTCTCAGCACACAGCTTGAATGCATTGTTTGAATAATACAGTTGGTAACATTTAGAGAAGTCAATGTAGACAGTCAGCATTCATAATAAAATGCCTGCCACTGGTATTATGGAAAGACTATATAATAATAACCTCAAGAAACTGTAAATATCACCATTTGAGTATTGTAAATCATCATTTCCATATTAAAAACCTGCAGAAGGCCAGGCAAGATTTTTGACCCTTTACAGCTTCCTGCCTCATACTAAATTGGTACCTGAAGGTTTCTCATGGTTCATCGAAACATGTGCATCACACTATCACATAAATAAGAGTTGCTTTGTGGTATATACATTATTTCCATGTATTGATCAGCACTAAGATTGAGCAAATAGGCTTGCATTTTATTTAATTCATTTTTTATTAATTAAATATTTAATGGTAGTGACAGCACAAGTAATAACACTTTCAAATGTTTATTATTCTTGTTTTTTAAAAAAAAAAATCATGCTGGGCCATTTTATAGATAGATTAAAACAGCTGCTAAAATCTTCAGATTGTCCTAAGGCTTCAGGGCAGTCTGGACCGCAGGATTGGGTCCAATTCCGACTGATTCATTGTCCTGTATGGATACCAGAAACTTACCTGATACCGGATACTGGAAACTTACCTGAGGGGCCTGCTGGTGGGGTGAGGAGGGATTCCCCTCCCCACCTCCTGATGCATCATTTTTGAGTGCCAAGAGAGCTCTCTAGAAGGACCTGTGCTGCTGGCAGTCCCATCAGGGTATGCTTTTTTAAGGGGGGGGGGGAAATAGGGGGCTGGGAATGGCTGGATGTTCTTCCGGATCAATCTCTCGTTGATTCGGGAGGCCATGTAGCTACCATCCTCCCTCAGGGAGAGCCTGGGGTTGTAGGAGGGTATGAAGACTAAATACCAGTTCCTCCCAGGATTTAGTGATGAGTTTGTGCAAAGTTTCAGAGTTCTGTTTCATAATTCAGAGATTTGCATGATTTTTTTAAATACAAATCTCTGAATTATTAATCGGACTGAGACCCCTCCAAAGCATGAAGAATCGAAACAGAAGCCTCTAAAACATTTCAGAGAGATTAGTAAAGATTAGTTGTTTAGGAGAATTTCAAGCTGTGTTTTTTCAATATTTATTTATTTATTTATTTACAGCATTTATATTCTGCCCTTCTCACCCCGAAGGGGACTCAGGGCGGATCACATTACACATATAGGCAAACATTCAATGCCTTTAACATAGGACAAAGACAAACAACATAGCTCCGAGCGGGCCTCGAACTCATGACCTCCTGGTCAGAGTGATTGATTGCAGTTAGTTGCAGCTGGTTTGCTCTCCCGTCTGCGCCACAGCCCCGGGCCAACATACTTTGTAATTATCTGGGTTGGGAGGGGGATGAGGTGATTACAATGGCAGTTGCCTGCACTTTTTTTTCTTTTGTCAATCAATCAGAAGAAGAGCCAAGAAGAAAGCCAATCACATGGCTTTCTGCAAAGCTGGTCTCTGAACCTCAGTGTCTGTGTTTCTTTGTGGAGTTATTCAGAGAGTGTTAGGGATTCCTCTTCTTCAGAAGAGGAAGGGGAGCAGGAAAGTGTTCATGAATCTGAGGGTGAGTTGGAATATGAGGAGAAGATTTTGCAAGTACCCACATTTCAGGAGAGGCAAAAGGAAACAGAGCAGAGACGTTGTTCAGCTAGAATAGCTGCCAGAAATGCAGCTGAGTAATTGGGAACTGCCCTAGCAGCTGTGAGGAGACTCAGGGCTATAAAGCAGAAGCAGGTGCAGCCAGTTTTTGCTGGTAACAAACTGACTCTAATGCCTAAGCCTTCGCTACCTTTGTGCCTGCTTCAAATTTGCATCTGGGAAACTGCTCCTAAGGATTTATTGCTGTTTCTTTGTCTGAAGTACGACTGCTATTTGATTTGGGAATTTATCAGAGACTTAGAATTGTGTTTGCCCTAAGACTTCCTTCCTTTTGCATTATTCCACTGAGTTTGCTGTTCTTTTAATTTTTAATTTATTTACCACAGAGTTTTAAGGCTGTTCTTGAAAGACAAAACAGGACACAGAGAGAGAAAGATGTGTGATGCTCATTCTATGTGTTTGTTAAAACTTAAACTAGTAGTTTTTTGATAATCCTGTTTCTTTATATTCCTTCTTAATTAATCTTCTTCTTAGTTAATCTTCTTAGTTAACCCTTCTTCTGTTGAAATTATCCAACCCTAAACTTATATTTTCCAAATTTCTTTATAAACAGTGATGGTTCTGAAATTTGGAAGGCCTACTGCCCTCCTCATGTTGTCTCACTGTGCCACAATTTAAGGGGACACATTTTGTAGTTTTTTAAAAAATATTTTAATTGGAAAACTACTAAAATTCCTAAAAATCGGTAGATGAATGAATCATTCTGAAACTTTGCAGAATTATGCCCTGCTTATGTTGTCTCATTGTGCAGAAATTCAATGGGATACCTCTTGTAGTCTGTTATATATATATATATATATATATATATATATATATAAGGCTTGATCGATCCACGAAAAATTTGATTCTAAACTCGTTTCAAAACTAGAGGGGGTCTGCGTTTCGTTTTTGAAGGTGTTTCCGAATTTTGCCCCCCAAAAAATTCGAAATTAACGAAAATTCGTTATCTTCAAAATTAATTCGTTAATGGCGGACGCGCATGCGCGGTCGCCCAAAAACAGCCCCAGAGGGGGGGAGTTCGGGGGCTCTCCTGCTCTCATTTTTTCAGCTATACTGATCAAATTTGGTACAGTGGGAGAACACAATCCACCCTGTTTGTTTGCTAAATTGCAGAGCGTTTGCCCTTTCCTAAGATTTATTGCGCAATTTTATAGTTCATATAAAAAAACTTTACCAATTGCAAAAAATCTGTTCCTGCTTTTCAATTGTTATTTCCTGTTCATTCCATAGGGGTTCCATCACTGTGAAAGTCCTTCTTCTACTTGTGTAACATTGTTTCAGTGCCCGTAAATCTGTAAAAAATTTAGGACATTGGGGGCCATTGGCCAAGAGACACATTTTGCTGCCTGCCACTATGTGCAATGACTTTCCCCAGGCATCCACATTGGAGGCCATTATACCCCAGTGGTCAAGCCCCTCCCCTCCCAAGAAATGTAAGATTTCTGCGACGTTGGTTTGATTTATTGCCTGATGGCAAAATGGGGGCTTGGATCCCACTCCCCTGGGGAGCCGTCCACCGTGGCCCGTCTCCCACCCCTGCCCCTTTCCCCAAAGCAGCAGGGCGTGGGCTTAAACTGCGGAAATAGACATGGGGGCATGGATCCCACACCCCTGACCCTTTTCCCTAAAGCAGTAGGGCGGGGGCTCAGCTGCTGAGATACACATGAGAGTTAGTATCCATTAAAAGGGGTAGTGGGAGCAAAAAGAAAGAAAAAAATCAACGTTGTGATCCGAACTGCAATGTCCAAGATGGAGAAAAAAAAAGAAAGAAAAAATCCCCGTGGGGATCCGAACCCCAATGTCTATCTCAGCATCAAAGACCCCATCCTGCGCCGGCGAAAGTTGGCCGGCATGCATCCCGTACAGAGATAGAGAGAAAAGACCAGAGGACCCCGTCCCAAAGGAAGGATCTGTGCAAAATTGCCCAAAGGGTTGCGGAACGACAGCCGCGAGAGAAGAGAGATGCGGTGCAACGTGGGAAACACGACCACGTAGGCCGACAGGCAGCAAAAACAAAAGAAAAGAAAAGAAAGATAAACCCACAGCCGGCAGGGCCCACACTTTAAAATACTAGGCCGGCCACAGTTGGCCGGCACGCTTCCCCGACAGGAAGAAAGAGTGGCCGCCACAAAGGAGGCTTCTGTGCAAAATCGCAACAAGGGGTAAAGAAAGTCAGCCGCGAGAGAAGAGGGATGCGGTGCATCGTGGGAAACACGACCACGAAGGCCGTGAGGCAGCAAAAACAAAAGAAAAGAAAAGAAAGATAAACCCACAGGCAAAAAGGCCCACATATTGAAATACTAGGCCAGCCACCGTTGGCTGGCACGCTTCCCCGACAGGAAGAAAGAGTGGCCGCCCCAAAGGAGGCTTCTGTAAAAATCGCAACAAGGGGTGCGGAAAGACAGCCGCGAGAGAAGAGAGATGCGGTGCAACGTGGGAAACACGACCACGAAGGCCGTGAGGCAGCAAAAACAAAACAAAAGAAAAGAAAAAGCCACAGCCGGCAGGGCCCACACTTTGAAATACTAGGCCGGCCACCGTTGGCCGGCACGCTTCCCCGACAGGAAGAAAGAGTGTCCGCCCCAAAGGAGGCTTCTGTGCAAAATCGCAACAAGGGGTAAAGAAAGACAGCCGCGAGAGAAGAGGGATGTGGTGCATCGTGGGAAACACGAACACGAAGGCCGTGAGGCAGCAAAAACAAAAGAAAAGAAAAGAAAAAGCCACAGCCGGCAGGGCCCATACGTTAAAATACTAGGCCGGCCACCGTTGGCCGGCACGCTTCCCCGACAGGAAGAAAGAGTGTCCGCCACAAAGGAGGCTTCTGTGCTACATCGCAACAAGGGGTAAAGAAAGACAGCCACGAGAGAAGAGGGATGCGGTGCATCGTGGGAAACACGACCACGAAGGCCGTGAGGCAGCAAAAACAAAAGAAAAGAAAAGAAAGATAAAGCCACAGGCGAAAAGACCCATATATTGAAATACTAGGCCGGCCACCGTTGGCCGGCATGCTTCCCCGACAGGAAGAAAGAGTGGCCGCCACAAAGGAGGCTTCTGTGCTACATCGCAACAAGGGGTAAAGAAAGACAGCCGCGAGAGAAGAGGGATGCGGTGCATCGTGGGAAACACGACCACTAAGGCCGTGAGGCAGCAAAAACAAAAGAAAAGAAAGAAAAAGCCACAGCCGGCAGGGCCCATACGTTAAAATACTAGGCCGGCCACCGTTGGCCGGCACGCTTCCTAGACAGGAAGAAAGAGTGGCCGCCCCAAAGGAGGCTTCTGTGCAAAATCGCAACAAGGGGTAAAGAAAGACAGCCGCGAGAGAAGAGGGATGCGGTGCATCGTGGGAAACACGACCACGAAGGCCGTGAGGCAGCAAAAACAAAAGAAAAGAAAAGAAAGATAAACCCACAGGCAAAAAGGCCCACATATTGAAATACTAGGCCGGCCACCGTTGGCCGGCACGCTTCCCCGACAGGAAGAAAGAGTGGCCGCCCCAAAGGAGGCTTCTGTGCCAAATCGCACAAAGGGGTAAAGAAAGACAGCCGCGAGAGAAGAGGGATGCGGTGCATCGTGGGAAACACGACCACGAAGGCCGACAGGCAGCAAAAACAAAAGAAAAGAAAAGAAAGAAAAAGCCACAGCCGGCAAAGCCCACACTTTGAAATACTAGGCCGGCCACAGTTGGCCGGCACGCATCCCAGAAACAGAGAGAGTAGAAAAATAACCAGGAAATGTGGGCCCAAGCCCCTCAGACCCGGGGGGCCGGCCACCGTTGGCCGGCTCCACGCCCACACCCCACAACCCACGGGGAAGGGCATGCATTCTTCCCGTCTGCTTTCGAAATGTGGGCACAAGCCCCTCAGACCCGGGGGGCCGGCCACCGTTGGCCGGCCCCACGCCCACACCCCACAACCCACGGGGAAGGGCATGCATTCTTCCCGTCTGCTTTCGAAATGTGAGCACAAGCCCCTCAGACCCGGGGGGCCGGCCACCGTTGGCCGGCCCCACGCCCACACCCCACAACCCACGTGGAAGGGCATGCATTCTTCCCGTCTGCTTTCGAAATGTGGGCACAAGCCCATCAGACCAGGGGTGCCGGCCACCGTTGGCCGGCCCCACACACACACCACAGAACCCACATGGGGAAGGGCATGCTTTCGTTACGTATGCTTTTGAAATGTGGGCCCAATCCCCTTGGACCAGGGGGGCCAGCCACCGTTGGCCGGCCCCACGCCCACTCCCCACAACCCATGACACAAAGACACACTCCATGACAGCCAACCGTCTAGCCTCTGGAAAAAACTACCCATTTATGTAGTCAACGATTCCATTATATCGTGATATTTTGCAGCCAAATTCATAAATTAAGCAATAACAACATAACATTACTGCATATTGAACGACTTCTTCTGTCACATTGGTTGTATAACATGACTTTTTGGTGCTTTATTAGGAAAATCATAATGATGTGTAATACGCTTCACTTCTACCAGTCCAATCCAAGATATGTCCTTATTGAAGCTTAGGTAGGCCCGTTCAGCTTTGATCAGTGAGACTCTTCTGTATTCAAGGAAATGTTGGGTCAATGAGACATAAAATATAACTGAAGTCACAGTCAGCATACAGCATTACCAGCTTAAAAAACATTGGTGTAAAAACACGGCACGGGTCCGAGGGCTGAATAGAGAGGAGGTAGTTTGACAGTTAAAAAACAATGCAGTGCGAAATACTATTGGCCTGGCTACCAATTCAAGGCAACGAACGACCACACAGACCTCTAAGGCTTTTTTGAAGAGGAAGGTTTTAAGGCTCTGATGTTGGGTTCATGTTTCCATGGAGTTGCACTTCAGGGAAGACTTGTGTGTATTTCTGGTGTGTTATTACAGTTCTCCAGCAGATGAGCTGGATAGAGGGAAATGACTTCTGTTGGTATACAGTTTAAGTAAAGTTGAGGAAGTACAATAATGAAAGATATTGTGTGAAATGGAGTAGTAATGAATCCAAAGTAGAAACAAAGCACAAATGTTGATTCAAAAGGGAACATGAAGACATAAGTAAATGTTTTTAATAGCAAAACAGAGTTTCTGAGTGGATTGATTCTCTACTTATGAGTCTGTGGAAGATTTTCATCAAATACTGTCGACTACACCCGCTCAAGGCAATGGTACAGTGAAAGAAAACAATTTTGAGAAGTGGTAAAGGCCAAGGTGTCCCATTTTTTTAAGTGATTCCACCATCTTCAATCATTATGCCCACAGGCCAGCAAAAAACAATTCCCACGAGACGGAACCTGCGCCCACACCTCGAAAGCAGCCGCAAAGGCACACGCCCTGACGGGCAAACGCCAACGTCCGCGTGCGCGGCCAGAGGGCAAGGGGACCCAAAGGCGGCCGTTCTGCGGCCACAGCGTTGAGTACACTGCCTTTATAGGTGAATGGGAAAATGTCCCACTGTCTTTGATCATTCCACCCTCTTCTATTGTTATACCAACAGGCCAGCAACAGCGTCAATCACAGCCCTTCTGGGTGATGGGACACAAGGTTTACATTTGGAGTAATTTGGGCAAATTCGTAGGTGTCCCACTGTCTTTGATGATTCGACCCTCTGAGTTATACCAACAAGCCAGCAAAATGCGGTTCGCACTCGACGTAACCTGCGCCCACACCTCGAAAGCAGCCACAAAGGCACACGCCCTGACGGGCAAACGCCACCGTCCGCGAGCGTGGCCAGAGGGCAAGAACAACCAAAGGCGGCCGTTCCGCAGCAACAGCGTCAAACACAGCCTTTCAGGGTGATGGGACACAAGGTTTGCATTTGGAGTAATTTGGGCAAAATCGAAGGTGTTCCACTGTCTTTGATGATTCGACCCTCTGAGTTATACCAACAAGCCAGCAAGAAGCGGTTCGCACTCGACGTAACCTGCGCCCACGCCTCGAAAGCAGCCGCAAAGGAACACGCCCTGACGGGCAAACGCCGCCGTCCGCGTGCGCGGCCAGAGGGAAAGGGGTACCAAAGGCGGGCGTCCCGCGGCCACTGCGTCGACCACACCCGCTCAAGCCGATGGGACAGTGAAAGATGAAACTTTAGAGAAGTGCTGGCCAAAGTCGAGGTGTTGTATTAATCCCTGTGGCAAAACACATCCTCAAAGGTTCAGATGGACAGATATCTCAGAAAAGTATGAGTCTGGTGTATTCCTTCACCTTAAATGATTATCCGAAGTATCCTCATCAAATATAACAGTGCTCTTTCTGTACAGGAACTCTTAGGATCTGGAGAAGACCAAACAGTCCTGGCTCATGAGGGAAATAATTTTTGACCAAAAAAAAGAAAAATAGTGAATTGAATGAAATCCGTACTGAACCCTAAGAGGAAGCATATCCTACCTAGGATTTTATGGACTAATTTCCCACAGAAAATCCTTCTACCTCTAGAGCGTCAGTATTACAGGAGAGAAAAAGTTTTGTGACTTCAGACTACAGAGATGGGCCAAAAGTAACTTTATTAAGTTCAACAGGGACAAATGAAAGCAACTTCACTTCGGTAAAGATAATGGAAATCCAAGCGACATTTTTTGGGACGCCTAGCTTGACAGCAGTGTGTGAGAAAACCGTCTGTGAGTCCTCGTGGACAACAACATAACAGTGAGCCTACTATGGTTTGCGGCAGAGCAAATATCCAATGGGCTTTAGGCATGCATCAACAGGGGAATAGCGTCTAGATCCAAGGCAGTCCTGTTCCCCCTCTACTCTGCCGTGGTCAGACCACACCTGGAATAATGTGTCCAACTTTGGGCACCGCAGATAAATGGAGATGCGGGCAAGCTTGAAAGTGTCTAGAGGAGTGCGACTAAAATGAATAAGGGTCTGGAGAACAAGCAGTATGAGGAGAGGCTTTATTAGCTGGCCATCATTGTTTAGCATGCAGAAGAGAAGGCTGAGAGGAGACATGTTAGCAATGTACAAATATGTGAGGGGAAGTCATAGGGAGGAGGGAGCAAGCTTATTTTCTGCTGCCCTGAACGGGACGGAGCAGTGGCTTCCAACAACAGGAATGGAGATTCCACCTGAACATCAGGAAGAACTTCCTGACTGTGATGGCTGTTCGGGAGTGGAACTGTCTCCCCCGGACTGTGTTGGGGGCTCCTTCTTTTGAAGCTTTTAAGCATAGGCTCGATGGCCATCTGTCGGGGATGCTTTGAATGAAACTTCCTGCGTTTTTGTTGGGGGAGAACTCGATGGCCCATGAGTTCTATTCCAACTCTACTTTTCTATGATTCCATGATTCAATGATTCGGGAAACGGCCCCTTGTGATTGATGAACCCAAAAACAACAGTGGGCAACGGTGAGTGATGATAAAGACGAGAAAAGAAGGGAAAAGAGAGAGGAAAGCATTGTAGGTTAGAGGAGAGAGTTGTTGGACAGAGTCCAAAGGGGCAACCCCCCCCTGGCCATCCACAAAATTAGCCAAAGTTACTCTGAAGCATAGCTGATTAAAGGAGAACTATTGCTCTATGAGCCGTCGGTGTCAAAATCCAAATCTGGGAAATTCAACACGGGAAGGTTGGCCTTCAGGAAAACCAGTTTCTCAACTGTTTGCGGGTCCAGCAAGCTGCGGTGGGGCGTGACTACATCTCCCGCTAGGCTGAAGACCCTTTCGCTCTGCACGCTCGTGGGAGGACAGCTGAGGAACTGGCGGGCTACGTGTGACAGATCCGGCCACATGTGTTCGCGTGAAGCCCAATAGGCCAATGGATCACAAGATATTATCTCAGGAGGCTCCTCAAAGTACCTGTTGACCGAGCATTCGGCCGAGTCTACCTTTTGAGCAGAAGCCAGCAAAGAGGATTCTTCAGAGCAGGCTAGTATGGCCACCGTCTCTGCAAAAAAAAACGTTTCCTGGTCGCTGCTGGAGATCCGTTTCCCTACGGCAAACCCCTACCGGCTCCCCGGGACTTTCAGTCTCGCCACTAGCGCTAGTGCTGGGGGTGACAGGCATTTCCGGAAGAGGGGCCGCTGTGCCCGTTTCCTCCACCCTGGCAGCAAAGACCTCCCTTACAAGGTTAACTAGTTGGGCCTTCCACACGGTAAAGTCTTTTGGGCAGACGTTGTACTTTAGCCGGGGATCACACAAGGCCGCCAGCATATGGACCTTGCTGGAAAGAAGTGGCTCAAGGCGTTTCCGTACAGCAAAGGACAACCTCCTCACCACCTCCTGGGCCGGCGGTGTCAGCGGTCCAGCCAGGGAGTCCAGTGTTCGACCGGCCCCAAGCCTTTCTAAGTGCTTCCTTAGCCTCAAGACCATGGGCACTGCCTGGCTAAGAAGGGCTTTTGATTCCGAAAGGGTCTCTGTGGCATGTTTGAATGGCTTTAGTATGTCTACTAGCTGGGAGATGGTGTCCCACTCTTGCTTATTTGGAACAAGTTTGCTAACTGGCGCAACCAATGTGAGGGAGATGCCGTGTACCGCCTTCTGCTGCTCGACCATGCGTTCAAGCATTTTAAAGGTTGAATTCCACCGAGTTGAGACGTCCTGGAGCAGCTTGTGCTGCGGGAGGCCTTCAAGGCTCTGCCTCTCTCTCAGCTGCCGGGCTGCCTTGATGCTCCTGTGGAAGTAGCCTGCGATCTTTCTACAGCGCTCGATCAGCAGGGAGATGTTTGCGTTGCTGGCTGGCTGCTCTTCCGGGCTCTTTAAACCTTCCTTGACGGTATTGTGAAGCATGTGGGCCATGCAGGACACATTCTGAAACCCGGCACTTTCAACCGCTTTGATCATATTTTTCCCAGCGTCAGTCACCATAAAGCCCCTCCTCATTTCTTCCGGCCTACACTGCATCCACTCCCCCATAATTTTTTCCAGATAGCTGCAGATGGTCTCTGCCTTGTGATCACGATCAACTACCTCCAACGCGAGGAGTGCCCAACGATGGGATGTATCCATACTGCCTTCCTTCTCCCACCAATGTGTCATGAGAGAGAGGTAGGAATGGCCTCCTCCCAAGCTTGACCAAATGTCAGAGGTAAAATGGATGTGTCCTCCCATGGCGCTACGCAACATCTGGGTAATGCGTTCCTTACAGCCCTCGTACAAGCCGGGAATAACTTTTCTGGAAACGGTGTGACGGGAGGGAATTTTTGTATCGGGGGCACAGTCGTTTCATAAGGCGTACGAAGCCTTCTTGTTCAACCAGGCAGAAGGGATGGTGATCAAGGGCAATCATCTCTCCCACAGTTTGGGTTATCTGCTGGGGTGTGAGTAGTGTTTCCCCCGTTTTCTTCCTGGGTAATGGAATGGCCCAATCCTCCAAGGTGGACTGTGTCTGCCTTCCACCATCTTCACCAGGAGAACTTTGTGTGCTAATGCTGCCACTGGAAGGGCTTGCAGTTCCCCCTCCTACCGATATGGAGGGATGGTGTCGCTTAATGTGAGAGCTCAACCCCGAGGTCGCAAGATGTCTCAGGTCTCTGCCTCTGCTGATATTTGCCCCACAGTGCCTACAACCTGCCAAAGTAGCACACTGAGAGTGGACATGGAAATGGTCCCAAATATAAGACCTAGGCCTCCCCACAGCCACTGTGGCGACGCCCACTGAGATAGGCGTCGTGGGCACCCTTTCGTCAGCTTGAGAAAGTTTTTGTTTGGATGGTACAACCTCCTCTACCTCCTCCTCACTGTCAGTAGCGGGTGGAGGGGTGGGGTTATCTATATCCTCACTATCCACCACCTGTAGTTCCAGGACGGCTACACCTGTATGTTCCATTGATCGTCCTGTGGTCTCAGCTCTATAAGACAACTGGCTCGGTGTGGAGGGCTGTGAACTTTCTGCATGCAAACAGCCGGCTTCTTCATCAAGTCCACCCACTCCCATAGTTCGGCGTTCCAGACGGATGGGACCCACCCTAACTTTTTTGGCCCCCCACAGTGTCCTGGCTGTGCCTTTACCACTAGCAGGACTTGCTCCCCCAGACCCGCGTACAGCTGAACGTTTCATGACAGCAGGAGTGTTTTCAGGAGACAGATGGGGGGATGGAAAGGTGTTGTGTAAGTGGTGGTAAATATTTCTTGTTTCTTGATTGGCAACGTGTTCTGTTTAGGGTATATTAACTGCCGCAAAACCGTCTATTTATTTTTTAGTTATTTCTATTCTTTTACAAGGGGATACCTGTAGAATCATAGAATCATAGAATAGTAGAGTTGGAAGAGACCACATGGGCCATCTAGTCCAACCCCCTGCTAAGAAAAAGGAAATCGCATTCAAAGCACCCCCGACAGATGGCCATCCAGCCTCTGCTTAAAAGCCTCCAAGGAAGGAGCCTCCACCACAGCCCCGGGGAGAGAGTTCCACTGTCGAACAGCTCTCACAGTGAGGAAGTTCTTCCTGATGTTCAGGTGGAATCTCCTTTCCTGTAGTTTGAAGCCATTGTTCCGTGTCCTAGTCTGCAGGGCAGCAGAAAACAAGCTTGCTCCCTCTTCCCTATGACTTCCCTTCACATATTTGTACATGGCTATCATGTCTCCTCTCAGCCTTCTCTTCTGCAGGCTAAACATGCCCAGCTCTTTAAGCCGCTCCTCATAGGGCTTGTTCTCCAGACCCTTAATCATTTTAGTCGCCCTCCTCTGGACGCTTTCCAGCTTGTCAACATCTCCCTTCAACTGTGGTGCCCAAAATTGGACACAGTATTCCAGGTGTGGTCTGACCAAGGCAGAATAGAGGGGGAGCATAACTTCCCTGGATCTAGACGCTATTCCCCTATTGATGCAGGCCAGAATCCCATTGGCTTTTTTAGCAGCCGCATCACATTGTTGGCTCATGTTTAACTTGTTGTCCACGAGGACTCCAAGGTCTTTTTCGCACACACTGCTGTCAAGCCAGGCGTCCCCCATTCTGTATCTTTGATTTCCATTTTTTCTGCCGAAGTGAAGTATCTTGCATTTGTCCCTGTTGAACTTCATTTTGTTAGTTTTGGCCCATCTCTCTAGTCTGTCAAGATCGTTTTGAATTCTGCTCCTGTCTTCTGGAGTGTTAGCTATCCCTCCCAGTTTTGTGTCGTCTGCAAACTTGATGATCGTGCCTTCTAACCCTTCGTCTAAGTCGTTAATAAAGATGTTGAACAGAACCGGGCCCAGGACGGAGCCCTGCGGCACTCCACTTGTCACTTCTTTCCATGATGAAGACGACGCATTGGTGAGCACCCTTTGGGTTCGTTCGCTTAGCCAATTACAGATCCACCTAACCGTAGTTTTGTCTAGCCCACATTTTACTAGTTTGTTTGCCAGAAGGTCGTGGGGGACTTTGTCGAAGGCCTTACTGAAATCCAGGTACGCTACATCCAGTTCTACAAAGGAGAATGGGAGGTGCAATCCTTTGGCCAAAGTTGGCTTTTGATTCACAGAAAGCGACCCTGGCACGGACAAACAGCCCTGTTTGAGCAGGCAAAGGGCAAAACTGGGTCCCTTTTTCCCCAAAAAGGAGGTTTAGTTCTACAAAGGACAATGGGAGGTGCAATCCTTTGGCCAAAGTTGGCTTTTGATTCACAGGCAGCGTCCCTGGCACGGACAAACTGCCCTGTTTGAGCAGGCAAAGGGCAAAACTGGGTCCATTGTTTCCCAGAAAGGAGGTTTAGTTCTACAAAGGAGTATGGGAGGTGCAATCCTTTGGCCAAAGTTGGCTTTTGATTCACAGAAAGCGACCCTGGCACGGACAAACAGTCCTGTTTGAGCAGGCAAAGGGCAAAACTGGGTCCCTTTTTCCCCAAAAAGGAGGTTTAGTTCTACAAAGGACAATGGGAGGTGCAATCCTTTGGCCAAAGTTGGCTTTTGATTCACAGGCAGCGTCCCTGGCACAGACAAACTGCCCTGTTTGAGCAGGCAAAGGGCAAAACTGGGTCCCTTGTTTCCCAAAAAGGAGGTTTAGTTCTACAAAGGAGTATGGGAGCTGCAATCCTTTGGCCAAAGTTGGCTTTTGATTGACAGAAAGCGACCCTGGCACGGACAAACAGCCCTGTTTGAGCAGGCAAGGGGCAAAACTGGGTCCCTTTTTTTCCCAAAAAGGAGGTTTAGTTGTACAAAGGAGTATGGGAGGTGCAATCCTTTGGCCAAAGTTGGCTTTTGATTCACAGAAAGCGTCCCTGGCACGGACAAACAGCCCTGTTTGAGCAGGCAAAGGGCAAAACTGGGTCCCTTTTTCCCCAAAAAGGAGGTTTAGTTCTACAAAGGACAATGGGAGGTGCAATCCTTTGGCCAAACTTGGCTTTTGATTGACAGAAAGCGTCCCTGGCACGGACAAACAGCCCTGTTTGAGCAGGCAAAGGGCAAAACTGGGTCCCTTGTTTCCAAAAAAGGAGGTTTAGTTCTACAAAGGAGTATGGGAGGTGCAATCCTTTGGCCAAAGTTGGCTTTTGATTCACAGAAAGCGACCCTGGCACGGACAAACAGCCCTGTTTGAGCAGGCAAAGGGCAAAACTGGGTCCCTTTTTTCCCAAAAAGGAGGTTTAGTTCTACAAAGGACAATGGGAGGTGCAATCCTTTGGCCAAACTTGGCTTTTGATTGACAGAAAGCGTCCCTGGCACGGACAAACAGCCCTGTTTGAGCAGGCAAGGGGCAAAACTGGGTCCCTTTTTTCCCAAAAAGGAGGTTTAGTTCTACAAAGGAGTATGGGAGGTGCAATCCTTTGGCCAAAGTTGGCTTTTGATTCACAGAAAGCGACCCTGGCACGGACAAACAGCCCTGTTTGAGCAGGCAAAGGGCAAAACTGGGTCCCTTTTTTCCCAAAAAGGAGGTTTAGTTCTACAAAGGACAATGGGAGGTGCAATCCTTTGGCCAAAGTTGGCTTTTGATTCACAGGCAGCGTCCCTGGCACGGACAAACTGCCCTGTTTGAGCAGGCAAAGGGCAAAACTGGGTCCCTTTTTTCCCAAAAAGGAGGTTTAGTTCTACAAAGGACAATGGGAGGTGCAATCCTTTGGCCAAAGTTGGCTTTTGATTGACAGAAAGCGTCCCTGGCACGGACAAACAGCCCTGTTTGAGCAGGCAAGGGGCAAAACTGGGTCCCTTTTTTCCCAAAAAGGAGGTTTAGTTCTACAAAGGAGTATGGGAGGTGCAATCCTTTGGCCAAAGTTGGCTTTTGATTGACAGAAAGCATCCCTGGCACGGACAAACAGCCCTGTTTGAGCAGGCAAGGGGCAAAACTGGGTCCCTTTTTTCCCAAAAAGGAGGTTTAGTTCTACAAAGGAGTATGGGAGGTGCAATCCTTTGGCCAAAGTTGGCTTTTGATTCACAGAAAGCGACCCTGGCATGGACAAACAGCCCTGTTTGAGCAGGCAAAGGGCAAAACTGGGTCCCTTTTTTCCCAAAAAGGAGGTTTAGTTCTACAAAGGACAATGGGAGGTGCAATCCTTTGGCCAAAGTTGGCTTTTGATTCACAGAAAGCATCCCTGGCACGGACAAACAGCCCTGTTTGAGCAGGCAAAGGGCAAAACTGGGTCCCTTGTTTCCCAAAAAGGAGGTTTAGTTCTACAAAGGACAATGGGAGGTGCAATCCTTTGGCCAAAGTTGGCTTTTGATTGACAGAAAGCGACCCTGGCACGGACAAACAGCCCTGTTTGAGCAGGCAAGGGGCAAAACTGGGTCCCTTTTTCCCCAAAAAGGAGGTTTAGTTCTACAAAGGAGTATGGGAGGTGCAATCCTTTGGCCAAAGTTGGCTTTTGATTCACAGAAAGCGTCCCTGGCACGAACAAACTGCCCTGTTTGAGCAGGCAAAGGGCAAAACTGGTCCCTTTTTTTCACAAAAAGGAGGTTTAGTTCTACAAAGGACAATGGGAGGTGCAATCCTTTGGCCAAACTTGGCTTTTGATTGACAGAAAGCGACCCTGGCACGGACAAACAGCCCTGTTTGAGCAGGCAAGGGGCAAAACTGGGTCCCTTTTTTCCCAAAAAGGAGGTTTAGTTCTACAAAGGACAATGGGAGGTGCAATCCTTTGGCCAAAGTTGGCTTTTGATTCACAGGCAGCGACCCTGGCACGGACAAACAGCCCTGTTTGAGCAGGCAAAGGGCAAAACTGGGTCCCTTTTCCCCCAAAAAGGAGGTTTAGTTCTACAAAGGACAATGGGAGGTGCAATCCTTTGGCCAAAGTTGGCTTTTGATTCACAGGCAGCGTCCC